>NC_056737.1:719602550-719902550 GCF_019279795.1 Protopterus annectens
AGATAAAGGGGGGGGGGGTACTTCCTGGGAAGACAGGCAAGTATGCCTGTCAATATCCTAGAAATGAGAGCGGTGCTATTAGCATTGCAGGGAGAGCCCTTTCTGGACAATTGTGATCCAGACAAACAACATGTCTGTAGTTTGGTACATCAACAAACAAAGGGGAACCAGGTCTTACCCCTTCTGTGGAGAAGCCCTCAGAGTATGGCAGTGGGTGATCTCTTCCAACTGCTTTCTGATAACAGTGCACATCCTGGGGAAATCCAGCTTGATAGCAGACAAATTGAGCAGATCTGTTCTACTACCTCATGAGTGGTCTCTCAACTTGAAATTGATGAAAATGTTTTTCCGTCAGTGATCCCAGCCTTCCTGTGATCTTTTTGCTTCTTCCCTAAATAGCAAATGCAACAACTTCTTCACCCTGATCCCCCCACCGGAGGAATCACCAAGGGATGCTCTACTCCATGATTTGCCCCTGGTCTCCTTTATGTTTGTCCACCAACTCCACTAATTCCAAAATTTCTGCAGAAAGCTGCCCGGTTGAAGACCAAAGTCATCCTCATTGCACCTTACGGGCCTCGACAAATTTATTTTCCCCTTGCTTTATTTTTCCTCATCTACTTCACCTACCTTGGATTCTGGATCTGATTCCAGACCTCCTCTCTCACCCGACAAGCATAATTCATCCAGATATCTCAAACCTCAGGCTAACAGTGTGATTTCTCCAATTCTGTTACTAGCCAGACAACCCATGATCTCTTCCCCTGTGCATCATATATTTTTATTTTCCCATAAGGCTTAGGCAAGAAAACTTTTTAGGAGTAAATGGAAAAGGTTTGATCTGATGCCAGTCTTCATTTATCCTTGACGTATGGGGACTCGGTTTCGAGTCTTGGAATCGTCACAGCCATTATAACAGCTCACGCTAACCAAAAACTCCTGAGCCAAGTCTCTATCCAGAATGCCACTCTTTAAATTATCTCAGATCTTGTTTGCCTCTCTTCTCGTAAAGACGCATCAGCCGAACTGTCCTTGAGCTAAGTAAAAATGTTATTATTTTTTATGCTGTTATTAATTCTCTAAACCCTTTCTTCTCCTACTCAGTTAATTTTATTTATATATCTTTTTTGGTAGTTTCTCTTAATCTTATCACTTCTTTTTTTTTCCAAAGAATTTTATTAAATAATTATTAAAATGAACAAATATTTCCATGAAATTTTAACTTTTTTCTTTAAAGTTAATCTTATCACTTCTTTGAGTGAGTGTACTATCTCCTTTCTCCTCCTTACCATGTGGTAGCTGTACTACCATTGCTGGTAGTGCTATCCCTTTCTTCTACCTCTGGTTCTGGCTGTGGCAGAAAAATACCAAATTCAGATGGACATTCTTCTTGTTTTTTTTGCTTGGGTCCGACGCAATTACAGCAACAGTGTGATATTTGTCAAGCTTTTAGTCACTGGGCCCTTACAGAGAGGAAAAATAAAAACTTATTTTAAAAGGTCTGATTAAAATGCCATTTGAGGAGGCTTTGTCCAGTCAGCCTAGAACTGCAAAGTCCAAGGTGCCTTCATCATCATCATCATCATCATCATCATCATCCTCCTCCTTCTCCTCCACTTCCTCAAAAACTGAGCATGCTAAAAAGAGGAGTCTGTCAGTGCCAGCGTCCCCTTCAGCTCCAGCACCTAAGAAATCTGAACCTTCGTCACCCACAGCTTCTGCAGAGCCATATGTGGATACCAAAAAACCTAAGTGTCACTCATCCCTCTCTAGTATAGATGACAAACAGACGGGGTAGTTCGTTTATATGCTTTATTACATAGAAACACATCAGGATAGGTAGCAGCATCATAAAATATAAACAAACTGATCAACAGACATACTATATAGACATACATTCTTGTATCTCAGCAGCTTACTAGGAAATGGCAGTCAGGCTCGCACATGCTCAGTATTTATACACTTGTGCAAGCCCGTAGAAAGCTTCTTAAAGTTATACACACATATTGATCTACACCCTCCCTCTTAAATAGATTGCCCTCAATGAAATAATATTGGAATAAGACATGCAATAATATAGACATTAGAAACAAACACAATGTTCCTGTCCAAGTTGCTGTGTATCTGTAACATGGTCTGGAAATGCGACCTGATCTAGTAACATAGTAATCAGAACTGGGTTTAGCAATAGGAACAGTCTTCAGTAAACAACTCGTATCAGGAACTTTGGGATTTATTTCAGGAACAGGGATATTTACTGGAACATCCTCTGGAACTGGAACACTGGACAGCTTGCTCTGAGATAGAGTCTTTCTCACAGGCTGGGTGCTGTGGTCCAGGTTCGGACACCGGCATTAAATGTTTCCGATTCCACCTAAACTGTACTCCTTGTGATTCCACAATGTATCATCTCTGCTCTGGACAAATACTCTTCACGACTCCACTCCAATCATAACTTTGCATGTTTGCATTCTCACTGTCTCTCCTTCATGTGATGCATTGAGTGGTTAGCTGGATTTGTCATAATAAGACTTCTGGGATAGGTGCTTCTGTAGCAGATGGACTTTCACTAATCTGTTATTTTTTTAGTACTTGGAACCAATAAACTACTGCTGACTGGTAATGTGGTTCTGATTTGTCCCAACAGAAGTCTCTGGGAAGGTGAACCAAGATGTTTATCACAAGGAATATTTCTGAGATTCAAGAGATTCAGGAAAACGTCACTATTGTCTTGTTTCGACTTCTTAAGTAACTATTTCACACTTTGAACTGCATGTTCTGCCAAACCATTTGACTGCAGGTACTCAGGACTAATCATAACTTGGATAATGTCCCACTCTTCTGCAAATCTTTTGAATTGTTGGCAGATAAACTGTGTACCATTGTCAAAAATAACTTTGTGCAGACTTGACCACTGTAGTCCAGGAATCTGGTTTAGCTGAAGTGGTTCCTTCTGTTAATGTGGCTTTGTACTATTACATACAGAACAAGATTAACGTACTCTCTAAATGTCTTGTGACATAGAAGGCCAGAATAATAGTCCTCTCACCCTCCTTTTAGTAGAATCAGTTCCAGGGTGGCCATGATAGAAGATAGTAATATACTCTGGTTGCAAAGACTTTGGAACAATGTCTTTTGGACCTTTCATGACAATATCATTGTCAGACAAAATCTCATATCTGTAAGGAAAATAAGATTTCACTTCTTGAGGTAAACTAAATTGCTTTGAAGGCCATCCTTGACTGATAAAATAGTTGAGCTTCTATAAAACAGGATCTGTGGCTGTATGATTTCCAAGCTCATCAAGATGTGTAGAAGAAAAATTTCTCACTTCCATGACTTCAAAGTCAAGTTTCTCATTTTCATGCTAGTCAGTGTCATTTCTGTGTGATCTGGATAAAGTATATCAGCAAGATAAGGAAGTTTGCCTTTTGTGTAGACAAGACTAAAATTGTACTTCTGCAGTCTCAACATCATACATTGCAATCTGGCTGGAGCTGAATGCATAGGCTTTCTCTGACTAGAGGATGGTGGTCTGTTTCGGTCTGGATAGGTCTACCATAAATATAATCATGGAAGTTTGAATATGCAAACACAATTGACAAGAGTTCTTTCTCTATCTGAGCATACTGCATTTCAGTTTGAGTTAGAGTTCTGGACGCATAGGCAGTTAGTTGATCCTCTTGAAGAATGACTACACCAAGATCAAATTTCAAAGCATCACAGGAAAGAATAACTGGATTGTGAACATCATAATATCTGAGAGTTGGTGGACTGGCAATTCTCTGTTTCAGGACATCAAATGCTCTCTGGTGTTTGTTCTAACCATGACCAGGATTCATCTTTATGTGTCAGCACTCTGAGCAGTGCTGCTAGTTGGCTCAAGTCTGGAATGAGCTTGCCTAGGTAGTTAACCGTGCCAAGAAAACATTGTAGGGCTTGAACATTGTCTGGAGCTGGCATCTCAAGAATAGCTGTTTGCTTGGAAGGGTCTGGTCATAAGCCTGAACTGGTAAACAAATAACCAACATAAGTGACGTCTCGTAGCCTGAACTTGCATTTCTGAGGATTCAGTGTAAGATTCACCTGATGTGCTCTTTCCAGAACTTTCTTTTTTACTCAAATGATTTTTATTTTGATGAAATAACACAATAATTTAATACATTCATAACATTCAATAACTATTTACAGTATTTACATTCAGCTTGACAAAAAGGATTCAGATAAAAATATTTGTAGTTAAATAATAAGTTAATATATAAACTATGATAGTTATGAATAGTTTGGTTCCATCTGTAGGGTATCAATCAAATTCAAAACTTTCCTACATGGACCAATGGCATAGGAAAAGTTCTTAACTCTTTAGTTCTTTTCTCTATTAGTATGCATTTCTTCAGTGATGATAGGAATTCCTCCATTGTGGGTGCTATATTAGAGTTCCGTCTTCTAGTTATACATTTTCTGGCTATTGCTAACATTGTCCACAACAAATACAGGTCATCTTTCTTCATATTACTACTATTAACAACATTCAATAAAATTAAAGACTTTATCAAAACAAATATATCAGTATAGATAACTTGAAGAAAATTGTTAATCTCATTCCAATATGGTTTAATATTAGTACAGTCATAAAAAATATGAGACCAATCAGCATTAGTGGACAGATGACATCTCCAACATAACTTGCTGTTTGAAGGGTTCATTTTTGTGAGTTTTTCAGGTGTCAAAAAGGATCTGTGTAGAAATTTCCAATGAAAAAGTCCTCCTTCTGGCTTAGGAAAAGTTCTTAACTCTTTAGTTATTTTCTCCATTAGTATGCATTTCTACAGTGATGATAGGAATTCCTCCATTGTGGGTGCTACATTAGAGTTCCGTCTTCTAGTTATACATTTTCTGGCTATTGCTAACATTGTCCACAACAAATACAGGTCATCTTTCTTCATATTACTACTATTAACAGCATCAATAGAATTAAAGACTTTGTGGAAACAAATATATCATTATGGATAGCTTGAAGAAAACTGTTAATCTCATTCCAATATGGTTTAATATTAGTACAGTCATAAAAAATATGAGACCAGTCAGCATTAGTGGACAGATGACATCTCCAACATAACTTGCTGATGTTCATCGTGTTACCCTGCTGCGGTCATCACACTTGGGTTATCCTGTCGTCAGGCGGTCCCACAGTCGGCCTGAATTCCAAAGTCTTGGTCCGGCGTTGGTTGCTGTTGCTTCTTCCCTGACGTCAGTGCGCCAGGGGTATATATGATGCATCCGACGCCATTTTCTTCAGTCTTTCTTGCCGCACAGTGCCCAAAGCAGAAGCAGTTCGCAAGTGCCGGTCGGCCGACTCCTGAGATTTTCGAAGTCGAATTTCAGATCCAAAGTCTTCTATAAAGCTAAGTACCCCATTGGGGAAACTTTTCTTGCCTCAGACCGATGTCAGAAAAAGTTAACAATTGTATTTCTTGTGGGAAGCAAATACCTCATAAGGATTTTCATTCTTATTGTATACCTTGCCTAGGCCCAGACCACAATGTCACTGGTTGTCGCTTTTGTGCTAGGTTCAATAAGCGAACTATAAAATGACGCTTTGATTTCGTACGACACTACTTCGGTAGAAAATTTTATTACACTATGCCGTCGGAGCAACCGACTACCGGCGTGCACAAAAAACGCAAAGATAAGGACAGGCAGCCTAGACCCAAGCCAGACTCCGAGGCTTCGGCTGGGCCGATCTCCGGTTCACCGGTTTTCAGTGAGGCACCTACGCAGCCCATGGCTACTGCAGAATTGGAACCCGAGTCCGCTTTGGATCCTATGGTGGAGAGTTCTAGGCCGACGCAGCCATTTTCTTTAGGCCCTACCGACGACATTGAAGAAAGAGAAGCCGGTGCTGCAGAAACACCTTCGTTTTTTGAAGGTGTCTTCAGACCGACGACGCACACCATAAAAACGTATCCTAAGCTTAAGACTCCTCTTAAACCAAAAAAGTCTGCACTTCAGTCTCCAGTTCAAGGCCCCATGCCTAAGAAACAGATGCTTAAAATTGCTGAAGGTTTGATCTCCTTAATCAGGGGTTCCCAACCCCCCCCCCCCCAACAAAAGGCCTAGACAAGAGGAAGATTATGCCTCCTCTGATCAAGTGTCTATTTTCTCAGGCTCCTCTGAGGAACAAGATTACTCCTTTCCCCCTTATGAAGATTCTGATGCTGAGGATTCCATTCCTTCAGCTTCTCCCCCTGAAGACTACTCCTTTGGAGAAACTTTACACACTATGAGGGAACATTTTCACTGGGAAGGTCAGGACTACTCCAACTCAAAGAAAAGGCTCAGAGAGTTTCTTTTACTCCCCCAGCACAGACCACTTGCTATTCCCCCAGTTTTAGACATTGTGGATGATGTTTACTTAGAATCTAGTTTAAATCCAGATTCTCTGCCTCCTGCTCCAGCCAAACCAGACAGATATTATAGAGTGCCTGACTCCCACAAATTCCTTTATAAAAGCCCTGTTGCTGACCCAGAGACTATCTCCCAGGGTCCCAAAGGGGCTAAGGCTTCTATGGCAAAAAATCCTGTACCCTCTGAAAGGGACTCCAGAGCACTAGACAGGTGGGGGAAGAAGGTTTACACCTCTGCCACTCTAGCTATGAGAGCACTAAATTGTCAATTTCACATGCTAAAATACCAGCAATTTCTAATGTCTCAAATAAAACAAAAGATGAGCACACACCGTCAACAGTCTGAATGGAAGGAAATGCAGGATCTGTTGCATGCAGCTGAACAGGTGGGCAAACATACTTTACAATGTGGATTTGATTCCTTGGAAGCTTCCTGTAGAGCAGCTGTTACTGGGTCTGTTATACGTAGGCATGCTTGGTTAAAGGAACAGACTCTGCCTGATCATGTTAAAGCAAAGTTACTAGATGCTCCCTTACAGCAGGATGTCCTATTTGGAGTTAAAGCAGAAGAAGTCTTAAAGAAAATGGAGGATAAGGCAAAATCTATGCAGACGGTCAAAGATTTCTTACAGGTTCAGCCCCCTCGCTTCAGCAGAAATTGGCCAACAAAAATTGGTCCTTTCCAGCTACTGACAGACCTCAGAGGGGTAAATACAGATGCCCAAGAGGCAGAGGACAACCACAAACCCACTACAAACCTCGACAATGGGGCACTGCAACACAGAAGGGAGGAGAAGACAGGCCCCAAACTACTAGAAGGCAAACACAATGACTTAAACCTCATATGGCCAAGCAAAACTCTCTTGGCAGCTCCCTTGGGAGGAAAATTAGCACTTTTTTCAGACAACTGGCGCATCGACACAAAGGACAAATGGGTCGTAGACATTATTTCACAAGGATACAGATTCCATTTCCACACCTTGCCAACGATAAGAGGAATGCCAAACCTGCCACAAAATCAATGGGCAGAGGCACAAAAACAAATTACAGCTCTCATGGACATGAGAGCCATTCAACTGGTACCTACACGAGAGCAAGGCCAAGGATTTTACTCAAGACTCTTTCTAGTCCCCAGAAAGGACAATGCTTGGAGACCAATTCTGGACCTTTCAATTCTAAACACTTTCTTACAAGTACCCAAATTCAAGATGCTAACACTACAGCAGCTTCTTCCCATGTTGGGCAAGAAAGCATGGCTAGTAACGTTGGACCTCAAGGAGGCATACCTTCATGTCCCTATCAGACAAAATTGCAGAAGATACCTCAGTTTCATTGCAGGTTCAACCCATTACCAATTCTCTACACTGCCCTTTGACTTATCGACTGCGCCCAGGGTTTTCACAAAATGCCTGGCACCAGTAATTGCATACTGCAGACAAAGAGGAATTCAAATATACCCATACCTGGACGACTGCCTCATCCAAGCAGAAAGCAAGGACATCCTCTTACAACATCTGGCCTTTGTAAAACACCTTCTAAGTTGCCTAGGGTACACAGTAAACGAAAAGAAATCAAAACTAGTTCCCTCACAAAATATGACATTCCTGGGTGCCAGCTTGAATACAACGGCCCAGATGGCTTATCTGATGCCAGACAAACAACTACAACTGACTCAATATTTCAAAACAATGGCAACAAAGACCCAACTCCCTGCAAGAAAAATTCTGCAGACCTTGGGCTTCATGACATCTTGCATACTACTAATACCATTTGCAAAGCTGCATATGAGGAAATTACAGTGGTACCTAAAAAGCGTATGGTCTCAACACAGCCACAGCTTGGACACAATGATATCTCTCATTCCCTGCCTTCAACAAGAGTTTCTATGGTGGTCACAGGCATGTCACCTCAACAAGGGTCAGCCTTTCACCTTGCCCCCAGCCAGGAAAACTATGACAACAGATGCATCGGACTATGCCTGGGGGGCACACATGACAGGACAGTGCGTTCAAGGCATATGGACTGCAGATCAAAGGAATCTGCACATCAATTAAAAAGAAATGCTAGCTGTACAGAATGCCCTGACAGCTTTCAAGGACCTCTTGCATCCAGGACAGCTTACAGTAAGGACGGACAACACCACAGTAATGTGGTACATAAACAAACAAGGGGGTACACACTACTACCCTCTATGCAGGCAAGCAATGACCTTGTGGAACACAGCACTGGCTTACCAAGTTCAGCTACAAGCTCAGTTCCTGCCAGGAAAAAAGAACACATTGGCAGACGACCTCAGCAGAAACATTATGGATCCCCACGAGTGGAAACTGGATCCACAAGTATTTGCAATGATAACTTAAAAATGGGGCCACCCAGACATAGACCAGTTTGCCATCCCCCAAAACTATCAGCTAACAAAATTTTGTACAAGGACACTTCACCATCAAGCTTGGAAAGTGGGCGTACTCTCATTCAGTTGGAAAAACCTGACAGTATATGCCTTCCCTCCATTGCCCCTTCTCACAAAGGTGCTGCTGAAAGTCAGGAAGGAGAGACCCAGAATGATACTCATAGCCTAAGACTGGCCACGCCAGCACTGGTACCCACTACTAAGGAATATGGCCCAGGGCCCACCTTGGATTTTACCACAAATTGTTCATTTGCTCACACAGCAGGACAATCAGATTCTACACAACCAGCTCAAAACCTTAAATTTGGCTGCATGGCAAATCACCTAAGCAACCAGCCAACTCCTCTTCCTCAAGCAGTTATGGATGTTATTTTGGAAGCTAGGAGGCCCAGCACCAGGAAGGCCTACTTGGATAAATGGAAAAGGTTTTGCGCCTGGAACCAAGCTAAAGGCCAAAATACCCTTCAGCCTCACATACCTCAAATTCTACAGTATTTAACTGAGATGCTGCACAAAGGACTTTCTTTTTCATCTATTAAAATCCACGCCACAGCTATTTCAGCCGACTACAACATGGATCCTCCCTTATTTTCACATCCGCTTCTAAGGCAGTTTCTCAGAGGGGCCAAAAACATTAGGCCCCCCAGGAGAGCACCTACACCAACCTGGGACCTCAACTTTGTTCTGGAAAAACTTACGCTACCTCCTTTTGAACCAGCTTTCTCTGCTGACCTAAAGTTTATTTCATGAAAGACTGCCCTGTTGCTAGCAATAACTTCAGCCAGAAGAGTCTCAGAGCTTCAGGCACGTATGGCAGTAGAGCCTTTCCTCATTTTCCAAAAAGACAGAGTTTCTCTACGAACTAATCCCTCCTTTATGCCTAAGGTGGTATCCAGTCTGGCTCTAAATCAAACCATCCACTTACCCACCTTCTTTCCAAATCCACAGAACAAAGGAGAAAGACTCCTGCACTCCTTGGACATTCACAGGCAACTACGTTACTACTTGGATAAAACTAAGGTTTTCAGAAAATCTGACCAGCTCTTTGTATCCTATGCTGCAGCTTCACAAGGGAAGGCTAAATCAAAACAGACCATCTCCAAATGGATAGGACATTGCATTCGTTTTTGCTACACCCATCATGGAAAACCAGTTCCTGCTACCATACGGCCCCACTCTACCAGGGCAGCAGCTACATCTACAGCCTTCCTTCAGGTGCCAACCAAGGATATTTTTTGGAAGCTGCAACTTGGAGTTCAATACACACCTTCACCAAACACTACCACTTACCACTTTACTCTAAGACTAGAGCTGGCTTCGCCACTGCAGTTCTGCAGGGCCCTCTAGCCTCCTCTAACCCTGTTTGACTCCACCTCCCATCCTTAGCTTTGGGATTCTACCCAAGTGTGATGACTGCAGCAGGGTAACACGATGAACATAGTACAGTTTTGTACCTGCCATAAATGTAGATGTTCGAGTGTACACCCTGCTGCAGTCCAGGTTACCCTCCCTCCATCCCCTCTGACCTAACTAACTAAAACTTTACAATACCTTCAAACCTGATACTACCTTTGTAATGTATTTGCTTATAGCTGGAGGGATGTTTTGTTTGTTTGTGCTAAACTTTTTAGATTGGTGCTATTTACTGACCACCCTTTTGGGGGCACCTGACATCTGGGGCAAGAAAAACTGAAGAAAATGGTGTCGGATGCATCATATATACCCCTGGTGCACTGACATCAGGGAAGAAGTGACAGCAACCGACGCCAGACTAAGACTTTGGAATTCAGGCCGACTGCGGGACCGCCTGACGACAGGATAACCCAAGTGTGATTACTGTAGCAGGGTGTACACTCGAACATCTACATTTATGGTAGGTACAAAACTGTACTTTTGAAGGGTTCATTTGTGAGAGTTTCTCGGGTGTCAAAAAGGATCTGTGTAGAAATTTCCAATGAAAAATCCTCCAGAATTGTGAGTAAGAAGTTAGTTTAACTGAAAAAAAATGTTTGTTTTATCTTCCATTGATAATGATACTTGAAACCCTTTAGTTATATATTGCCAGTAGAATCTTTAGGGGCTGTCTTATAGATAAAGTGTTATATATATATGATAATTCATTATTAACATTGATATTATTATATAGAATTCCAAAAATCCAGTTTATAATTTTTGGTACGGTTTTGAAGGATGAATTATATATACAGATCTTTAGTGTATGCTGTGACACTCTGAAGAACCAACTAGTCATTAGGGAATATTTCCAGAACTTTCTTGATGTTTCTGTCATGCTCAGACTCACCATTACCTCCTACTAGAATATTATCTACTATAATAGCACAAGGATACCTAGAAAAAATTTGCTCCATTGCACATTGAAAAACTTCACTGGCAGAAGTTATCCTGAATGATATTCTCAAAAACCTGTACCTGCTAAAAGGAGTACTGAACATAGTTAGCAACAAGGATTTCTTGTGAAGTAAAATTTGCTAAAATTAACTCTTTGGATCTAAAACAGAAAAAAAAAACAGTGGCATTTGGCATCAGAGTTGCAGCTTCTTTGACTGTGCGCATTGAATGATGAGGTATTTTCAGTGCTTTGTTCAAATCTCGTGGATCAGTACATATTCTGATATCATCAGAGCTTTTCTTATGAGCTACCACCATGGAAGATACCCATTCAGCTGGTTCTTCAGCTGGACAAATTACACCTTGTTGCACCATTTGTCTAGCTCGGCTTTGACTCTGTTCTGCATAGCTACTGGAACTTTCCGGGCTGGCCTGTCAACTGGGCTAACATATGGGTCTAACTTCATGGAGTACACAACTGGAAGCCTGCCTAGCTTGTCTTTGAAAAGATCAGCATATGTAGAGAAAATATGCTGGGCGAAAGTAGAGTAGTGGTCCTTTAAACTGACATGATGGACTTCCTTATTAAATGAAAACAGTCCCATTTTCAAACTGTCTCTGAGCCCTAATAATGCCTCTACATGCCTTTTGACCACATAAAATAACAGGTCTCTAGCTTCTCCCAGCAGAATGACATGAAAGCATCACTGAGCCTTCAGTTTGAATCTCTTCACCACCCTAAGCAACAAGCTTTGCACGTATTGCCAAATCAAGCTTCTCACCAGCACATACTCTAGCAAATGTTTCTGCACACATCACACTGCACTTTGAACCTGTCACCTTTGAGCTCTCTGGGTTTTCCATTTATCCAAACAGTACAAAGTACTTAATTCTTTGCCCATAAATCTACTGCATTGACTGTTTTGGGAAGCACTGACATGCCATCAACATAAAAATTAGGGTCACAGCTTTTTAACTGAATAACTTGTTTCTTGGAGTGTTCCCTTTTAATAAAAGAATGTGTGCCCTTTGATTTACAAAACCTTTTGAAATGATTCCACCTATTGCAATTGTGACATTGCTGACCAAAAGCTAAACATTTTTCTCTTTTGGGCTCATGACTTCCTGCACAATTACGACAGTTGGCTATAAATTGGGGGCCCATTCTTTGAGTTTGCTTACTCACTCTTATGCTTCACTGAGACTGTGCGTGCTCTGGAACTTGCTAGAAAGGTATGGGGTTTCCCAGGGACTGTTGCAGGGCTTATAGGTGCTGCCATGTGCTTGAGCCTGTTTCCTGAAACCCCATGCTGCATACTATCAACATGGGCTTTAGAAGTTGCTGGAAGCATGCATCTCTCTATTGTAAGCATATTTGTGTACTTTTCTGTAAGCTCATGTATCTGACAAATCACAGTGGTCTTATTCAAAGTTAAATCACTGTGACGAAGCAAAATCTTTCTCACAGCATCATCTTTAATACCATGCACGTCTGTCTTTTATCAGTTCATCCCTTAAATCACCAAATCTGCACATTTTAGCCTTGTTTCTCAAATCAGTTATATATGCTGCAATAGTTTCACCAGGTTTTTGATCCCTTGGGTAAAATAAGTGCCTTTCCGTACTATTTATTTGGAGGTTACACATTTCTCTAAATTTACATTTTAAGCACTTGGGGTCTTCCCTTGACTCAGCTGGTACAACTGTATGACAGTTTCCCCCTTGTCCTGCAAAAACAGCAGGTGCATGCACAAATAAACGGGGTCTATATTATTTAAACAAAGATTTCTGACTTCGAACACCATATGTCCGACACCATGTGGTCGAAGTTAGAAAACTTTGAATTTGTAAAAAGAAAAGACTAAACCCTAAACTAAGGGTTGTAGGTAGGGGGCAAGCCCCCCCGCACCCTCCACACCCCCTGCTCTTTAAATATAACAGCTCCGAGACCGCACTATAATGCGGTAAAGGGAAGACTTCAAATTACTGCACTGTAGTGCGATCTCAGAGTTGGTATATTTAAAGAGTGGGTGTGTGGGGGGTGCAGGGGGGCTTTTCCCCCCTGCTTTAACATCTTAGGTGATCTTTTTTTTTTTCTCGTATTCGAAGTTTTCTGACTTCGACTATATGGTGTCGGCCATATGGTATTTGAAGTTAGAAATCTTCGATTAAATAATATAGACCCAAATAAGCACTCCCTTTCAGTGGCTTCTGACCCAGCTAAATTAAGCAGAATAAATGCCTTTGTACAGTCATCTTTATCAGAAAATGCAGCCTGTATGAAAATATCGTACTCTTGCACAAACACTGTACAGTTCTCAGCAATATTAGTATCAAACACAAGTGGAATTGGTTTCCAAAATCCGTCTGCCATGCCAACAAATTATGCCCAAACATACCCCTTGTAATTATATAAGAACAAACTGCTAGTTGTGAATGTAATAACATTCAAATGCATAAAGACTTTGAAATACTGTTCTTTGTGAAATGTGCTCCGAAATGACAGTATTTTGAGAAATAACTGTACGGTAATACTGCACAAACGTGAACACTTCATACACACAACTCAAATAGCTTTGATTAATGCAAAAAAGTAGTGCTTAGTGAAATAATGCAGTCATTTCCCTTATTTTATTCATTTTATGCAGTTCAGACTTTATTTCAAACATTTCCATAGTTTTGAATATTTCTGCTTATATATCGTAATATCGGATATTTCTGTTGCTTAGAAATTCGTTTAGAGCATTCTGAATGCCTCATTTCATATTTTGCGAATAAGAAATAGCGTGAGCAAGTTTTAATACCTGAAAGTCGTTTCTGACCTGTTTTGTGTGTTATACATGTAGTAGGGATGATTCACTCCTGTATATTCCTCCAGTCTTAACTGAGTGCCTGTCGGTCTCGAAGCTGAGGAATATGGATCCCATTCTGGCACCATGTCATTCGTCCCTTTCTAGTATAGATGACGAACAGGCAGGGTAGTTCGTTTATATGCTTTATTACATAGAAATACATCAGGATGGATAGCAGCATTACAAACTATAAACAAACTGATTAACAGACAGACTATGCAGACATACATGCTTACATCTCATCAGCTTACTACAAAATGGCAGTCAGGCTCACACGTGCTCAGTATTTATACACTTGTGCAAGCCCCTAGAAAGCTCCTTAAAGCTGTACACACATATTGATGTACACTATGGAACCATCTTCTTCGGTTCTGGTCTTAGTGACCACCTCGGCACCTCAAGTTTCAATACCATCCACCTCGGCGCTGACTTTTCCAGTCACTTCTTCCTCAGTGCCAACAATATTTTTGGAACCACTTCCTTCCCCAGCACCATTAGCCGAGAAACCATGATTTCCTTCTGTTCCTAAAACTAGTATTCTCCATCAGTAGACCCCTTTGTGGGGGAATTGCCAAGCCCCTTTTTAGAGAGGCCAGAATCTCCTTCATCCTTTTTGTTCCGTTCCCCTAGGAGTCTCACAGAAGTCGATATTGCAAGATTGGTGGATCAGCTCCTTGTGGCAAGGGGTCTTTCCACTTCTTCCCAGGCTTCACTCCCTTTTGGAGATGAGCCCTTATCTCCAAAGACTCCACCAAACTTTCCCCCTGTAGCCACCACTGCAGATTTAGAGACCTCAGCTCCGACTTCCCTGGTTCCAGCTGTCCTGGTGTCGACAGTTCTCATGTCTTCACTCCCAGTCTCTGCCCTGAGTTCCTCGGTTTCTTCAGAACCGATGAACTTCCAGGATCATAGCTCCACAAAGCCATTTGTGGGACTGTTCCTCGGCTTCGACCTTGCTAGTGGTTTCTTCGGAGCTGGGTGTGACCACGGTTCCGAGGTTGTCCTTCCTGATTCTGGGCTCCCATCCCTCTTCAGGGGGACCTGCCTTTCAAGCTATGTAGAAGGCTTTGGCCTCTGCAGGCTGCAAGCTGTTTTTTTCCCCACTTGAGCCTTTTCCCGGAATCCCCTCTGGTCCAGAGCTTCCGACAACCTCCACACCCGGACAGTGAGCACTGAAGCTGCAGGATACATCCATACAGGGCCCTGCCTCTTCCGATTCCTCCACAGAAGATCCCACTGATGAGGTGCCTTGGAAGAGGTTGTGTAAGAGGAAACACCTTGATTCCCCGGAGGAATCTGTCACAGAAGACATGGACTTCGATGACAGGGAAGGTTTCCCCCAGTCACCACCAGAAGATGTCTCCTTTGGAGACATTCTTGAAATATTAAAGCAGAGGAGTGGCTAGAAACCCCAGATCTCATCCTCAAAGGAGTCTGTGTATTTCCAAGCCTTCGGTGCCTGCCCATCTACCTCTTGGGTGACCCTGCTAGCTGGCGATCTTATTAAACTGATTGCCCAGCGGCCATAGAAGGCCCATGATACCATAGAACCAATCCCCAAGAAACCAGATTAAATCCTTTCAGCTCCAGAGGATCATCAGCACTGGGCCAAAGGTGTAGTAGTAGATGCCATGGTGGTGGCAGCAGCCACCAAGAAGGAACTAGCAAAAGAAAGTTCCACTGTTCATCCCCCTAACCAATAATCTAGGACGATGGACAGATTTGGGAAGCAGGTCTATGCTTCTTTGACCTTTGCCTTGCTGTCGTTGAACTTTCTGGCACACTTCACTAGACTTCAGAGGGATCTGATCAAGGAGCTATCAAAAACCCTCATGGGAGCTGTGTGTGGTGAGGTACAGCATAAAGTAGCCTCCCAGCTTGCCACCCTGGAATCTATCTCTAACTTGTCCATGAGGCCTATTGCACATGCAGCTAAAGGGATGACTAGGACAGCGGGGTCAGAAATAGCCATAAGGAGGCATACCTGGATGCACTTGTGTGAGTTTGCAGAGGAGTTCAAGTCTTCATTCATCAACGCTCCATTTGACGGATCTTCCTTTTTTGGCCCCAAAGTTAAAGATACCTTAGCCAGTTGTGAAAAAGATTGAAAAACCCTATCTGCCGTGGGCATACATTTTTCTGCTCCCCAATTCTCCTATTCCAGGAACCAGAGAAGCAGGAAAATGTGGTTCAAGAAAACCCAAGGGCCTTTCCAGGACACACATGGTAATGACTCCCGTCGAAGCAGAGGGGGGAGCTGTAATGGGAGATGCTGATCACGTGTCCGAGGTGGCCCACAAAATCAGGGTTCCAGAGATTTCTTCTCAGGGAAACCCTACCAGCACTCCTGAAGGGAGGCCCGATTGCTTGCCTCTGGAGGCAGTTGGGGGAAGACTATCCTTGCACCCACTAGCCTGGCAAAAAGATAAGCACAGATGCTTGGGTGCTAAGGATCATTACCAGAGATTACAATATTCCAGTCGAACTTACCCCCAAACTAGGTAGAAGGATCCCCGATGTTCCACCCACTCAGAGTGATCAGACAGCTCTGGAAATTCAAAAGCTGCTAGAATAAAGAGTCATCCAAGAAGTCCCGTCAGACCAGATGGGATCCAGATTCTACTCAAGGTTCTTTTTGATGCCAAAAAAGACAGGGGGCTAGAGACCACTTTTGGATCTCAGCATTCTGAACAAGTTTGTGCAACAGACAAAATTCCAGATGGTCACGGTTCAGTCTGTTCTTCCCTTCTTAGGGAAAGACAATTGGATGTGCTCTGTAGTCTTCCAGAATGCATATTGCCACATAAAAATGGACAAGTGCTCCAGGAAGTTCCTCCACTTCCGGTTGGGAGCCAGTCATTATCAGTTCCGAGCCCTGCCTTTCAGTCTCACCACAGCCCCTTGGGTGTTCACCAAATGTATGGCAGCATTAGCAGCTCACCTGAAACTGCACAGATTCCGAATGTTTCCATATCTGGATGACTGGCTCCGTACCACCCCCACCAGGCATATACTCGAACAGACAAAAGATTTCACCCTACGTACCTGCTCTCATCTAAGTAGCAGTGAATCTTGCCAAATCTCAACTAAGTCCAAAGTAACATTTGGAATTCGTAGGAGCCTGCTAGAATATGACCTCTTGCATACCATCCCTTCCTACTCACAGACTGCAGAAAATAAGATCACAGGTGGACATTATTCTCTCTGACTGCAATGTTCCTGCATTACTTGTTCTACAGGCACTGGAATCCATGGCGGCGGCCATCACATCAGTACCGCTAGCAATATTCCACATGAAAATCCTGGTTACCTGTTATATTCTCGAAAGACGACATGAGAATAGCGAAAATGCAGAACGTTGAATGGGTAAACGGAAATCTCCGTAAGGGGAGATTTCTGTTTACTTCGATGTAGTGCGGTCTCGGAGTTGGTATATTTAAGTAGCGGGGGTGTGGGGGGTGCAAGGGGGCTTGCCCCCCTGCCTACACCCTTTAGATTTTCTTTTTTTTTTTAATTTATTTTTTCTGAACATTCGAAATTTTAATGGTTCGATCATTAAAGGGCGACCTTTAGTGATTCGAACCATTAAACCTTTGATGTTCTAATATAGACCCGAAAATCCTAGAGTGGCTTCTATCCTCCCAGTGATCTGTCCTCACTCATCCTCTGTCTTAGCTCATCCGAATTGCCAATCATTGCAAGAAGGATTTTTCTTGGTGGATGGAATCCGAGGAAATTCTTTTGGGCCGACCGTTTGTTTCACCCCATCCCCAAGCCATAGTGACCACACATCCCTCCCAGTTCGGGTGGGGGGGGGGCATTATCAGGGAAGGACTTCCAAGGCACTTGGTCCCCAATAAAGGCCAGTATGAATATCAATGTTCTGAAACTGAGGGCAGTGCTCTTAGTGTTGCAAGCCTCTCTAACTGTCCTCCCTCTAGGAACGATTGCAATTCAGTCAGACAACATGTCAGTAGTCTGGTACATCAACACGCAAGGCAGAACCAAGTCCTACCCCCTCTGTCGAGAGGCTGTCAGAGTGTGGCAGTGAGCGATATTTTCAAACCGCTTTCTGCTAGCAATGCACATCCTGGGGAGCTTGAACATGGTAGCGGACAAATTGAGCAGATGCATCCTTCTACCTAACGAGCAGTCTCTCAATCTCAGAGTGGTGAAGGAGATTTTCTGTCGCTGGGGCCAGCCTTACTGTGATCTATTTGCATCCCCCCATAACAACAAGTGCAGCAGCTACTTCTCCCTAATTCCTCCTCAGGGGGTAGTTCCTGAGAGATGCTGTCCTTCATGATTGGCCCTCGGGACTACTCTATGCCTTTCCCCCCATTCCTGTGATACCCCTTTTCCTAAAGAAAGCCATAAGGTTGAAGAGCAGAGTGATTATACCCCTTTTCCTAAAGAAAGCCATAAGGTAGAGCAGAGTGATTCTTGTTGCCCCATTTTGGCCTCGACAAATTTGGTTCCCTTTTCTTTGGCCTTACCTACTTCAATGTCCATGGACTCTGGACCCATATCCAGAGCTCTTGTCCCATCCTCAGGAACTAGTTCACCCCAGCCTGAAAAAAAACTCAAGCTTACAGCTTGGTTGCTGCAGTTCCATTGATTGCCAGGCGAAGTAACTTATCTTCTCCAGTTCAAAAAATGTTGATAGCTTCCCATAGACCTTCCACAAGGAGACTACTTCAGCAAATGGAAGAGATTTTCCTTATGGGCGCATGATAATAAACCTGACCCTTTTTTGGCATCATTTGAAGAAGTTTTGCATTTTTTGTCTACGGTGTTCGAACAAGAAGCTTTTTCTTCTACCATCAGCGTTCAGATTGCTGCTATTTCTAATTTCCACAATGGCTTTAAAGGACAATCTTTGATTTCATATAGACTGTGTAAAGTTTTTCTAAAGGGAGCATTAAGGTTAAAGCCTCCTTATAGGGAACCTCTCGTTTCCTAGGATTTTACTATGATTCTGCAAACCTTGGTCCAATCCCCCCTTTGAGCCAGCGGCTACCTGTGATCTGAAATTTCTTTCATGGAAGACTATTTTCTTAATAGCCATTACATCCGCTAGGAGGATTTCAGAGATTCATGAGCTATCCTCAAAACCTCCATATTTGATTTTTCATAAAGATAGGGTATCGTTAAGAACTAATTCATCCTTTCTTCCAAAAGTCTTATTTGAAAATAACATTAATCAATCCATTGAACTGCCAGTATTCTTTCCTAATTTTTCCAACAAGGGAGAATACTGCTTGCATTTATTGGATGTTCACAGACAATTACGTTTTTATCTCGACAGAACTAAAGATTTCAGAAAGTCGGACCAGTTGTTTGTCTGCTTTTCAGGTCCTTCCACGGGTAAATCAGTTTCAAAGATCACATTGTCTAAGTGGTTAAGAGACTGTGTTACCCTTGTTTATAACAAGAAAAAACTCTGATTGCCAGCCCCAGTTAAAGCACACTCCACAAGGGCTATTGCTATGTTGTCTACTGTTTTCCACTGTAAGGCTTCCATGGACGACGTATGTGCAGCCATGAAGTGGGCTTCACCACATACTTTTATTACTCATTACAAAGTGGATCTGATCTTCAGGGGAAGAGTGTCATTTGGTTCTATGGTGCTCAGGAATATCCTTCCATAAGGCCTCCCAAGATACAGGGTAGCTGGGGATTCTGTCCCATACGTCAAGGATAAATGAAGTTTGACAATATCAGATAAAGAAGTTATGTACTTGCCATAACGTTCCATTGTGTTGTCGGTCTTCATTTATTCTTGACACCCCGCCCTCCTTCCCCCGCCTTCAGACTCCTTGAGAAGTGGATCTTTGTTCTGGTTACCTGTTTCTTCTTGTATGACCTTTTAGCAACAATTTTTAATGAAGGAGCTAAGTGTTCAACAGTTAGAGTTCAATTAGCAGCAATTTCCAACTTCCATATTGGGTTGAAAATTCTTTATTGGCTTCATCTAAGTTTTTGTAAGGCCTTTTTGAGACGTACTTTCCTGTTGAGGCCTCCCTATAAAGATTCTACTCTACCATGGGATTTAAATTTGGTACTGCAGGCCTTAATTCACTCTCCTTTTGAACCAGTAGCAAAATTTGATCTTAAATTTCTGACCTGGAAAACTATTTTTCTAATGGCCATTACCTCCTCTAGAATTTCACAACTTCAACCATTGTCCTGTAAACCTCCTTGCTTGATTTTCCACAAGGACAGAGTATCATTACATATAAATCCTTCTTTCCTTCCTAAGCTGGTGTCAAAATCCAATATTAATCAGTCCATTAATCTGTTAGTCTTCTTTCCTAAATTTAGGAACAAAGGAGAATATATATGTTATTTATTGGATGTCTACAGACAATCACATTTTTACTTACATGGAACAAAAGAAAACAGGAAGACAAATCAGTTGTTTCCTTTGGAGATACTAAATTGGGCAAATCAGTTGCAAAGGTAACTCTGGCCATATGGCTGACGAATTGCACATCATTTGTCGACAACAATTTGAGTCTATCCTTACCAAGACCTTTAAGAACTCATTCATCTAGGTCAATGGTTACTTCTTCAGTGTTTCTGTCTAGAGCTTCCATGGATGACATATGTGCGGCTGCAACTTGGGCCAATCCTCATACCTTTATTATTCATTACAGACTGGATCTGGTCTCGAGGGGAAGAACAGCCTGTGGCTCAACTGTGCTCAGCAGTTCTCCCGGGAATTTAGGTAGCTGGGGACTCTATCCCAGCAATAGAGGACAGAATGAAACTTGACAACATCAGATAAAGAAGTTATGTGCTCACATTAACATTCCATCTGTGTTGTTCATTTTCATTCTTCCTCAACTCCCCACCCATCAACCTCCATCCTTTTTCACATTTGATTTCTAGAAGAATGAGCATTGTAAGGAGAACAATGTCCTTCATGTTGAGCTCCAGATATGGCTTCTTCTGTTAAGAATTTTATAGTAGTACTTTCTACTTTATGTCAAGCAGCAAACAAGATCTGAGCTATGTTAGGGGTTGATGCATTATGGATAAGGGAGAAGCTTGAGAATTTTTTTGGTGGCCACAAGCTAAAGTAACAGCTGAGTTGGATCCGTGGATCGGGTCTAAACCCAACAATTGAGGAAGAATGAAAGTGGACAACATAGATGGAAGGTTATGGTGAGCGCATAACTTCTTATTTTAGTCTGTTCAGCTCGAGCTGTTTAATAGTTTGGGTGCATGGAAGGTGTCCTGAAGCTTTGGATACTGGCTGGCTGTTATATGCTATGCAGGATATAACCCATATAGCTAAGGCTACTGGAGCAATGATCAGTAGAACATCTACTGTTATAGTAAGTTTAGTTAACTGTACTTTTTGAAGGGTTGTACCAGTCTTTCAGCTAAACTATTGAGTGCTGGATACCGTGGTGCACTAATCTTCTTCTTCTTTTCTTTTTCTTTTGGCTGTTCCCAATAGGGATCACCACAGCGGATCATCTGTTTCCATTTCTTCCTGTCCAATGCATCTCCTTCTCCTCCTTCGGCCAACAGTAGCCCAATTTCCACCAGCACCCTGTTGGCTACCAGTACTGGTGGCGGTCATTGTTAACCCGGGCCTCGACTGATCCGGTATGTAAATCTGTATTGTTTTCCGCATATCACATTTGGCAAATGTTTTACGCCGGATGCCCTTCGTGATGCAACCCTCCCCAATTATCTGGGCTTGGGACCGGCACGAGGAAATGCACTGGCTTGTGCATCCCCAGTGGCTGGGTTACAAATGGATTATTCCATTTTGCTTCACAAAATAACATAATTCTTGTGACGTAAACTGGGTTCCTTTGTCAATAATGATATATTTTGCAAAACATAAGCAGGAAATAGTCTTTTTAAATGACTTAAAGTAACTTGAGGCATAATTTCTGTCATGTGAAATATTTCTAACTATTTTCAAAAGGCATCCATCATATTCACGCATTTTTCTGCTCCACATGACAGGGCACACATTATGTACACATTCTTTCAGATTTGTCATGCAGCTTTGGCCACCAGAGAATTTTTTATCTAGTACTTTTATTTTAACAACAGCAGAGTGACTTGTACGGATTTCTTCTACTACAACCTTTTTGTGGATCCATAGAATGATAATTTGAATCCTCCATGAGACACAATCACTGGGATTCAGAAACATGCACAGTGGCGCATTGTACAACAAATCTGTGCATTGACACACAAGGAAGGTTAACACTAGGATGAAGGTTATGTTGGGTATGGCCTTCTGTATTGCAATGTCTGCGCAATACCCAGGGTGAGTTCAGACAGCACATGATCACCCTCCCACTTGGACCCTGATTGAGGTGGTGATGTCAGAGGCAAGGAGTGATGCAACTCTGTTAGCCACAAGATGAACCTTTCTAGGTAGGCAATGCAGGCTTCCATCTACCAGTCTAACATATCCCCCACCACCTTCACTAACTTCCTTTATGTTTTTATGTCACAAAATCCTACCCTCTAGCAGTGCTACTGGAGGGAACAATGATACTACTTACAGCTAGTGAAGCACCACCTGGAACAGGAGAAGTGCCATCTAGCTGTCTTCCATTATAGCCACCTAAGAGGTAGCCCAGATTAAAAATTGAGAAAACATAGAGGAAAGGTGGGCCTACTAGTGTCAGCAGTCTGTGTTCATGCCAGTGACATTGGTTTGGCAGCTGCTGTACAACATGGAAATAGAAACTGAGAGAAATAAAATGACAAACAGAAAATAATTATATAAAAACGACTGTGACAGATGAAGGGAGGGAAGAGAGAAAAAGGTATTTGCAGAACATGTATGAAACACATTTGATGAAGGACGCCATATGATTGTGTCATTACAGCTGTATAAAGACACAGTCTGACTAACTGCAAGAATGTATGATATTAATGCTGTTATGCTGGGATGTGTTGTCTGAATGGGAGGAGGGACACAGGTACCAGTATATAGACGTGGATGGGATGGAATACAGATCTACAGATGCAGTGCAGGTAGAACATGCTGAACATGTGTTCACTTGAGATTCTATACCTATTCTGTTGTCTTAACACTAGCAGGTATACAGGAATCAAACTGCAAAGGTCAGAGACGACAACCTGATTAACTTAATTTCCATTTTACCAATGTCACATACATGTATGCTGCTGGCAGATGGCTAATATACATTCTTAAGATAATTGTAATTACAAAAAGAAATGACATAATATGGAACTGTAAGCCAAGAAAGAATTTCCATTCTCTTTTTTTTAAACACCTTTAAAAATTATCACTCAAGATGCAGGCAAACATAAGATGTTATGTAGTCCAATCTCGCCTACATTCTTACCCGTGCGTTCGGAGCCGCACCTCGGCTCATACTCGGCCATACTCTAGCTCGAAGTCTTCAATTGGCTCGTGGCTAAGAGGTATCCCATGCTGCAACGCGCCTATCTCCCAGATCTCATTTGCCGCTCGTACAGCTCAGATGTGGTCTCGCTCTTGGCCGTGGCTAAGTACAATTTTTCTACTTATTTTTCGATTTAGTAGCTCCAAAAGCTATTTTAATAGCTAGTGTGTGTGTTTTGCTTCTGACCGGCTCAATTGAACTTTTCTTGGTATCCCCTTTTCCTTGGTGTTTACGGGCTAGGCCCGTTTCAGTTAGAGGACCTAGTCCTCCCCTGTTTTTGTTTCTTGTTGTGTAGCAGGTTGATCCCTTCTGTTAGCGGGTTCTTTGTTGTGTGACTGGTTGTTGTTCCCCTGTTTTTTCTTGGGCTAGGCCCGTTTAACTTAGAGGACCTAGTCCTCCCTGTGGTTACCCCGCGGTCTCTAGGCCGTTTAAGTTAGAGGCTCTAGTTTCTGCACTCTATTTAGTTTCTGTGGTGAAGGTGCCCCTACCATTTTCCCCTGTGTGTATCTGTGTGTGTGTGTGTTCTTGCCTTTAACATGTCTAAGGATTCTAAAGAGCACAGGTCTTCGAGCTTCAAAAAGTATGTTAAGTGTAACAACAAGATGTCTTTGATGGATGGGCACTCTGTGTGCGTGTATTTCTTGGGGGCTATTCATTTACAGGAATCTTGCTTGTTCTGTCACGCTTTCAGCCCTCGCGTCTTGCAAGAGAGGAAGAACAAGCTAATATTAAGGGGATTGCTGAAACCTTCCTTTGAAGAAGATTTGGAGAGATCTTCCAGTTCCAAGTCTTCTCCTTCCAAACCAGACAAAAAGATGGCTAAAAAATCATCTAAGAAATGCTCTCTGGCTCCATCAGTCTCCTCGGAGCTGCCGGAGCAAATCATTAAAACTACAGTTGCTTCTTCAGCTCCACTGGTTTTAGTGCCGACAGAAGACAGTGCATCGATGATGTCAACATCGGCTCCCGGTTTATTGGAGCCGGTGACAGATTTGTCAGTTCGGAGCCAGTCTCCAATTTTTCGACCAGTTTCTCTGACTCGTAGGTCTCCATCTATAGGGAGAGCCAGATCCCCGACCATGTCCTCCAGGTCTTCCAGGACACTTTCTGAAGACGATGTCGATAGAGTGGTGAGGAAACTGCTCCAGTCATCAGTGCTGGTTAAATTGCTTTCTGCTCCGACCCAGTCGGCTCCGGAGCCCGTCCTCCCTTTATCTTTGGCTTTTCCTCCTCCGGACCTTTCTTCGGAGCCAGAAATGTCAGTTCTGTCTAATGCCTCAAGGTTGGTTCCAGTAGCCCCTTCTGGCATCTCTGCTCCGATCTCTGCTTCGACCCCGTCGGTGCCGTCCACAGGGTCCAGGATTCACAGTTCGCTGGTCGGAGCTGAGAGGGAGGTATCGGGTCGATCTTCGTCTCCGAGCCTTCCTCTCGGCACTTCTGCTCAGGTGAGCGTGGACCTGACATCGGCTTTGCACCTTATTTCCTTGGCTCCAAGGGTGTCTTCTGTGGTTAGTCGACCTTTGGAGCCAGGGGGGGATCAGCTTTCGAGGTCATGAGGAGTGTGCTGGCCAGGTTGTCAGCTGCATCTTACGCTACCGACACTCTTCCCCATCCAGTACCGATATCAGTATCAGATCACCCTCTGTCTAGGGACAGCAGAAACCTAAGGCCTCAGGATACCTCCATGAGTGGTCCCCAGCTTTCTGAGGCCTCCCCGGGTTTTTTACCCGAGGAGCCACCTAGAAAGAGAGTGTGCAAGAGGAAGCACATTGACTCCCAAGATGAGTCTGTCACGTCTGACACCGACCTCGAGGAGTCAGAGGGGTCCCCTAAGTCGTCTTCTGATGATATCTCTTTTTCAGATATCTTGGAAATACTGAGACAGAGATGCGACTGGCCATCTAAAGCCCCTTCTGAAGAGGAGTCGGTGTTCCTGAAGGCCTTTGGGTCCCAACCCTCCGTCTCTTGGGTTTCTCCCCCGTTCGACGAGCTCCTGGTCCTCATTTGTCGAAAGTTGTGGGAAACTCCGAACACTGTGGAACCGGTCCCTAGGAGACCCAACAAGTTTTTGCCCGCTCCCCCTGATAAAGAATTTCTTACAAAAAGCGTTCCAGTAGATGCCATGGTGGTGGCAGCAGCCACCAAGAAGGAGCTTGCAGAAACTTCATCTACCATCCATCCCCCTAACAAGGAGTCCAGGGCTATGGACAGGTGTGGGAAGCGTGTGTTCTCTTCAGCGGCCTTTACATTGTGGTCGCTGAACTATTTATCGCATTTTACACGGCTCCAAAGAGATCTCCTAAAGGAGTTGGGAGATTCTCTAAAGGGTAATGTTTCTGATGCTGTGGCTCAGAAAGTCAATGCTCAGATGTCTACCCTAAATTCTATTACCAACTCCTCCATGAGGCTGATCTCGTACGCAGCTGATGGAGCGAGCAGGGCTGCGGATTCTGGAGTCTCTCGTAGGAGACACTCCTGGATGCGCCTGTGCAACTTTGCAGAGGTCTTCAAGTCTACATTCACCAACGCGCACTTTGACGGTTCATCCTTATTTGGAACCAAGGTGAAGGACACTCTCACTAGGTGCGAGCAGGAAGGAAAAACCCTGTCTGCCATGGGAGTCTGTTTTTCCATGCCTTCTAGACCTTATCCCAAGGGCCAGAAAGGTGAAAAAATGTGGTTTAGAAAATCGCAGAGGTTTTTTACGATGCACAGAGTGATTCCCCCTCCAGAGGCAGAGGAGGGGATGGAAATTCAGGTAGACGCCACCCTAGAGGCAGGGGAGGCCCGCGTAACCAAGGGGACCGCAATTCCTTTTATGGCTCTCCCTACCAGCGCTGCTGAGAGGAGGCCTGACTGTGCGTCTCTGGAGCCAGTCGGGGGTCGCATTTCTTTATTCCCAGAAGCCTGGCGAGACATCACCCAAGACAAGTGGGTATTAGAGATAATCTCCAGAGGTTATCATATTCCCTTTCTTTCATCTCCCACTCCAAACAAAAGAATCCCAGATGTCCCACCCAGTCAAAGGGATTCTGCAACCTTAGAATTTCAAAAGTTGCTGTTAAAAGGAGCCATCCAGCCCGTTCCCTCAGGCCAAGTTGGATTAGGGACTTACTCCAGATTCTTTTTGGTGCCAAAAAGAACTGGGGACCTGAGACCCATTTTGGATCTCAGCCGTTTGAACCTTCATGTAGAGAAGTCCGAGTTCCGCATGGTCACGCTACAGTCAGTTCTCCTGTTATTAGGGAAAGATGTGTGGATGTGCTCCATCAACCTCAAGGATGCTTACTACCATATAAAAATGGACAGGGCATCCAGAAGTCACCTACGCTTCAGGCTGGGAGCCAGTGATTTTCAGTTTTGCGCCCTGCCCTTTGGTCTCACTACAGCCCCCAGGGTGTTCACCAAATGCATGGCAGTGGTAATGGCTCACTTGAGACGTCTGGGATTCCAAGTGTTTCCGTATCTGGACGACTGGCTCCTGTCTGCCACCACCAGGCATCTACTACTACAGACCAGGGACGCCACTATTGCACTGTGCCAAAGTCTGGGAATTACCTTGAATTGGGAAAAGTCTGCATTGTTGCCCTCACAGTGTGTTACCTTTATCGGCGCCAAATTAGACACAGTGCTCATGAGGGTTTTCCTGCCAAAAGAGAGAATTCAGGTTTTACAGCAGCAGGTCTACGCTCTACTACCACTGAAGGAGTTCAAGGTAAAAGTGGTCCTCAAGTTGTTAGGGACCATGGCTGCTACGATTATACTAGAGCCTCTTGCAAGACTTCACATGAGGCTTCTTCAGTGGCTACTTTTTGCCCAATGGTCTCTTCAGCATCTCCCACTCTCCCATCTTATTGTAATAACCAACAGATGCAAGCAGGATCTGCGCTGGTGGCTTTAGACCAGCAATCTCAATGCGGGTATGCCTTTCGGTCTTCCTTCTGCGATTGCCACTGTGACCACGGATGCCTCCCAGATCGGGTGGGGGGGCATT
Source organism: Protopterus annectens (assembly GCF_019279795.1). Classification (NCBI taxonomy): domain Eukaryota; kingdom Metazoa; phylum Chordata; order Ceratodontiformes; family Protopteridae; genus Protopterus; species Protopterus annectens. The sequence goes on from NC_056737.1 coordinate 719,629,976, forward strand.
ATCTCGGCAGGACAGTCCAAGGCACGTGGCAGGAACACGAGATCCATTTGCATAGCAACGTCTTAGAGATGAGAGAGGTGCTATTAGTGTTGCAAGCACTTCAAAGCTTTCTTCCTCATGGGATAATTGCAATCCACTCAGACAACATGTCAGTGGTTTGGTATCTGAACAAACAAGGAGGAACCAGGTCGTATCCCCTTTGCAGAGAGGCACTTCAAGTGTGGCAGTGGGCAGTATCTTCCTGGTGCTTTCTAGTGGCAACGTACATACCGGGGAAGTCCAACGTGATTGCCGACAGGCTGAACAGAGCTATTCTGATGCCTCACTAGTGGTCCCTGAACGAACAAGTGGCGGAACGAATTTTCCGCAGATGGGGTCAGCCTTGCTGCGATCTATTTGCCAGCCCCCTCAATGCCAAATGCAGCAGCTACTTCACCCTTATCCCCCCGGAGGGGGAAGCACCCAGGGACACTCTAGTTCACGATTGGCCCTCCAGTCTTCTCTATGCCTTTCCTTCAATTCCCCTGATGACGAAGGTTATTCAGAAAGCACAGTCCTTGGGAAGCAAAATGATACTGATTGCACCACACTGGCCTCGTCAGATCTGGTTTCCTTTTCTTCACCCTTATCTAATGGACGATCCATGGATTTTGGACCCAGAGCCAGATCTGTTGACTCATATATCAGGGCAGTTCCACCCCTCCATTCAGACCTCAGGTTGACAGCATGGCTGCAACAATTCTGTCCCTAGTCAGGCTTCATGATTTTTCACCGGAGATGGTTCATATTCTGCCTTCCTCCCACAAGCCTTCTACTAGGAAGATTTATTCCAGTAAGTGGAAGAGATTCTCTATTTGGGCTCATGAAAGGTAGATTGATCCCTATACAGCTCCCATCTCATCAGTTTTAGAGTTTCTTTCTCAACTATTTAGCCAGGGATCAGCTGTAGCAACTATCAAAGTGCAGTTGGCAGCCATTTCTACTTTTCATGTTGCTAATGAACCCAATCTAATGGCGCACAGACTTTGGAGGGCTTTTATGAAAGGGACTATGCTACTTCAACTTCCAATCTTTGATCCTGTAATGCCATGGGACCTTAATTTTGTGTTACAGCATTTAACCTCGCCTCCATTTGAGCCCGCGGCAACCTGTGACATTAAATTTTTGTCTTGGAAAACAGTCTTTTTGATAGCCATCACTTCGGCTAGGCGGGTATCTGAACTCCAAGCTTTATCGGTTCGGCCTCCTTACTTGGTATTTCACAAGGATAGGGTTTCGCTAAGACCTAATCCTTCATTTGTGCCTAAGGTTGCTTAACCAGTCAACCTTAACCAGTCTATTGAGCTGCCTGTGTTTTTCCCTGAATTCTCTAACAAGGCAGAATTTAAGTTTTATCAGCTAGATGTCCACAGACAATTGCGTTTCTGTTTACGTAGAACAAATGATTTTAGGAAATCTTATCAACTCTGTATCGTTTTCAGACAATAGACTAGGGACTTCAGTTTCTAAAGTAACTCTGTCCAGATGGATTTCTAGCTGCGTTTCCTTCATCTATTCTTCAAATGGCAAGGAATTACCCTTTAACTCATTCACTCTGGAGCTGCTCAGAAAAAGCTGCCTGCTTAATTCCACCATAGGAACAACAGTGCAGCCTGAGCTCATTTTCAGAAAATCCATTTGTAATACCATACAGAAAACAAATGTTCATAACTCTTTAACTATAAGAGCTAGATTAAAAATGTAAACGCGAAAGTTGTTCAGCAGACACTGACCTTTCCAACAGCGTAAATGTTGATAGTGCATATCAAAGTCATTATGAAATATTTGACAAGGAATGTTGATATTCTGCATATTTTTACCTTTTTGGAAAAGCAAAGCACAATATCTTGGTCAATGTACACAGCAGACCCATACAATTTGACTTAACTTTTTAGTATGAATGTCAGCTTTAAAAAGTTGCCTTAACCATTAGTGTGTGATGCTCCTTTCTTAAGATATTCACAGAAATATGATTAATATATTATTTCTCATAATTGATAAATAAACAAAGTGTAATATCTCATCACCTGTAACAGACAGAGCCTACATATTAGTGTAGAAGCTGTGCATCTGAATGTTAGCTTCAAAATGATGTATCATTTGTGTGATCACCATGCTCCCTTGCAAAGATATGGGCATAATAATGAGAAGTATTGTAAATGTATAATTTTCATAATTGTACAAGACTAAACAAACTGTGATATCTGTACATGTGTACAGTGCACAGACACAGTTCTTTTACCATGTTGTAAGGAGTAGCACTGTCTTCAAAATGAGGTATTACTTGGCACACTGACATGCTCTCTTACAAAGTTATTTACCAAAATATGAAAAAAATCATAATTTCCATAACCTAAGTCTGAAACAAACTTTGATATCTGCACATGAGTACAACATACAGGCACCATTCTTTTACCATGGTAGAACAATCAATACTGTCTTCAAAATGAGGTATTACATCACACATTTAGATGCTTCCTTGAAAAGTTATTTACCAAAATATGAAAAAAAAATCATAATTTCCATAACCATAACCTAAGTCCGAAACAAACTTTGATATCTGCATGTGTACAACATACAGGCACAATTCTTTTACTATGTTGAAACTGGCAATACTGTCTTCAAAATGAAGCATTACTTGGTACACTGACGTGCTCCCTTGCAAAGTTATTTAACAAAATATGAAAATATCATAATTTCCATAACCTAAGTCCGAAACAAACTTTGATATCTGCACATGTACAGTGTTCAGCATACAGGCGCAATTCTTTTTACCATGTTGGCACCAGCAATACTGTCTTTAAAATGAGGTATTACTTGGCACATTCAGATGCTCCCTTGCAAAGTTATTTACCAAAATATGAAAAAAAATCATAATTTCCATAACCCAAGTCTGAAACAAACTTTGATATCTGCACGTGTGTAAAATATACAGGCACAATTCTTATACCATGTTGGAACCAGCAATACTGTCTTCAAAATTAGGTATTACTTGGCACACTGACATGCTCCCTTGCAAAGTTATTTACCAAAATATGAAAAAATCATAATTTCTATAACCTGAGTCCTAACAAAACTGATATATGTACATGTGTACAGCATTCAGAAGCAGTTGTTTTACCATGTAGACACATATGATTGTAAATATACACATTCTTGGTGTAGCCAACATACTGCTGAATGGGTAAATGTAAAAAGAAAAAGCAAGGTAAGGACCGCCACTCCACTAATGAACCAGGACAGGCATGGGACTTCAGTGGCAGGCAAGGCCATCTGATCTGTCTGATAACTGTCCTAGCTACCCACTCAGACAGCAGATACCACTGCAGTCTCACGACCTCCTTCAGTGTCAGCAGTCTGCCTTACCTATGCCTTTTCTCTTTACATGTGTCCATTCAGCAATGGACCTAAGGGATCAAATTCTGTATTAGTAAGCCCTTCCTGTCATCTAAATTCTACACATGCCTGATAAAAGCAGAATAAAAAAATAAGTATTGCAGGATGGTTACTGACATATTAGATTGTACGTGCTTGAAACAGTTGTTCTTTCTCAGCATCTACACCAGCTCCTTACCACAGTTATTTGCCAAACTCAGAAAAATATATTCTACACAACACATTTCATAATAGAGTTTTACTTACCATACTGGTCCATACTTGGTCATGGTTGTCTTCCATTCTTCTCACAAGCTGCATGTTACCAGTCCTGCATAGCTCTCCTCACGTCATTGTGGAGGTCAGTCAAAAACAACGCAATGCCCTCCTCAGTTAGGTGAGCACCATCCCTTCTGAACAATTGAACATCTTCTGCAGGGATGCTGTCATGACAGATTGTAGATCCACCGACCCTGTGCATCAAGCCATGCATGAACCCATTCTGTAAATGTCTGGCCTTGTGCGCTGCCCGATAACTGTTTGCTGTTTTTCATATATGTCGAGGAATTATGTCAAACCACACAAAATGACAACATGGCCACCACGACTGCAGGTGTTCAAAAATTGCTGTGATTTGAAACCGTAGCCTTCCGAGTGGTTGACTGATGACATCATTCCCTCCAATGTGCAGCACAAGGATGTCAGGCTCAGGGTAGATGGAACACTTCTTTTCCAACAACTGCAGTACTCCGCTCCAATGCATACCTGTTCTTGCAATCCAGTATACCTTCACACTGGCTGTGGAGAAGCTCAAGTTGTACTGGTTTTCAGTTATGGAGGCATGGCTGGCAGCCCAGTGAATGTAGGAATGGCCACATACCCACACTGTCACTTGTCGTTCTCCTGCTCGTGAAGCCATGTTAGTGTCAGAAGGTGGACAAACCTGCACAGGAAAGAAAATGCAAGCGGATTACTACTGATGTTTGACAGATCTATTGGAAGACTACATATATATGTATATCATAATACATTACCAGGTTAGGCCATCCAAATCTTCACTCCTATCCACAGGGCATTATTCTTTTCATACGGTACATTAGTGGTGATGATGCTGCAGAGGTATACATACACACACACACACACACACACACACACACACACACACACACACACACACACACACAGGTCTTGAATTAGCGTGTTCTAATACATGTTAGTGTGGAGTGCAGAGGCATTCGTTATCATTCAGTAGAAATACTATATCACTATAAGTCAGTCAAAATAGTATAACACTTGGATGTTACTGAGCCTTTTCTCCTACCACCTAATTTCCACCCATGACTGACAAAGCGTGGAAACATGCCCAACTACTGAGTATAAGCAGAAGTACAGTAATACAAGCAGAAATGTCAAACTCTCCTGGTTCATCCATGTAAGAATTAGTCACAAAAATAATAATTCCAGTTATCGCATCTGACCATCAATCTGGTTACAATAAGACCCATCAGTTTTCCTCAATGCAGTATGTGCATATTGTTAACAGATAATAAATTATCCTTGAAAGCTGGATACATAAACAACAAATTATAATAACCATCACTTAAACATGAGCTACAGATAACCTATGCCTGTTACACCGTATCTGTATTACTGTTGTCAGCAGTCTGACCATGTATGCACAAGCGTTTCCCTGGTACTAAAATGAATTATTTCCCCAACCAACATCTTCATTACTACATGTTATACACATGTCTCTAAATGAAACATTCACCCAAATGACCCCTTCAGGAAAATGTTGAGATACACAGAACCACCAAAATTATATATATTTTATATGTGTGTGTGTATATATATATATATATATATATATATATATATATATATATATATATATATATATATGGCTCTACCTGATAACACCGACACACTGACAATGAAATAACCGACATGAAAAAAATGAAAAAAAAAAAAAAAGTTCCAAAACACGAGACTTGACCACTACATATATGTGCAAGTACATTATGTACATACATATATATCCATATACACACATGCCTTTTTTATAGATATATATATATATATATATATATATATATATATATATATATATATATATATATATATTATAGATTGTATACATACATATACATATACACAGCAAGAAAAAATCAAGGGTTTAGGAAGGTAGGCAGTTGATGAAGAATGAGGGGGGTTGCTTGCAATGACTCCAAGCAGAGAAAAAACACAACCTGGCTTTTGCATTCATCAAAGTGATAACGACTTCTACTTACATGAATAACAGTGACAGCAGCTGAGACTTTTCCCAGAAAAGTGATAATGACTAACTGCTATGTTGTAACTGCACGTATTGCTAATGTGATAATGACCTTCCTTTCATTACTGCAAAGGTATGCATACTGAGACACTGGTGATAATTGCTGCACATAACCTGTTGAGTAGGCATTCATTATATTACATTGTGCAGCTGTTATGTAACACAGATAGGAGAAGACCAGAGTCATTCAGTCAAACAGTATAACACTTAGATATTATTGAGCCCTTCCACACATGACCGACAGAGCCAGGAATATTGCCCAAAATATATGATTGCTCCATGCTGGTACTTTTGTGCAAGTGATAACATTTATGGCACTGAGCCATACACTGAGTATAATCATAAACAGAAATGACAAAGTCAGAAATATTTAAATTACCTGGCTGATCCAAAAGTAGTAAATCATTTTATCTTGCCCAGCCATCCCTTGAGTTAGAATAAGACACATCAGTGAAAAAGGCAGCAAAATTGACCAAAATATCTGTGTGAGCTATGCCAAAAATCAACAATATAATATATCTCACGCAGCCTTTCATCCCACCCAAATATGTTGTGGCAGTCTGACCATGTATGCAGAAGCACTTCCCTGATATTAAATGAATTATTTCACCAAGCAACATCTTCATTAGTATGTCCAGGTAGACACATGCACCAAAATCAAACTCACCCAACGGACCCCTTCAGTAAAAATGTTGAGGTATGCTTAATCACCAAAATGAAACATTTACCCAAATGCCCCTTCAGTAGTATTTCCTAGTATGTGCAATCACCAAAATGAAGCACACCCAAGCGACCCCTTCAATAAAATTATTGATGTATGCACACGCACCTGAATGAACTATTTCCCCAAACTACCCTTCAGTAACATTCCCCAGCATTACTCAGTAGAAAAGACTGTTTCAGTTTATATTATTCAGGAGAACCAGTGTCCTTTCCTCCCTAGAAGAAAGTCTACTTGAGCTGCATGTTACCCACTTTTGTATGTGAATTTGTGACTGTCTTTCTGAACCATGTGTTGCCTACCATCAAGTCATTTTACCAGACAAAAGTATAGAATGGGCTATCCTTTGTTTCTGTTGCCCCATCCATGTATACCCAGGGAGTCCTCTGTTCTGCTCTGCCTCTCCAGATATGTACATTCGGGTCATAGATTACCGTCAACAATTCTGCCAATGCCAATTCCTGTTCTGCTTTGTGTAGTAGGTCTTACAACTGCTGCCTGAATGTACTGTCTTCCCCTCTATCACAACCCTGCTGTTGGGTATAGGCTGATTATGAATACTGCTCTGTCATTACACTGGAGTCTGCCATAAATCTGTCACTACTTCTGATGACATCCCTCACTGTATTCTGAAGCCTCTCCCTCATCACAGTTCCCACACCATTCTAGCCTGTCTTCCTGAATAGCAAACCCGGAATCCAACACTATGCATAATTAAACTATCTGTTTTCATCTTCTTTTTGGTAACATGCTGCTGATGATGATGATGATGACGGTAAAGGTTTCTGAAAAGAGATGAGGAAAAAAGTGGAGGAAAATGCAGATATTGCAATTTGACTTAATTCATAATTATCATAATATAATTTATGTTATTTAGTGTGGTAATTTTCTACCTGTTTTATTATCTTGTTAGGCACTAAGTGAAGTTCTTTGCCCCTTTACATAAAAGTTGGGGTTTCCTGAGGGACTGCGCAGACTGGGCTTGCTAAATATGTATTGGCAGATTCTTGCTCCCAGCTTTGCATGAAAGCCATGTCAGGTACCTGTGGTGCTCCTGTATCTTGAGAGTCATATTTATTTATTTGTTGTACATAGTTAAGACTAGCATATTTAATGTGAAGTTCTTAATAACAAATCTGCCTCCTTTAGACTCTTCCCCCACAGCTGAAACCATGTCATTATGTCCAAAAGCGATGGAGTTGATGGATGTAGCTATTTCAACAAGTCCATTACGACTCCAGTATACTCACTACTCCTTCAGATATAAAACTTTTAGCAGTAAAGTCAGAATATATGTAGCTGAAGATTTACTAAGAACCTCTTGCTTTGAAACCATGAAGCTCTGATATCTCATTTTGACAGCAATGACCCCCCCCCCTCCCTCTAGACATTGGCATTTCTTCCAGTACTACAGGAATGCATCTTTGCCTCAATGTGTACTTATATTCTGCTCTCTTGTAAGGAATCATTAGTAATTATTATATTAAAACCAGGCAAAGACCCTGCTGTCCCATTCAATTATTGGCCAATAATATTTTGCTTGCAAAATGTAGATCTGAAAATTGATACTGTATATGTAGTCAGGTACATAATATAGTATATTATACCAACCATTTTTAATCAGAAAAAAATAACAATCTGAAAGGGCTCACAGCTTGACCTTTCATATGTTTTTTTAACCTGCAAAGGATGTACATTACTGGCATGCAAATACAAAATGCAAAAAGCTGTTTTTTAAACATCTATATGCCAGACCATTTTGACATAATTTCAAGTATTTAAGCACTCTATATGCTTTACTGACTCTTAATCACTTCTTTGTAACAGAAATTTGAACTGGAAGCCAAAACAAGTATTTAGGAAACAGACACTGACTCATTGCTTATCCCATCAATGTCAAATGTAGTAAGAAAGCTCTTGTCAAAACTGTTAACCACCACTTGGTAAAACCTCAAATAATACAGAATGCAATTAGTAATATAATTTTAAATAAACTAATATTCCATCAGACCTAGCAATATTTTTATAAATAGAAAGATGGAAGAGCAAGTCATTTGTGGAAACTTCACAATAATTCTAACCATAGGACAGTATCTAATTTATTCAAGTTAATTGTAAATAAAAAAAGGTGTTTCCCTATTTTTCTTTCTATCCTCATACACACACATTCTCCATGCATCCCTTTACCATTTGCTCTCTCATACATACAAGCAGGCACTTTTACATTCATACACACAGTCTTCATTCACTCCTTTACCACTCGCTCTCTCATATATACATGCAGGCACTTCTAAAATCGGTAGTTGGGGTTAATGAGTTAAAGGCTCATTCTACATGTTTGGTGTCTACTTCTACTGCCTTTCAGGCTAGGATGTCTATGGATGATATTTGTGCTGCAGCTACTTGGGCATCTCCTCACACCTTTTTTAGTCACTACAAATTGGATCTGGTATCAAGGGGCAGATCCTCATTTGGTTCCACTGTGCTCAGGAGTATTTTCCAGTGAGCCGCCCAAGGTCTAGGTGCTAGGGACGCTGTCCCATGGGTAAGAATGTAGGTGAGATTGGACTACATAACATCAAGAAGTCATGTACTCACCATAACGTTCGATGTATGTAGTCCATCTCATCTCACATTCTTACTAACCCTCCCACCTACCCTCTCCTGGAGGACCTAGAGGTTGAGTCTCTGTTCTCAGCACTCCTTCTTGATATGTTGAGTTGGCTCTTCCTCTCAGCGTGTTTGTGTGTGTGTGTATGTGAGCTCGCAATAAACAAGATCTGGGGGATAGGCGCATTGCAGCATGGGATACCTCTTAGCCACAAGCCAATTGAAGACTTCTAGCTAAAGTATGGCAGAGTCGTCTCCGAACCCACGGGTAAGAATGTGAGGCGAGATGGACTACATACATCGAACGTTATGGTGAGTACATAACTTCTTGTTAACAGAAAAGGAAAATAACCATATTAACATTTTTCCTTTTGCATACATTATGCATTACATAGCTTTTCTTTCTTTATAGGTATTTTCAGTCCAATTTAACATAATTTGCCTAATTCCTGCTTTCCTGTAAATCTCATTCCTCTTCCTCCTGAACATTATTCTGCATGTATCGTTCCCACAGTTTCCATTTATTCCTGTGTAATTTGCTCCTTCCCTGTTCTAAAGATCCCCCTTCCAACTCGTTTATCTTTTTTTTCTGATATTCAGTACTTCGTACAGTTGGTTTAAACTTTGATTTCCATTTTCTAGTAATTGCTTTTTGGCAGCCAACAGGATTAACCTTAATAAGGCATTACTATGTTTTGGCAATTCAGATCCTGTCCCCAGCTCAAAAGAGTAATTTCTGTAGTTACAGCCATTTGCTCACTTGGTATTTCTAACAGAGTACTCTGTAGAGAATTTTTATCTGCCAAATCATTACACCCCCAAAACATATTGCAAAGCAACATTTGCTGTCTGCCTGAGAAAAAAAAATCTTTAAAAGTCTGCTTATATATTTATATTTATGCTTACATACTCATGCAAACAATTCCAATCAAAAATACTAAACCTTCTGGAGGTTTTTGATTCTTGGAGCCATGTATATGTCCTCCCATTTTTCCTTTGTAAACTGCTTTTACAGTCTCTTTGCCTAATCTTTTCTAATCTCCTTTGGATGATTCTTACATTTATTGTGCAATATTTATATGTCCTACTAATTATCCCTGTTTAGCAGCAACTTCTGTTCTAGCTTCATCTAAAAACTCTACCAGAGCAAGTCTTTCAATTAGGATTTCAATACCCTTTTCTCTTTTCCTGTACTTCCCTAGTAGGGATGGCAGTCTCTAGCCTGTAGTCCATATGTCTTCTTGACCTCATCCTACTCCATGAACTTTCCCTGTGTAGTTAATTTGTTCTCAATACTTTGGTTCCTTTTCCAGTTTTTTCCAGTATATTCCAGCCCCATCTTGCTATTTTCTGTAGTCCTACTTACATTTATTCCTACTGGCAAAATCTTTCTCCATTCTCGTGCTGGTTTAGATCTTAGAATACTTTTTGCTACTTTATGAATATAATATTCTGTGCGGTTGTTTTTATTCTCCTTAAGGATCTGCATGGAAAATCCCACCCTGTCTTTATTTCTTGAACTCCCTACTGTTTCATTGTCATACCTTTTCACTTTGAATTATAACCTTCTGCTTGTGTTACTTGTATGAACCTTACCTGTGTAGCTCTAAAATATTCCTTCAAATTAGGTAATCCTAAACCACCTTGCTCTAGTGGAAGGAGCAACTTATCCCACTTAACTCTTAACATCTTCGCCCATATAAATTCCTTCAACTCTTTATTATTCACACCTTCTCTTGTTGATAAAAATATGCCAGACCTATAAAACTAAAGGGACTAAAAACATTTTCAGTGCATGTATCTTACTATCCATTTCTATGAACAAGAGCTTCCAGTTTCTTTGCTTTTGTATAATCTTTTGATCTGATGTTGTCAATCTTTGTTCGTGCTTGACGAATGGGACTCGGTTCTGATCTTTGGAACCAGCTCGGCCGTTATACAGTTTGCGCCAACCAAAAAACTCTCGAGCTAAGACTCTACCCATAATGCCCCTCTCTCCATTACCTTAGATCTTGTTTGCCACTCTGTCAGCAAGACGTGTCAGCCGTTGCTCTCAGCTAAGTCTTTAAAAATTCCTTTACTGAGCTATTTCCTTGTATTTTCGCTCTCTCTCCATATATAAATATTTTTTAGATTATACCTTACAATTTTGTCAGCTATATGTGTTTGAATACTCTAACCCATACCTCTGGAATCTCTGTTACCATTGTTGGTAGCCCCTCTCCCACCTTTCTTACCGTTTGCTGTAATTCTTAGTACCATCTTTTTTACTTCTTTCCTTCTTTTTCTTATACCCTTTGATATTTCTCCACTACCATCGTTGGTAGACCTTCCCACCTATTGTGTGTGTGTGTGTGTGTGTGTGTGTGTGTGTGTGTGTGTGTGTGTGTGTGTTCGTGTGTTTAGCTTGTTACCTTTAGACACTAATTTTTAAAATGGTGGAAAAGTATAAAGGCACTTCTTGATTTAAACAGTGCCAAGACTGTGGAAGAAAGATGCCCAATTCTGATGGGCATCTTTCATGTGTTTATTGTCTAGGAGCTCCACATCTTGACCAAAGTTGCAACATCTGCCAGGCCTTTAGTAACCTGGCTTTGGTCGAGTGTTGGAATAAGCTCATTTTGAAGGGCTTGTTGAAAACTACTTTTAGTGAAGCTTTGTCCAAGTCTGATTCCCCTCCAAAATCAGACCCTTTCAAAAAGAAGAGCCACTCAGTACCTGTGTACCCATGGCACCGCTGCAGAAAAACATAAGGCTGTGGTTCCGACTACTACCTCCACGGAACCGAAAGCAAGGGTCCCTAAGCTGCAGTTTCAAGAATCCTTGGCACCAACTGCTGCTACTGTGGTGCCTTCGGCACCAGCATCGGCACCGGCATCTTTAGTTTCCAGCTTGGTGCTGACTTCTCCAGTGGCACTTCAGTAGACTCTGCCCACCCCCTCAGTGCAGATACCAGGTCCAAATCTTTTGCCCAGGATGAGGTATTCACCTTCCATAGACCCCTTTGAGGACCAGTTGCCCAGTCCCTGTCTGGAATGACCCGAGTCTCCTTCATGATTATCAGTTTGATTCTCCAGGAGTCCCTCTGAGGTAGACGTTTTGAGATTGGTGGATCAGCTGTTGGTGGCCAGAGGTATTTCTGCCCCTTCTCAAGCCCGTCTCCCTCCTAGAGTTGGGGTATCTTCTCCAAGGACTCCTACACTGTCTCCTCCTTTGACTTTAACCGGAGCTTTGGAGCCCAACACTTCCATCCCCCTGGTACCAGCTGTTCCAGTACCATTAGGCATCCCTACCTCGGCACCAGATGTTTGTCTAACTTCTTCAGTTCCCTCGTCAGAACCAGCAGATTCTCGGGGCCAAGACTCGGCTGCTGGTTCCGAGGGTCTCAGATCAACTCCTGTTTTTATGAGGAGCCGACCTTGGCTCTCAGGACTTTGTTGGTTGCGGGTTCTTCCTCAGCTACCTCTTCAGAGGGTGGACTCTCAGAGCAGGGTGTGATCTCGGATGTTCTTCATTCCACATTGCTGCAGTCCTAACTATTGGGTAGTCCGCTGTCCAGTCGGCCCGAATACCAAAGTATATGGCTGACGTCGGTCAGGGCGCATTAGACTGACGTCAGTACGTCAGGGTACTAATGCGCATGACCGACGCCATATCCTCAGTCTTTTTTGCCGCATGGTCCGATGCAGAAGCAATTTTGCGAGTGCAGGTTGGCGTTCTGAAAGTTTCTGAAGCCAGAGTTTCAGACCGAATCAAAGTTGGCTAAGTACCCCGTTGGGGAATATTTTGGTTTTTTCTTGCCTCAGTATTTAACCGGATGTCAGAAAAAGTGAATAACTGTATTTCTTGTGGGAAACAGATACCTCATAGGGATTACCATACTTTGTGTATACCTTGTTTAGGGCCTGAGCACGACGTTGTTGGATGCCGCTCTTGTGCTAGATTTAACAAACGCACTATTAAGAGAAGGTTAGACTGTGCCAGGTTAGTGTTTGGGAAGCGTTGTAATTATAAAATGCCGTCGGATGCTCCGGCCGGCTTCGCTAAAAACGCAAGGACAAAACAGCAAAGCCTAGAGTGGAGGAATCGACAGTCCCAGACGTCGGTTCTTTAGAGGGCTCAGTGGAGCCGGAGGTTTTGCCAGGTGTTTCTTTGGAGTCTCAGGGAGAGACTTTACTGTTACAGGATGTATCCTCTCAGGAAGTAGGCCAGGCCGAGGGGGCTTCTCAGGTGGCTGTTCTTCCCTCTCTTCCTAAGGTGGTCAGAGCCTCCCCTTCTGTTTCCAAGGCTTCTTTGAGGGGCAGGCCGAGTTTTGCTTCAGTTGGGTTTCTCCTAGTACTTCAGGGTCTTTGCCTAAGAAACATATGCTTAAAATGGCAGAGGATTTGATTACTATGATAAGAGGTTCTATGCCCCCTCCTGATAAGAGGCCTAGGGTGGAATCTGAGTTTGAGAGTTTTGAGCAATGCTCGGAGGCTTCTGAGTCTTCGGCTGAAGACTTGCAGGAGTACCCTCCTTATTCTGATTCTGATGTGGATGATTCTACTCCTTCAGCTTCCCTCCTGAGGATTTTTCATTTTCAGAGACTCTGCATTCCATGAGGGAGCATTTTAAATGGGAAGGTCAAGATTTCTCTGATTCCAGGAAAAGGCTTAGGGAATTCTTGTTTTTACCCCAGCACAGGCCTTTAGCTATACCTCCTGTTTTGAATGTGGTGGAAGATGTTTTTGCAGAGGCTTCCCTGAATCCGGATTCTTTGCCTCCTGCCCCAGTTAAACCGGATAGGTATTATAGGGTGCCTGAAGCTCATAAGTATCTTGTTAAGAGTCCTAGGGCAGACCCGGAAACTGTCTCTCAGGGGCCTAAAGGTGTGAAGGCCTCAGTTGTTAAAAATCCTGTCCCTCCTGATAAAGAGGCAAGGGCTTTGGATAGATGGGGAAAGAAAGTGTATACTTCTTCCACTTTAGCCATGAGGGCGTTGAATTGTCAGTTTCACATGTTAAAATATCAGAATTTTCTTCTTTCACAGTTGAAATCTAAGGTGGATGCTCTGGCAGAAGGTATTGAGTGTAAAGAGTTGCAGGATTTAGTTCATGTGTCTGAACAAGTGGGTAAACATTCCCTGCAATGTGGTTTTGATGCTGTGCAGGCCTCCTCCAGGGTGGCTGCCACTGGTTCTGTTCTTCGAGGCACGCCTGGTTGAGAGATCAGAATTTAGCTGAGCATGTTAAGACAAGGATTTTGGATGCTCCTTTACAGTCTGATGTGTTGTTTGGTTCGCCTGTGGAAGCAGTTTTAAAGAAGATGGAGGACAAGGCTAAGTCTATGCAAACTGTTAAGGATTTTTGCAGGTGCAGCCTCCGAAGTTTAGTAGAAATTGGCCTGCTAAGGGATGGACTTATCCTGCTTATGATTCCCAGTCTAGGGGTAGGTCTAGACGTGGTAGGGGCAGAGCTCAAGGTGCTTTTAGGCCTAGGACAGGGAGTTCCCCTGCTCAGACTTCTGGTGAGGGCAGGGGTCAGTCCTTTCGTAAGCAGACCCAATGACCTGCCTTTTCAGCTGCCAGTGCCTTCTCGCCTGGCGGCACCTCTAGGAGGAAGACTGTCTCTTTTCAAAGAAAATTGGGATTTAATTACCCAAGACAAATGGGTTCTGGATATCATTCATCACGGTTACAGGTTCTATTTCCATACCTTGCCTCCTTTCAAAGGCATGCCAGACATTCCTCCTCTACAAAGACAAGAGGCTCACAAGCAAATTTCTCAGTTACTCCAAATAGGGGCCATTCAGCCGGTTCCTGTGCCAGAAAGGGGCCTAGGATTTTATTCTCGCCTGTTCCTAGTACCAAAGAAGGGGAACACGTGGAGACCAATTTTGGATTTATCTATCCTCAACACTTATCTGGATATTCCCAAGTTCAAAATGTTGACGTTACAACAGCTTTTACCTCTGCTGGGCAAGGATCACTGGATGGTAACTTTAGATCTCAAGGAAGCTTACCTTCATGTGCCTATAACACTAAGTTGCAGAAAGTATCTGCGTTTTCGAGCTGGAAATTCTCATTATCAGTTCTCTGCATTGCCCTTTGGCTTATCTACTGCGCCCAGAGTATTCACAAAGGTTCTGGCTCCAGTGATAGCTTACTTCAGGCTAAAAGGAATTCAAATCTATCCTTACTTGGACGATTGCCTGATTCTGGCTCAAGAAAAGGAAGACCTTCTACAGCATTTGGAATATGTCATAGCAGTGCTAAGATGCCTAGGGTATTCTGTGAACGAAATAAAGTCCAGTCTAGTACCCTCTCAAGACATGTGCTTTCTGGGTGTGAGACTGAATACAGCAGCCCAGATGGCCTTTTAACCCCGGACAAACAAAAGAATCTTTCCAGTTACTTCCATCAACTATCTCTTCAGTCCGGGCTGACTGCAAGGACAGTCCTTCAAGCCTTAGGGTTCATGGCATCTTGTATTCTGGTGCTTCCCAATGCCAAACTGCATATGAGGAAGCTACAATGGTATCTCAAAAATCTATGGACACAGCACTGCCAGGATTTGGACACTGTCATTCAAATAATACCTTGCATTCAAAAGGAATTTTTGTGGTGGGCTCAGGAATGTCACCTAAACAAGGGACTCTCTGTGACCCGGCCAGAGGCGAGTCAGATTCTCACGACAGATGCCTCAGACATTGCTTGGGGAGCTCATCTAAATGGAAAGTGGATACAAGACAAGTGGCCTGCCAGACTACAGCATCTACATATCAACATGAAGGAGATGTTAGCAGTCCAGTTTGCATTAATGGCTTTCAAGGAGTTACTTCTTCCAGGGCAGGTGTTGATTCTAACAGACAACACAACTGTCATGTGGTACATCAACAAACAAGGGGAACACATTCTTACCCATTGTGCAGGCAAGCAATGATTTTATGGGAGACTGCGCTAAGCTTGCAACTAACTCTTCAGGCAAGGTTTCTGCCGAGCACAGAACTCCTTAGCAGATGTGTTAAGCAGACAAATCATGGATCCCCACGAGTGGAAACTGGATCTTCATGTATTTCAAAAGTTGACAGTGTCCTGGGGAACTCCAGACATAGATCTGTTCGCTTCTCCACTGAACCACCAGCTGCCAAAGTTTTGCACAAAGAGGTTTCATCACACAGCTTGGAAAGTGGATGCTCTTTCTTTCAGTTGGAAAAATCTTCATGTGTATGCTTTCCACCTCTGCCTCTTCTTCCAAAGGTGCTTCTAAAGGTCAGACAAGACAAGCCAAGGATGATTTTAATAGCTCCAGATTGGCCTCGGCAGCATTGGTACCCATTACTGAGGAATCTGGTAAAGAAGCCTCCATGGCCTTTACCCTTGATTCCACATCTGTTGTCTCAGAAGGACGGTCGTCTGCTCAATGTCAAGCTTCACTCTCTTCATCTAACAGCCTGGCATATTCTGTTTTGAAAGACAGCAGGTCTCAACTTCCTCAACAAGTTTTAAATGTGATTATGGAAGCCAGAAGGCCTAGTACAAGGAAAGTGTACGCAGAAAAATGGAAGAGATTTTTATTTTGGACTGCAGCAAAGAATTTGGAGATTTCAGAGCCTAATTTGAGTGTGGCTCTTCAATATCTTACTGAGTTATTGGACAAAGGTTTGTCTTTCTCTTCCATTAAGATTCATGCTGCAGCAATTTCAGCTCACTATGATTGTGACCCACCATTGTTTTCACATCCTTTGTTCAAGCAATTTCTTAGAGGGGCAAAGAATATAAGACCCCACGTAGAGCTCCTACTCCTGCTTGGGATCTCAATTTTGTGTTGGAGAAACTTACTCTACAACCTTTTGAGCCTGCAGCTACTGCTGAACTGAAATACTTGTCATGGAAGACTGCTTTTTGTTGGCCATTACTTCTGCAAGAAGGGTTTCTGAGTTACAGGCCCTTATGGCGGTTGAGCCTTTTGATTTTTCATAAGGATAGGGTATCATTACGTACTAATCCTTCCTTTATGCCTAAAGTGGTTTCTAGTGTGGCTTTAAACCAAACTATTCATTTGCCTACGTTTTATGCAGATCCCCAAAATAAAGGGGAAAAGATTTTGCACACTTTAGATGTACACAGGCAATTGCGTTATTATTTGAGCAGGACTAAGGATTTTAGGCAGTCTCAGCAGTTGTTTGTTTCTTTTGCTTTCAGTTCTCAGGGCAAGCCTGTATCAAAACAAACTATTTCTAGGTGGATTGGGTTTTGCATCGCATTTTGTTATTCCCATCATGGCAAGGAGATTCCAGCTGGGATTAGGCCTCATTCCACTAGGGCTACTGCCACTTCAACAGCTTTTTTAAGGGGAGTGGCAACTAAGGATATCTTGGAGGCAGCTACTTGGAGTTCAGTGCATACTTTCTCTAAGCATTACCACCTTCCTCTCTACTCTAAGTCTAGGGCTGGTTTTGCCACAGCTATTTTGCAAGGCATGTTATCAGCTCCTGCTTCCTTATGATTTGCCAGCCTCCCTTACCTCTGCTTTGGGATTCTACCCAATAGTTAGGACTGCAGCAATGTGGAATGAAGAACATAGTACAGTTTTGTACCTACCATAAATGTAGATGTTCGAGGATCCACATTGCTGCAGTCCAATTTACCCTCCCTCCTTCCCCTCTGTGTTTAGGGGTGGTTGTGTAGGTGAGGTTATATTTTGCTAATTTTGTATATTTTGTATATATATATATATATATATATTTTGATGCAGATATGTTGGGAGTTTTTGGTTTTGGCCTTATCTTTTCAGGGTCTTCTGACATCTGGGGCAAGAAAAGACTGAGGATATGGCGTCGGTCATGCGCATTAGTACCCTGACGTACTGACGTCAGTCTAATGCGCCCTGACCGACGTCAGCCATATACTTTGGTATTCGGGCCGACTGGACAGCGGACTACCCAATAGTTAGGACTGCAGCAATGTGGATCCTCGAACATCTACATTTATGGTAGGTACAAAACTGTACTTTCTGAGGTGGTCTTTCTCAGTTCCGGGCTCCCACTGCTCTTTGGGGAGGGGGGTCCTGCCTTCCAGGTTGTAAAGAGAGCTTTAGCCTTTGCAAACTGTCAGATAGTTCCTCCTGCATTGGAGTGTCACATTACCATATCTTCTGGTCCAGAGCTGACACCATTCTCCACGACAAAACAGCGAGCACTGAAGCTTCAGGTTATCCCTGTACAAGGCCCCTCTTTTTAAGAGTCTTCCTCAGAGATCCTTGCTGAGGAACCCCCTGTAAAAAGACTTGCAAGAGGAAGCATCTAGATTCCCCAGAAAATTCTGTCACAGAGGACACCGATTTTGATGAAGGGGAAGGTCGAAGGTTCCCTCCGGTAACCCCCCTGAAGATGTCTTCTTTGGAGACATCCTAGAGATCCTCAAAGTGGTAACTGGAAGCCCCAAGAGCCGACCTGAGAGGAATCTGTGTACTTGCAAGCAATTGGTGCTCGACCATCTACTTCCTGGCTGACCCCACCAACTGACAATCTTATTAAGATGATCGTGCAGCAGGAGTGGAAGGCCCCTGACTCCATAGAGCCTATTCCCTGGAGACAGACAAAATTCTTTCTCTGCCGGAGGACCAGCAGTATTGGGCCAAGGGTTTAGCAGTAGATGCCATGGTGGTAGCGGCTGCCACCAAGAAGGGACTCACTGATGAGAGTCCTACTGTACATCCTCCTAACTGGGAGTCTAGGACAATGGACAGATTTGGAAAGCAGGGCTTCGCACTCAGGTCCTTGAACTTTATGGCACATTTTACTAGATTCCAGAGAGATCTGATTAAGGAGTTATTGGAGACTCTCACTGGAGCTGTGTCTAACAAGGTGCAGGATAAGGTCGCCTCTCAGCTAGCCATTCTGGAGTCTATATCGAACTCCTCCAAGCAGCTGATTGCACACACAGCCGAAGGCATGACCAGAGCAGTGGGTTCCAGTGTTGCCATAAGGTGCCATGCCTGGATGCACTTGTGTGAATTCGTGGAGCCCTTCAAGTCTTCCTTTGTCAATGCTCCTTTTGATGGATCATCTTTGTTCGACCCCCAAGGTGAAGGACACACTAGCCAGGTTTGAAAAGGATGGAAAGAGTCTGTCTGCTGTGGGCATTTGTTTTTCTACTCCTCAGTGATCCTACTGCAGGAATTAGAGGAGTGGAAACATGTAGCTCAGAAAGTCCCAGGGGTCTTTCCAGGATACACGTGGTGGGGGCTCCCCTCAGGGCAGACGGAGGAACTCTGGGCAGAGGTGGCCTATGAAATCAGGGTTCCAGAGACTCTTTCTTTGGACAACCCTACCAGCACTCCTGAAAGGAGGCCCGATTGCTTACCTCTGGAAGCAGTCGAGGGAAGAATCTCAGTGCCTCGACAGCCTGGCGACAAAGAACCTCTGATATTTTGGTGCAGAGAATCATTACTAGAGGCTGTCATATCCCTTTCACCCTTCTCCTGGATGCACTTGTGTGAGTTCGCAGAGCCCTTCAAGTCTTCCTTCGTCAGTGCTCCTTTTGACGGATTATCTTTGTTCGTCCCCAGTTCACTGAAAAATCCCCAATGTTCCATCCAATCAGAGGGATCAAGTAGAGATTCAAAAGCTGCTAGAAAAAAAAGTCATCCAGGAAGTTCCACCAGACCAGGTAGGATTCAGATTTTACTCCAGGTTCTTTTTAGTGCCAAAGAAGATGAGTACCGGAGGCCAATATTGGACCTCAGCCTTCTGAACAAGTTTTGTTCAGCAGACAAAATTCTGGATGGTCACGGTTCAGTCTGTTCTCACCTTTCTAGGGGAAAATGATTGGATGCGCTCCATAGACTTTCAAGACATGTATTACCACATAAAGCTGGAGAAACGCTCAACAAGGTATCTCTGCTTTCAGCTAGGGGCCAGTCATTATCAGTTCAGAGTGCTGCCCTTTGACCAAACCACAGCCCCAGAGTGTTCATCAGATGCATGGCAGCAGTCATGGCTCACATGATACTACACGGATTCCGGGTGTTTCGTTATCTAGAAGACTGGCTCCTCATTAACCCTATCAGGCATCTACTGCTTCAAGCCTCAGACTTCATCATACACTTGTTCAGTGCCCTGGGCATAATAGTCAACAGCCAAAAGTCACAGCTGTCTCTCACTCAGGACCTGGAATTCATAGGGAGCCTACCTTAACACAGTTTCATGTATAGCTTCCATACCCTTTTGCAGCCTCCAAAAGATAAGTATTCAGGTACAGCTCATTCTAGTAAAAAACAAAGTGCCCTCTCTACTTGTCCTTCAAGCCCTAGGATGTATGGCGGTGGCCATCACCTTAGTTCCCTTGGCAATATTTCATATGAAGACACTTCATTAGCTTCTAGGCCTCCCAATGGTCCATTCTGTCTCATCCGATGACTTACCTGATCTTAGTAACAGGACGTTGCAAAAAGGATCTATCCTCGTGGATGCAGTCAGAGGAAATCCTAATGGCCCATCCCTTTCTTCACCCGTAACCCAAGGCCATAGTGACCACGGACGCCTCCCAGATTGGATGAGTGGCATTATCTGGGAAGAATAGTCCAAGGCACTTGGTCTACACAGGAGGTCAACATGTGCATCAATGTCCTGGAAATGAGAGCAGTGCCCCTAGTGTTGCAAGCCTTTCAGTCTGCTCTTCCCCTGGGAACAGTTGCGATTCAGTCAGACAACATGTCAGTGGTATGGTACATCAATAAACCGAGTGGAACCAAATTCTACCCCCTTTGCCAGGAAGCTCTCAGAGTGTGGCAATGGGTGATATCTTCCAAATGCGTTCTTGGGGCAATGCATATCCTGGGGAGTTCCAGTGTGAAAGCGGACAAGCTGAACAGACACATTTTACTGCCTCAGAAGTGGTCTGTCAATCCCAAAGTGGCAAAGGAAATCTTTCGCCGATGGGACCAGCCTTGCTGCAATCTCTTTGCCTGCCCAATGAACAACAAGTGCAGAAGCTACTTTGCCCTATTCCCCCCTCAGGGGGAGTCCCCGAGAGATGCTCTCCTTTTTGATTGGCCCTCGGGTCTTCGTTTTTCCTTTCTCCCCTTTCCCCTCATACCCCTCTTCCTAAAGAAAGCCCAAAGGTTGCGAAGTAAAGTGATTCTCATTGCTCCCTTCTGGCCAGGATAAATTTGGTTCCCCTTTCTATGGCCTTACCTAATTCACCATCTGTGGATTCTGGACCCAGTTCCAGACCTGCTCTCTCACCTGCAGGAATTAGTGTACCCTGATCTGTGCACTCTGAAGCTCACAGCTGGTTCCTCCAATTCTGTTAATCACCAGGCAGAAAAATATAACTTCCCCAGTACAAAAGAGTCTTGTGGCCTCCCATAGGCCTTCGACCAGGAGACTCTATTCCAGTAAATGGAAGAGATTTTCAATTTGGGCTTCTGAAACCAATTTAGATCCCTTTTCAGTACCCTTTGAAAAAGTTTTGCAATTTTTTAGCTACTCTGTTTGACCAAGGAGCCTTTACTTCCACCATTAGAGTCCAGTTAACAGCCATTTCCAATTTTCACAATGGCTACGATGCCCATCCTTTAATTTCCTATCGCCTGTGCAAGTTCTTTCTCAAAGGTGCCTTATGTCTAAAACCTCCATTCAGAGATCTGTTAGCCCCGTGGGATGTCACCTTGATTTTGCAATCATTGGTACTACCTCCCTTTGAACCAGCAGCTACTTGCTGTCTTAAATTCATTTCCTGGAAAACACTTTTTTAGTAGCCATCACTTCTGCCAGAACAGTCTCTGAGATCCAGGCATTATGTGCAGAACCCCTGTATATCATATTTCATAAAGACAGGGTGTCATTGAGAACTAACCCTTACTTTCTTCCTAAGGTGGCCTCTGAATCCAATATTAATCAAACTATTGAATTACCAGTTTTCTTCCCCATGTTTTCCGACAAAGGTGAATATTGCTTACACTTACTGGACGTACATAGGTAACTACGTTTTTACCTGAACAGGACTAATGAGTCTAGGAAATCAGATCAATTGTTCATTTATTTTTCTGGTCCAACGGTGGGACAAGCTGTATCAAAACTGACCTTATGTAAATGGCTGAGAGATTGTTACCTTTATTTATGCACATAACAACCAAATGTTACCTGCACCTGTTAAAAGGCATTCAAACAGATCAGTTGCCACATCAGCAGTTTTTCATTCAAAAGCTTCGATGGACGAGATTTGTGCAGCTGCCACTTGGGCTACACCTCATACCTTTATCACTCATTACAAATTGGATATGGTCTCCAAGGTAAAAGCATCCTTTGGCTCTATGGTTCTTAGGAATATCCTTCCATAAGGCCACCCAAGAACTAAAGTAGCTGGGACTCTGTCCCATTTGTCAAGAATGGGCAAAGATTGACAACATCAGATAAAGAAGTTATGTACTCACCGTAACGTTCCATTTGTGTTGTCGATCTTCGTTTATTCTTGACATCCCACCACCTTCCTCCTCCTGTAGATTTCCTGGGGGATCCAACCCTTGTCCTCTGTTTCCATAGGGTTTTTACCTTGGACATTGCTTCTACTTACAATTTCTGTGTATACTCTTACTATAGTCTAGGAAGTAATAGTAAGAGTGTATATGACAAGGTCCCAAGAAAGCTGATCTGGGCAGTACTGCAGTGGTTTGAAGTCCCAGAAACATTGGTAGAATTAGTACAGGCTATGTACAAGGACCCAGTGACTCAAGTACGAACAGTGTTTGGCCTCACTGAGGGGTTCCCAGTGGGAGTGGGTGTACACCAGGGTTCAGCTCTGAGCCCACTGCTGTTCATACTGGTAATGGACTACATCAGCAAACAGGTTGGAGGGGTCAGAGCAACAAAGCTGCTGTATGCAGACGATGTGGCAGTACAGGCAGACTCTGATCTAGAACTTCAGCAAAGGATAGGAGAATGCAATGCAAATCTGAAGGCACATGGGATGAAACTAAGCACAGATAAGACAGTGGTAATGGCAGCAGATTGGGGAAATCAGAAGAAGCTGAGAATAGAGATAGATGGGAAGATAGTGGAACAGGTAAACAGATTCAAGTATCTGGGAGGGGTGGTTGAGGAGAAGGGTAGTCTGAATGAAGAGGTCAAAGCTAGAATCAGAGGAGCTGCAGCCAACTGGCATAGAGTATCAGGTGTAGTCTATGACAGAAGAATGCCAAAGAAGCTGAAAAGTAAGGTGTACAAGACAGTGGTGCAACCAATACTACTGTATGGTATAGAAACCTGGGCAGTAAAGGCAGAACAACTGAAGAAGCTAGAGGTGATGGAAATGAAGTGCCTGAGAAGGGTGGTAGGATGCACACTGCGGGACAGGCGAAGAAATGAGGACATAAGAGCAGAAGCCAAAGTAGCTTCAATTGCAGAAAAGATCAAAGAGAACAGATTACGATGGTATGGGCACATGTGTAGAAAAGCAGAAGACAATCTGGTGAGGGAGATTTGGGACAGACAGGAAGAAGGTAAGAGGAAGCGAGGGCGTCCAGCAAAGAGGTGGATGGATTGTGTGAAAGAAGATCTGCGACAGTCAGGCATGAGTGTTCAAGAAGGCAGGAGAGTGGCACTGAATCGAGAGAATTGGCGACAGTTAATACGATACCCCGACCACATGTAAATGGGAAAAAGGGGGATGATGATGATGATGATGATGACTCACTATAATCTGCAAACTCGATCTGAGGTAATGAAGAGAGGGACATTATGGGTAGAGTCTTAGCTCGAGAGTTTTTATAATGGCCGAGCTGGTTCCGAAGATCAGAATCGAGTCCCATTTGTCAAGAAGGAATGAAGATCGGCAACACAGATGGAAAGCTATGGTGAGTACATAACTTCTTTTTTAATCTATTCCCTCATATCGTTAGCTGCCATAACAGAAGCCTTTTTAATCCATACTCCTAAGTACTTCTGTGCCACCCCACCACTGGGCCAGTAATCAAGGAGCCTCAATCTTCACCTCTGGCACAGTGGGGGATGTGCACTGGGAGGATGACAAGGTTCACATACAGTATTACCAGATGCAGCTCTCTGCATTAAGTGCAATTTCCCTTAAGAACACACAGAGATCACAGTCAGTCCGGGGGTGGTCTCTCCCTCTTTCTCTAAATCCCCAGTAAGACTCCCCACTGGCAGAGCTACAGAGTTGAGATCTCAGCTGATTGGCCAAGCCAAGACCTCCAGTACCCTCTCTATCCAAACAATGCTTCATGTCCCTGCCCAAGTAGCTGACACACACACACTTTGAGGTTTGATTTACACAGACACACACACACACACACACACACACACACACACACACACACACACACACACACACACACACACACACACACACACACACACACACACACACACACACACACACCTGATAAAGGCTGATGCTCCCTTTTGCCCAGACAATAAGGTAGCTGTCACTACCACCAGTCAGCTCCTTATCAGCTACTTTAAGGCCCTTAACAAAGAGTGTCCAGCCTTACTGTGTAATGTTACTATTAATACAAATGGTAGTTTGACCAAGAGCAAGGCTATTAGGAGTGGCCCACAGTTTGACCAAGTAAATGTGCAAGTACTCTCAGAACTTAAATATCTGTAGACAGATCAGCCGCAATGAAATGTTTAAATATATTTAATAATAAATAATAAAAGAACAAGACAATACTAAATATATATTTACAGTGACATAAGAGTTCAAAATCACAGGAAATATTTAAAACATCATTGGAGGACAGTCTCAAATAAATGAAGAAAAATATCTAAACTAAGCTTTGCTATATTTTGGACTATATTTAGGAGAGTTACTGTTCCCTAGAAGCTTACTTGCAGTGCAAGGCAAATATGTGGTGAATGGATCTTCTCTAGTCGTTGTTGTTGTCAGGTCAAAGACAGAATGCAGAATGATTTCTCTCTAAGAGACCTCTTAAATTAATATCTCAAATATTACTGCTGGGATAACTTGCAGAATGACATCATTTCATATTGTCTGACTCTATCCCAGGCCCAAAACAACCATTGATGGCAGCTGGTAGTATTTAGCATCTGCCTGTGAAAATACATAGACCTCAGATCTTAGGCCGATGGTGGAAGTCATAAAACAGTAAAACACTTCCAAGACAATACAGAAAGCTCCCTGGTTTTAGACATTGTGTCTCCTTGCTTTCAGGCTGGAAGATATCATCTTTTATTGCGTAGCTATAAAGTAATTTAATTTCAGCTATTTTTCGAAGTTAACCTCCTATATTCCCATTTCCACTTATAAAATATACATTTAAACAATTACAATAGTTCATAGGGTCATAGGTGTATACTAGGCTAATGGCCCTGGAGCCTTTACAAGCCTAGCCCATAGAATTACCCTGGCATTGTGCCACCCGACCTTAGTTCCCAGTGCCTCTGTCAAGTAAGTTCCCAGTGCCTCTGTCAAGTAAAGCCACTGGAGTGATCCCTGGGGTGACTTTTCTATTTCCCATCCACTCATCAAGATTTCTCTTGAAGAGGGTCAGTGAGGTGCTCTGTTTGACATGTATAGAAAGTCTATTCCATAGCATGGGCAGTCTCTGGGTTATGAACCTGTCCCTCCAGCAAGTTCTGTTGATTGTGGTAATGAGGTTGAGGTTTCTGGAGCATGTGGTGCGGAGGGATTGGGATTTCTTTAGATGTAGCATTTCTAACAGAACTGTGTCAAACATAGCTTTGTAAGTCAAGCAGAGATCGCCTCTAAGTAGGCGATATGAGACAGAGAATTGTTGGAGTTTTTTGAGTCTGTCCATATAGGACAAGTGTTTAAGGCCTAGGATAATCTTTGTGAGGTACTTTTGCGGCCTTTCCAGTTGTTGCAGGTGTCTAGTGAGGTACATGCCAAATGGGGCACTCAATGACTGGCCTAATGAGGGAAGAGTAGAGGGAGACAATGACCTCTTTCTTCCTGGATGCAAAACCCTCACTAATGAGATGTGCCACATAGAGGGAATTTCTGACCACATTGGCAATATGGTGGTCAAAAGAGAAGTTACTGTCAACCTGTGTTCCCAGATCTCTTATAACGTCTTCTGTGTTCATTGGACTACCATCAATGTGGTAATTCATGGGAACCGAGTTTTTCCCAAAGGGGATGACGACAGATGTTTTTGGCATTGAGCTTAAGGCCATGGTTCTGACACCAGTCGTTGGTCTCAGTGAGGTCATTCTGCAGGATGTCAACATCACTTGGGGAGTTAACAGTAGTGCCCAACTTGCAATCGTCTGCGAACTTTGTCAGCCAGAGTCCCTTTGTGTTGGCTTGGACTTCAGAGAAGTAGATACCAAACAGGAGAGGACCCAGGACTGAACCCTGTGGGACTCCACTCGCGACTGGTCAGCAGTCTGACTTGGAGTCAACTACTTTCACACTGTGGGTTCTGTCTGTGGGTTGTGTCTTGCATCAAGTGCAATTTCCCTTAAGAGCACACAGAGACCACAGTCAGTGCAGGGCTGGTTTCTCCCTCTTTCTGCAGATCCCCAATAAGACTTTCCACTAGTGCAGCTATAGAGTTGAGATCTCAGCTGATTGACCAAACCAAGACATCCAGCACCCTCTCTGTCCAGGCAGTGCTTTGTATCCCGACCCAAGTAGCTGACATACGCACTCTTTGAGGTCTGATTTGCACACACACACACACACACACACACACACACACACACACACACACACACACACACACACACACACACACACTCTCACACAAACACACACACACACACACACACACACACACACACACCTGGGAAAGGCTGGCACATGTTTACTAGCTATGCTCCCTTTGGCACAGATTATAAGGTAGTTATCACTGCTGCTAGCTAATTCTTTATCAGCTACTTTAAGGCCCTTAACAAAGGGTGTCCAGTCTTACTGTGTAATGTTACTGTTAATACAAATGGTATTTTAACCAAGAGCAAGGCTGTTAGGGGTGGCCCACAGTGTCACCAGATAAATATGCAAGTACTCTCAGAACTTAAATATTTCTAGCCAGATCAGCCACATTGAAAATTTTAAATACATTTAATAACAAATGAACAAGACAATACTAAATATATATTTACAGTAACATCAGAGTTCAAAATCAGAGGAAATATTTAAAACAGTATTGCAGGCTTACTTAGGCAAATGTGTGATGAATGGATCTTCTCTAGTTGCTGTTGCCAGGTCAAAGACAGAATACAGAATACTGTCTCTCTAAGACACCTCTTAAATTAGTATATCAAATATTACTGCTGGGATAGCTTGCGTAATGACACAATTTCTTATCATGTGACTCTATCCCAGACCTAAAACTACAATTGATGGCAGCTGGTAGCATTTAACATCTACCTGTGGAAATTCATAGACCTCTGATCTTAGGCTGAGGGTGGAAGTCATAAAACAATAAAACACTTCCAATACAATACAGAAAGCTCCCTAGTTTTAGGCAATGTGTCTCCTTGCTGCATTGAAACTGAAAGATATCATCTTTTATTGCATAGCCATAAACTAATTTAATTTCAGCTGTTTTTTCTGAAGTTAACCTGCTGTATTCCAGTTTCCACTGTTAAAATATACATTTAAACAATTACAGTAATGCATGCACATTTCTGTTCTTTTCCAGTAGGGTGCACTGTGGTTACATTTCAAACAGCACTTTGCAAGTACCTTTAAGCAGTTTGATATACACATGGCATACAGTTCTAATACATTTGTAACATAAACATCTTGTATACATCATGCTGATATTCAGAAATGACCTATAATTATTTGCAAAATTCCAGATGGCTGTCGTGTCCCCGTAAATATGTGTATTGCTAAACTAATTCTTTTGTGGGTACCAAATTTATGGATGTAGCCTTTATTTATCTTCATTAAGTTTATATCCAAAAAGACTTGAAACAGTTTCAGAATGTTCCACAATGCTGAGATCTTTTTGGATTTATCAGTTAGAAAATATTATCATCTGCAGATAACAGCAACCTTTCTTAATTGTCATAACAGTTATATCCTTGAATTTATGAATTCCCTATTTTCTTTACTAATGGCTCTAAATATAAAGTAAATAACAAAGGGGAAAGAGGATACTCCTGCCTAGTTCCTCTGTTCAGAAACTACTTAACAGAGATGAACCCTCCCACTTTAATTCTTGCCTATGATCTTTCATTTGTCCCAGTAGTTGTGGCGCATGGAAAAGGCATCGGTTACAAAAATTATGTACTTACCATAACCTGTATATTCTTCTTCCATCCATGTCAAATTTCCCTCCCTCCATTCCCCCTGCCAAATTTTCACGTGAATGGCTGTTGATTGACTGTTTTGGACCTGTCTGAAGTCTTGTCTTGTTTACAGTTTGGTACTGTGTCATTGCTGTTTTCAGGTACTTTTTTCCTTTTATATAGGATAGATAAAGCCGATGGTATGAGTAGGCAAAGGTGATTTAAAGAACTGTGAACACAAAGAGGAATTATGAGTAGAGAGGAGTAGCCTGAACTTTGGATCCAGGAGTCTGAAGGTTACTGGCTTCAGATCTTGTTGAATCTGATATACCCTAATAGTTGTGACGGACAGAAGAAGACAACACAGATCTAGTTTTAAGATTATATATCTTTCGTTTCTCTGCATTAATCCCTTTGGGTTATCTACTACTGCAGGAGTGTGTTCTAGTTCTTGTATTTGCCCATTGCAGACTGCAGGGTATTCAGATTTCCACTATTTATCCATTCTGTGTCATTTTTCACCTTCTTTTGATTTCCTCCATTTGCTGTCATTACATCTGTCTTATCTGTACTCAGTTTCATTCCATATGCCTTCAGCTTTGCGTTCTGTTCCCGTATTATTTGCTGATGTTCTTGTTCAGCATCTGCCTGTAATGCCACATAATCTGTATACAGCAACTTTACTGATTTGTCTTCTCCTACCTGTTTGTTAACATAATCTATCCTAGTATGAATGGCAGTGGGCACAAAGCTGAACCCTGTGTGCACACCTTCTCCCACTGGGAACACCTGTGTGAATCCAAACACTGTCTGTACTTGTCATTGTGCTCTTGTACATATCCTGCTCTAATTTTACCAATGTTTCTGAGACTTTGAACCATAGCAGGACTGCCCAAATCAGCTTTCTTGGGACTTTGTCATATGCTTTCTCCAAGTCTGGGACTGCCCAGTGGAACTCTTTCATCATCCTTCTTCTCAACTGTCTGTCTCATTGCAAACATTAGGTCAGTTGTGCTGCATTCTGATCTGAATCCAAACTCGTCTCTCATCTTACTTTCTACTACTCTGCATTTTCATGAACTTTTCAGAAAATGTTTCCAGAACTTTCATGCAGTGTGACAGGAATTTTGTACCCCTCTGCTGCTTGCAGTTTGAATATCCCATTTATTCTTGTGCACTGGCATTAGAATGCTTATTCTCCAGTTATCTAGGATATGTCTTTCTCACCACCCTGCTATGAGTACCCTCTAGAGGCATATCTCCTCTGCCTAACCCAGCATCTTGATCATATCTGCTTCATCTCATCTGAGCCTACTGCTTTCCCTGACTTCAGTACCATTAGTGCTGTTCTTACTTCTTCTACGGTGGTCTCTTCTTGTTCGTCTTTCATTGTAGGCTGTCTTGGGTAGTACAGCTTCTGTGGAGTTTTCTTCATTCAGAAGCTGATGGAAGTGCTCCATACATCTGCCTTTGATTGCCTGCTGACTGGTGAGCAGATTGTTGTTGGCATCCAATATGAATGGTGTCTTGACAGCTGTCTTCTTTATCTTTCTGTCTTTGCCTTGCAGTCTGATAGTTTCTTTGTGCCATTTGTTGAGTCGCTTTCTAGAAGCTGGTAGAATGCCTCTGATTCTTTATCTTTCTGTCCTTGCCTTGCAGTCCGAAAGTTTCTTTGTGCCATTTGTTGATTTACTTTCCAGAAGCTGGTAGAATGCCTCTGATGCAAACTACACACTGGCATTGGCCAGAGGTAACCTTGTACCTTGTGCATCGGTGGCTAAGACCTTAATGATTATACCAGTTGTGTAGCCCACCCTGCAGATTTCCTCAAAACAGTAGCCATATCCCAGCTTTGAACTTTGCCTGCTATGCACCTGAATTAGCAACATTAACCACTGTTGGTTGGTGTAATGGTTGAGGTATTTACCTCATAAACACAGGGTAAAGGGTTTAATTTTCACCTTTGAAAGGGATATTGGCTAGGCTTAAAGTGGCCCACAAGAACTCTATGTTTACCTATGAACCTATGTTGCAGTGACACACTGGCAGCATTCACAGCCTAAATTTTCTTGGAGATTTCTGGAAATGGAGCTGCGTATTAGCTTCTCAGAGCTATAGGTCTTTTGTTACATATATTTAGGTCTAGATGTACTGTTTCTCCAGGATAACCAGTCACTTAAAGTGTTTTCTGTTTAAGCAGGATAGGAGAAAATCCCAGTCCCTGTACCATTTTGGTTCTGGGAATAATAGTAGTTCAGATCCTGGGAGAGAGGGAAATTATTTTGCAGATGTCCTAAGCCAGTGTCCAACTCAGTGCATGGCTGTTAACCCAGATGATGGATATGTTCTCTTTGTGTAGTTTGATCATCTATATTTATATATTTTAATGGCTAGGAAAGTGTATTTTCTTTTTGCTTGTGTTCTCTTTGGTGACTAAGGAGAAACAGAGTAATGGATGATTTTATCTTTATTGGAAATGGGGAGGGGCACAAGTCATCTTGAATCCACTTAATAAAAATGATATCAAGATCAAGCCCCTTTAATCCATTTAAGTGCGACCTCAGAGTAGGTTATATACATAAGGTGCTGTGAGTGAATCCCCAATTGAAAAGTTTGAAGATATAGCCTGCCCGTATAATGCTTTATTGTTTTTCAGAGGCTCAGTTATGACAAGTCCTCTTTCAAAGAGCTGTTGTGCATCTGTGGAAATGACTGTCCTTACATACATTGTCTCCATGAATATTGCTTTGTTGCCTTCAAGTTAAAATAAGGGAACCCCATACTCTTTTTATTGGAGTTTTTATTTTTAAAACAAACCTGTATTCCTTTTCTGTTTTGAGGTCACTAATTGTATGACAGCTGTATAACAGAAGGGAGAAAATCATGTTTTTCTCTTCTGTTTTGAGGTCACTAATTATATGATAGGCTGTATAACAGAAGGAAGAAAATCATGGCAATAATTAGGAGGCACAGCACCCAGCAGGGCAGAAGCACTCTCATCAAACTAAACAAACAACTCAGAGGACATATAAAGTCTGCCAAAGCCAAATTTGATATAAATTTGTCCTTCCAGGCCAAGGACAACCACAAAGCATTCTTTAGCTATGTCCGCAGTCTCAAAGGCAAAACACAGTTGTGTGCAGAACTCATTGTTAATGGAGACACCTATACTGAGCCAGAAGGTATAGCAAATCTACTGGCCGAAAAATTGAACTTCAACTTTACCCCTCTCTCCCACTCAGCTTTCCCTCAGGAAATTCCATCAAATATAACTCCCCATGCTATCAATAATAAACAGTTCCTTAATGCTCTCTCTAAGGCCAAGAAAACTGCATCAGTGGACTCAGACAATATCTTAGGATGCTTTCTAAATAGCAAGAAACATGACCTATCAGTCCCTCTAGCCTCCAAACAGGCTTCGTGTCTCATGAATGGAGAACAGCAATAGTTATCCCTTTGCACAAAGGTAGGCCATCTACAGACCCTAGAAACTACAAACTTATAAGTCTCACTAGTCTCATAAGCAAAGCCATGGAAAGAATTATAATGGAAATAATCATTAATGGCGTAGGAAACCTTGAGACACTGGATCCACCCCAGTTTGGTTTTGTCAAGGGCAGGTCATGCCTACTTAACCTGGTGGACTTCTTTGATAAGTCCACCAAAGCAATGGATGAGGGCAAAATGGTTCACCCTGCCCACCTTGACCTGGCCAAGGCATATGAAACAGTACCCCAGTCAGGCATTGCTGACAAACTCAAGAGGTTAGGTATAAACCCTTTTGTTACCCGGTGGATAACCAGCTAGCTCACAGACAGGACCCAGGGAGTTAGAATTGGAGAGTCCACCCCTACAAAGAGGCCAGTCGCAAGCAGAGTCCCTCAGGGATCATTCCAGGGACCACTCCTTTTTGGCTTTACTTCTCTGATGTTGAGGCCAATGTTATTGGCCTCTGGCTGACTAAATTTGCAGATGATTGCAAATTACGAGCGTCATAGAATCCCCCACTGACACAAATGTTCACCAAGAGGGGCTGACACAGACAGATGACTTTTGTCAGAGTAATGGACTAAAACTAAATGCCAAGAAATGCACAGCAGTATCCTTTGGGAAGTCATCCACCCCTGGTAGCAGTCGTATTAACAACACACCTCTAAGAGCTGACACAGTAGTCAGGGACTTGGGGATACACATAGACAGTAATGTAACCTTTAAGCATCCCGTGTCTACAGTAGTGGTGAGGAAATCATTCTATGTTGTGTAAATTATAAACAATAGTATGGCATGTAGGTCCAAGGAAGTCATTGTTCCACTGTATTCAGCATTCATCAGACCTATCGTTGAGTACAGTGCCCCCTTTGATATGTACCTAACCTAGCATATCCAGCAATTGGAATGTCCACAGAAGTTCCTCACTTAAAGAATACTGGGCATAAGTAACATGTCCTGTGCAAACCGCCTCAAGGCCCTGTCCCTGTATTTTGTCTCCTACATGCTGTTGAAGGGGAGATCTATTCCTGGCATACAAGGCATTGTCAGACCCCACCCTGATGGACCTTCTGCATATCCGCAAAACATACAGCACCAGAATTACCTGTTCTAAAGACTTAAACTTTGCCTGTGATATAAATAGGACCTGCTGGAGAGACAGGTATGTATCTCAGAGAGTACCCCTTCTCTGTACCAAGCTTCCCATTCATGTGAAGCAGAGTTTCTCCCTAACCCAGTTCAAGTGCAACTTGGAAAATTGGATAGGAAGCAGGGAAGTCATCCCTGGTTTAGCACCTGTATCTCTAATGGACATACGCAGCCTGTAAATGGTTCATCGCCCAGGCCACTGCTTTCACTTATTAAAGATACCAGAACTTGTTAAAAATTTGGGATGCATGGCTAGGCTTAAAAAGGCCCTTGTGGCTGTTGGCCTATTAAACACATATGAACCTATTAACCTGTGAAGGCCTTGGTTAGACATGCTAATACTCTGGTTCACAGTATGTATTTGTTCATCTTTCTTTCCCTCCTTGGGCTCATAATTTTATGAACTTTTAAGATTATCTCTACAACCCTTCAGCTTTTATCTTGGAATGTGCACTTTGTAGTTGTTTTTCGTAGTGTATATCTCTGGAATATGTCTGTCATTAATGCATACTTTCAAAAACACTGTAGTGTGTCTGGATTTGTAGTATAGTAGAGCCTTTTTATGGTAAGGGTGTGTTGGATGTTTCCTTATGCTTTTTTGCACCTCTCCAGTTATGAAAAAACTGTTTAGGAACCTGTCCTCCTACTATGGGTTGTAATGGCTATACCTCAGAAATGATCTTGAAGTTAAGGCATTATTCATATATACTATATGTACTGAAAATTTTCAAGAAGAGCTTCATATTGGGGTCTCATGCTAACACCTATCACCCTGTACACATAGCTGCACAGCTATGACTTTATATGTCTGTACATATTTAGACGTTAAGGGAATCTAGCGGAGTTTATGCCCTGTCCATTTTTGAGTCATATTTTTAATTCATTTACAAGAAGTATTTTAGAGTGGGGGAAGTAACCGAGAAAAGTAAGAGTGAGAAGACTTTTCAAACAGTTACAGGGGATATTAGCAAGAATCTGTGGATATTAATTTGGTATCTGCAAACATGAATAATGAGATTATTTTTTTCCTCATTGGGTATAATGGAAAAGAAAATGGAAATCCCATTGGTTGGACTTGTTCCTTTTTAAGAAATCCTTATCAAAATCTGCTTATGCAGTAAACAGTCATTATGAATATTATCTTCAAGTGTAGGTTGTCTTGTAATACTTACTTCAATCTCCCCACTCCCCTACTTCAGGATATCATAGTGGAATGTTAGCAGCTTAGAATTTATGTCAGATGACCTTCTTCCTGATACATTCCTATCCCTCTTCATTTGTTGAGGAATAGATAGTCAAAAGGTTAGTTCTGTATTTTATTTATATATTTAATCTGTTGCCTATTTTGTTCGTTCCTCAATGTTTGAGTTTTGAATCCAACCTCAGATCCGACTTCTGCCAATTCTCAGACTTTGGGTCTGTAACTCAAGCTCCTCCCCTTACTCCAAATCCTCTAATAAGCCCCATATTAACCCATATCACGTTTGCTGCTATAGTGATCAGTTGTGGTTGATGTAGCTCAACTGGTTTTGAAGATAAGTACCTCACTTTTGTTGACTTAGTTTGTCTCTTTCTAGATTTTTTACCCTTTTTCTGCTTCTCCTATCCCCCGTTATCATAAAAAAGTATATTGTAGAGAATTTTGTATCTTTATTTTGTATAGTGTATGGTTTGCCTTTCTTTACCTGCCAGACCTCACACCTTTTCCCCTTTTCCTTTCTACTAGATTTTTATATTAGTCTTCTTTACCATTGTTGGTAGTTCCTTTCCCATTGTTGGGAGTTTTTTATTACTATTGCTAGTATTTCTACTTAACTAGATTTTTTTCTCTCCTGTGTATTTCTAGTTGTTTTTCCTTGCTGATTTTGAAATTGGTAGTTATCCTTTAAGATGTCTGAAAAAACCTATTGTGTACTGTCTTGAGGATGCACATCTAGAGGTGGAGTGTGAAATTTGCTTCGGCTTCAACCGCTGAGCCTTGGCTGAGTGCAGGAACAAATTAGATGTCCTTTCATATCACTGCTCAGTATTCTTTATCTATGGGATCTCCTGCCAAGGATAACCCAGTGTCCGGCCAGTATACCAAAGACTTTAGTTCTTGTAGGTGTCGTGTGTCACACATATAGTCGCCATGCAAAGTATAGGACATAATGATGACATATGGATGCACACACTCAGAACTTCTTTGCTGCCAGTCTGAGCCCCATTGTTGAACATCAGTCTGAATGCCCTTCTTCTGTGCTGGTTACCAAGCCATGTTTTTAGATAAGTGCCCCACTGGGGTTTCTTCTCATTCTTCTTTTTCTTGTGGTTATTATATTCATCTCATCCAGAAAGGGAAGATGTCAGTGTAGGAGGCAAAGAACACCACAACCAGTGTTTCTTTTGCTTGGGTGCTTGCCACGATCATACATGATGCTCTGTTTGCCAGACATTTGTGCCTAAGACACTACATGGTCGTCTGTCCTCCTTCTCCATATACCTAGAGAACCATCGTCTTAAATTGTTTGGCTAAGGGTGCTATGACAGAATTCTGCTTTCCTAAGGGTCAGCCATCTGCCAAGAAGAAGGCCAAAAAAGTTAGGTCTGATTCAGGCTGCTGTCCAGCCTCCCCCAGACATGCCTCTTGAGGCTGGTGAAAGCCTGGAGGACCATCTGGTGCTTGCTTCAGATTCCTTGGATCCAGCTTCTCACTTGCCCTTGGAGGCTTTTCAAACATCTGTACTTGATGTTGAGGAGGAACCTTAGTTGACTTTATCTGAAGGACCAAGGGGGATTCCTCAGAATAAGAGAGGAGATTCCTACAATCATCATAGAGTCATGCTTGGGGTCTTACCCTGTAAAGGTGTTTTAAGTGGACATACCAAGAAAAAGAAATGAAAAACAAAGCATATTTCCCCTGTTATTAAGGATCTCCAACAATAAATGGCAAGATTTCACTGAGGGTTTATTTAATACTTTGATGGCCATGACGCCCCCTCAAGGGGTCTCTGTTCCTGCTTTTCCCTGTTCTTCCACTCCATTCAAGAGGCTTAGGGAATCAGATTCCTTGGATGAAGATATGGACTCAGGAAGAATACTTGGCTTATTCTTCCCAAATCTCTTCCCCTTTGGACTGTGTTTCAGAGGAGGAGAACTCCTTAAGCCCAGATTCCCCTTTGGAAGAGCTCTCCTTTGGGGAAACCATTGCCCATACGATAGATTATTTTAAGTGAGATTGTTCTCAAGTCTCTGTGATTGAAAAAAATATATTATCAAATCCTACAGATCGAGTCTTCCAAACCATCTACTGTGCCTCCTGTTCTGGCTGCCCTTCTGTATTATACCTTCTCGATAGCTTCTGTAGCCCCTGACTCGCAGCCTTCTGCACCTAAGAAGCCAGACAGATTCTATAAAGTGCCTGAGGAGTGCAAATTTCTTTGTAAATATCCTTCTGCTGACCATTCTAGTGTCAGTCTCTTCTGGCAAGCAATCCAAGTTGTTGCCCTCCACCCTGCTGTTGCCTTTTGATAAGGATAGTAGTGCCATGGAAAGCTTGGGCAAGAAAGTTTACACTGCTGTCACTTTATCATTTAGGGCCATCAGCTACCAGATTCATAAGATCAGGTTTGTTTTGGGTTTCCTTTCTCAGATTTTAAGGTGGTTTCTGACCTTTCTGACTCTGATGGGAAGGCTTTGGCCCTTTCCTGCTGCCTTCTGTATCTTAAGTTGCCTGACACTCAGTCAGTCAGTTGCAGCTATGATGCAACTGATACCTCTTCCAGGGCTGGTGCCTTTGGTTCAGTTATGAGGTGTTATTCTTGGCTTCATCTTCAGGCTTTGCCTGATGACATTAAGACCAAACTTTTGGATTTTCCTTTAGATAATAAAAACCTTTTAGGATCTGCTTCTGAGCTTTTCATGTCTCTTCAGGACAAGACCAAAGCCTTGCAGGAGTTGAACATATTTTTGCTTTTCTTATTAATAAATTTCAGAGGAATTATTCCTCCAAATCAGTCTTTGTTTTTAAGCAATCTTATCCTCCTCCTAAGGGCCAAAAAGGTTCAAGGCATGCACCTTCTGCTAAGTCTACTCAGACTCTTGCCACCTAGCAGCCTGCTTTTCAGGACAGGCCTGGTTATATTTGACAGCTTGCTTTCTCCTTCCCTCGGCCAGATTCCCTTGTTCCTCCATCTTTCTCTGTCCCTTCCAAACTGGCTATGAATCACTTCAGACTCTTGGGTTCTGTCCTTAATTGGTCAGGGGTATTTCATGGTTTGGAAGTCCCTTCCTCCCTTTTCAGGCATTCCTCAACCTCCTTGGAAATAGCGCTCTCATTTCCCAGAGGTTTTTTCACTCTTTTTTTGGCTCAAGACACCATTCAAGCCATGCCTCCTGCCCAGATAAGGAAGGGATTTTATTCCAGAATGTTTTTGGTCCCACGAAAGGAGGGCACATGGAGATGAATTCTGGATCTTTCACAGCTGAACTCCTTTCTCAAGATTCCTTTCTTCAGACGTCATCTCTGCAGACATTATTTCCTCCTCTTCTACCCCCGGCCATTCTGGTATCTCTGGATTTCAAGGATCCATACCTTCACATCTCCATCTATCCCCTCTTCAGGAAATTTTTACATTTCTCCATCTGTCCCTTGCATTTTCAGTTCTCTGCTTTGCCCTTTGGCCTCTCTATTGCCCCAAGGGTATTCACCAAATACCATGCTCATTACCTTGTCATTGTGTTTTGCAGGATTTGAGGATTTCAGATCTTTCCCTATCTAGATGACCTGCTTATTCAAGCTCCTTCCCCCAGCACTGTGCTTCAAGAACTCAAGTTCACTACTTCCCTGTTACAGAGTCTGGAGTTCACCATAAACATCCAGAAAGCAGTTCTGACACCTTCTCAGGATCATATTTTCCTCCGTTGCATGCAGTCTTCAAACAGTTTCCATGCTAGCATCACTGCCTGCCCTCAAGGCTCTGTCTATTATTTCCTTTTTCCAGTTCCTTCTTCCTCTAGCGTTTGTCATGGCCAGGGAATTTCTCAAGGTTCTTGGGTCCATGGCCTCCACCATTTCCATGCTTCCTCTCGCCAGGTTCCATATGAGGAAGCTTCATTGGTACCTCAAGTCAACCTGGCTTCAACATTGCCACCCCCAGGACTTCCCAATACCTTTCCTTTCCAGTCTTAAGCTTGAGCTTCATTGGTGTATTTATCAGCTTTAATTCAACCCAAGACTTCCTTTTCAAGCTCCAGTTCCAATTCAGGAGCCCTTTACAGACATCTCTTACAGGGTTTGGGATGCCTCCTGTGGCCTGCTCAAGGTTCAGGTTTCTAGCTTCCTCATCAGAGGTCAGACTGCATCAGTATAAAGAAGATGAGGGCTCTGCTTCTGGCTCTTCTGGATTTTCATTCTCTCTTTTATTTTGGGCCTCTCAAAGATTTCATAGACAATGCCACAGTGATGTGTTAAGTCAACAAGCAAGGAGTCACAAGGTCCTATCTTCTTTGCAGGCTAGCTGTTCTGGTTTGGGATCTAACTATGCAGTATCGAGTAACTCTTCAGGCAGTTTACATTCCCTTGGAGCACAGTCTAGTGGCAGACTCCTTGAGCATTTCCAGCATCACAGGGATGTGTTCCTGGACATTGTCCATTGGTCAAGTATTTTATCAGGTAGATCTTTTGCCTCCACTCTGAAACTGCAATTTCCTATATTCTGTTCCAGAGTCCCAAGTCCTCCAGCTTGGAAAGTGGACGCCCTGCCCTTTCTGCGAAGGGGATGTTTCTGAATGCCTTTCCTCCCTTCCTCTGTTACTACGAATTGTGCACAAGATCAGCAGAACTCTCCCAAATTCTTACTAGTGACTCCCTTTTGGCCGAGGCAGCATTGGTTCCCCCTTCTATCTCACGTGACCAGGGGCAAACACCCCAAGTTACCTTACCGGGTGGATCTTCTCACACAAGACAACAGATCACTTATCCATCCTCACTTGTCTACTCTTCAGATGACTCTGTGGATGATAGGATTTTGATCCTTTTCAGGCACCTCTTTTCTGAGGATGTTCTTCATGTTCTGCAGGAGACTTGGAAACCCACTACCAGGAAGTCATGTATTTCCAAATGGAAGCAATTTTCTCTCTGGTGCCTCTCTCATCAGGATCCCCTGTCTATGGAGGTTTCTCTGGTTCTGTCTTATTTGTGTCATCTGCTCCATGCTGGTTTAGCGTATTCTTCAGTTAAAGGAAAATAATGGGATTCTATTATTAAATGCTCAACGTCTCTGTCCTTTTTTCCCCATTTACTGTCCCTGCTGTGAATAAACAACAATACAGCATTTAAAATATTTTAAGTCAACTGTCTCTCTCCACTAGAACAGTACCTTACTGTACTGTGGTGGTTTCACTTTCAAAACACTTTTCTGTCACCCTGGAAAAGCTTGCTGCAGTCTCCAATTCATTGATGTCATCAAAGCCAATGAATACAGGTAGTTTTCTGGACAATTCCCTCCATAAACAGACATCACCATGACTGTCCTACAAACCCACCCATGCTATGATGTCACAGCTCCCTGGTCTTTCCCCTACCCATACAGAAAGTAAAGGCTAGAAAAAGGAAACAGTACATGAGTCAAGTCTCCTGTTGTGAGCTGTCAATCACAGCAGGTGACAGCTCAAATTACCCTTAGCACTTTTGACATCTAGGGAAGTTAGGTGTGAAGGGGGATGGGAGATGAGTCAAAGTAGTACAATTCAGGCTTCACAAAAGACTGCAGTTTAGCCATTCTAAAAAGAAGCAGCAATAAAAAGTACTTTGAAAGTCTGTTCTGTGGCTTTGTGTGTTTTAAGTAATCAGTGAACGGCATGAAATGTTACTTAAAACGAACTGACTGAAAGACAGCAGTTTATGTATGTAAAATCATTGCAGTGACAGGAACTTTAGGAAGAAAGAGGCCTGTGTGATGTAATTTTTTACAGAGAAGCACTGCATTGTGGGATACCTAGAGACAGACTAAACAATCAGAATTATTTCAAGATGCCAGACCCCATGTGGTCAGACTCAGAAGTTACATATAAAAATATTTAAAAGCATGTAAATAGTCCCAGAGTGGTGTTAAAATGTAGGAAACACCAAACCATGATGAAATAAACATATTTTTTGAGTCTGTGGGTGTGGTTTTCCATTAAAGCCCACATATAAGCAATTTCTGCTTGTCTGCCCTTGACGCCTCCTCTGGCCTCTAGATATGAATTCAAGCAATTTCTTAAAGATGTCCTTCATATCAGGCCTCCCAGGAAGCCTAGTGTGCTTTCCTGGGACCTCAGTTTTGTACTTGAAAAAAATTGATTCAGGCTCCTTTTGAGCCTGCTTCTTCAGCTTCCTGACAACATTGCTTGGAAAACTCTTCTTTTGGCTCTCACTTTCACCCAAGAGAGTGTCTGATCTTCAGGCTCTCATGGCTATTGTTCCTTTCTTAGTTTTCCATGGAGACAGGGAGTCTCTTTTGACTAATCTTTTTTTTAGGCCTAGTGTGGTCAACGAGTTGACCTTTAATCAGTCTATTCATCTTTTTTCCTTTTTTCCTTCCCCATCGTCTACAATGAGAAGGTTCTTCACACCTTGGATTTGCATTGACAGGTCAGATGTTATTTAAATAAAATTAAAGTTATTCTCAAATCTAAACAGTTTTTTGTTTCCTTTCATCCCAGGACTATGGGTTTGACTGTTTCTAAACAAACCATCTCCTCCTGGATTTCTAAGGTCATTTTTTGTTATTCTTTTCATGGAAAATGTCTTTCCTTGTCATTAAAGGTACATTCTACTAGAGCAGTTGCCTCCTCTGGTGCTGTTTGCAAGAGTCTGGATACCAATTCCATCCTTAAGGCTGCTACTTGGTCCTCTGTTCATACTTTCACTAATTATTACAAGTTAGAAGTTATTTCCAGGACCAGGGTAGTCTTTGCCAGGGCTGTCCTGCATGGATTTGCAGAGGGCTGTTTTAAGCCTTTCTCCTTCCAGGCTTCCTCTTGAGCTCTTGTGCTCTTCCTTAGGTAAGGAATATTGCAACAGTGATATGGAAGGACATAGTAGAGTTGTGTAGAATCTTAACCACAACAGTAGATTTCCTTCTGCTCACTTTTTGAGTATTCACTCCCTCCCTGCTACACCCTTGTGTTTTACCTCTTGCCCTGTACTTTTCTCGCCCTCCTGGCTGAGCGGTTCTTAATTTTCTTCCTTTTTCTCCTTCTGGATGCACGCTCTTCTTGTCCGTAAGGGCATTCTTTTCCTCCTGGAGCTTTTTCA
Source organism: Protopterus annectens (assembly GCF_019279795.1). NCBI lineage: Eukaryota > Metazoa > Chordata > Ceratodontiformes > Protopteridae > Protopterus > Protopterus annectens. The sequence continues at coordinate 719,671,205 of NC_056737.1, forward strand.
GATGTCCTTCTATTTCCATGTTGCAGTATTCAACATATGGATTTACTCCTCTTGCTTTGCGAATGTCCGTTCAGTATACAAAAGATTTCAGTCCCTGTATGGTGAGTGGGACATCTGATGTGGCTCAAGGAATGTGGGACATAAAAGTGACATCTGCATGCACCAGCCCTCAGAACTTCTCAGCCTTCAGTCGAATGCCAGGTGTTCCTGCCTTCATGGCTGTCAGATTCGAGAAGTTATATAAGTGCCCCATTGGGGAATCTTTCAGTCCTTTTCCTTCATTTAATGCTTGTTCATGTCATCCAGAAAGGGCAAGTGTAAGTATGGCCATCAGATACCTCACAAAGATGCCCATGATCAGTGCCTCTTTTGTTTGGGATGGTTGCACAATTTCAAGGCTTGCTCCATTTATCAGGCATTCATGCCCAAGATATTGCACAGCCATCTGCATGTGCTTAACTTGTATTTAGAGAATCAAAGATTAAAACAAATAGCGTTAGGGATGGAGAGCTCCTCTGATGTACCTATGGAACCACTGAAAAAGAAGGCCAAGACTATACGGCCTACCTCTTTAGCTGTGATTCTAGAGTCCGACCCTCAGCCTGTTGCCAACATCGGCCTTGTAGAGGAATCAGGCCTCGCTGCCACGGATATACTGGGTACCCCCATGAAAGCTGCACAATCTCGTGCGGAGGATATGTCCATAGATGCTTTACCGGGATCAGTTTCCGATGCCGGGTGGGGGACCAGCACTTTCAGTAGGTCCATTGAATGCCTCCAGTTCATCACAGACTCCAGACTCCAGGCCTTCCTTCCTTCAGACACCTGCCAAGCCTCTTAAAAAGAAGGAGAAAAGAAAGCACATTTCTACTCCCACTGAAAGCATGCCCGACTGGCAGGCTTTCACTCAAAGTCTGTTTAATGCCTTCATGGCCTTATGTCCTACCTCTGCAGGGACTACTAACATCCCTCCTCCTATTCTGAGTTCAGGAGCTCATACCAGAGACCCAACTGTGAGGGAAGAGGAAGATCTCTCTGACTCTTCTTCATAGGATTCTATTTCCTACAGTTTGCAGCTTTCTTCTCCCTTGTGGTATGGGTCTCCAGAGGAAGAATCTGTTGACGCTGACTCCCCAGCTGAGGATTTGACCTTTGGGGAAATCATCTCCAAGATGAAAGAACATTTCAAGTGGGAGTCCTCTGAAATGACTGAGGTTCAAAAATATATTATGACCTCATTTAGATGGACTCCCCAAGCCCATCTGCTGTTCCCCCAATCTTGCCTGCCTTCCTGGATGCCTTCTTCTCAGCATCCTTGAATCCAAACTCACAACCACCTGCCCCACGCAGGCCTGATAAACTTTACAAAGTCCCTGAGACTGCTAAGTACCTCCTTAAGTGTCCGCCAGCAGACCCTGCCACCATCTCTATTTCCACAGATAAGGCATCTAAACTCTTACGCACCACCACTATCCTGCCTGCTGACAAAGACAGCAAAACCATGGAGCATCTGGGTAAGAAAATCTTCACCTCTGCCACCTTGTCCTTCAGGGCTACTAACTACCAGACACATATGGCTAAATATGCCTTATCACTCCTGGAAAAAGCCTCCAAGGAGCTGTCTGATTCTTTAGATTGTGCTGCCAAAGCCTCACTGTCTTCTGTTCTGGCTCTCACCTCCCAGGTCGCCAGGCACTCAATAAAGTGCAGCTATGATGCATCTGAAGCCTCATCAAGGTCAGCAGCTGCCTTAACAAAGTACTCCTGTTTACTCCTCCAGCCCCTTCCTGATGATTTCGGAGCAAAGCTGATTGATGCCCCCCTGGACAATACAGCCTTATTTGGGGCAAAAGTGGCAAATTTGTTTAAGTCACTTCAACAAAAGGGGAAAGAAATGCAGGATTTGGAGCACCTGCTAGTCTCCCCTGTTCCTAAATTTCAAAGAAACTTCCCAGCTAAAACACAGTTCATTAGAAAACATTCTCGCCCTGCCCCATTCTCTAGGCCTAGAACATTTACCAGAAAGCAACCCCCTCCAGCTAGAGCTACTCCTACCTCTAGCCAGAGGCTGTCCTTTCAAGACAGGACAGGTAACATCTGACTACCTGCCAAACCTACCACCCCCACCCCCTCCCTCTTTCCCTCTGTCAGTTCGCCTCTCTCACCATCTCCCAGTGTAGACGTCCATCACCTCAGACAAATGGGTCCTTTCAATCCTTCAGAATGGGTATTTCATGACCTGGCTATTGCCCCCCAAAGTGGAAAGGCATCCCCCAACCTCCAAAACAACAACTTCACCTCCTGCTGCCAGTACTGCAGGCACTGCTGGCTCAAGGTGCCATAGAGCCAATACTCCCCACCGCAAAAGGAAGCGGTTTCTATTCCAGGATTTTCCTTGCACCAAGAAAAGACGGTCCTTGGAGACGAATTCTAGACCTTTCATATATCAACCTATTCCTAAAGGTTTCAGTCTTCAGGATGGTGAGCCTACCAACCCTTTTTCCACTCCTTATTCCTCAGAGGTCTATGGCCACTTTAGATATAAAGGATACCTATCTCCACATCCTCATAAAGCCCACCTCTAGGAAATACCTGAGGTTCTTGGTGGATCCTTCTCACTTTCAGTTCTCTGCCTTGCCATTTGGGCTTTCTACCGCACCCAAGGTTTTCAGCATATGATGTTATGTGATCCTATCTCGCCTACATTCTGACTGATGGGTTCGGAGCCGATCCTCGGCTCCGACTCGGCACGCTTATGCCAAAGAGCGAAGTCTCTTATTGGCTGAGCTTACTATATCCCAGGATGCACCACTACCAGTCCCCCAGATCTCGTTTGCCGCTATCAAGCAAAGACGTGGTCTCGAGCTGGCTGAGCTAAGTAGTGTTTTTCACTTACTTTCCTGTCAGGGATTCCCTAGAATTTACAACAAAAAGCTGTTTTAACGGCTATTTCGTCTTTTTGTGTATGACTGGATATTTTTGTGAAGTATTTGTGTGGTGATTGCGCCTTTTTTTCTTCTGACTAGAAGTTCCCTTTTAGTTGAAGGGCCTTCCCCTGTCAGTCACTTTGTCTCAAAGTTCCGTTTTAATTTAAAGGTTCTTGGATCCTTCTAGTTTTTCTTCTTGGTGATAGTTCTTGTTTATAAAAAAAAAAAAAAAAAAAAAAAAAAGAGAGAGAGAAAAGTTTTTCTCTGGATAGTTAGTGTGTTTTGTTTTTGGCTGTTACACTTGATTGGTTGCCATTATGTCACAGGCTCCTAGGCCTTCAGGTTTTAAGAAGTGCACTAAGTGCAGCTTCAAAATGTCTATCACAGATGACCACTCTCTCTGTGTGTACTGTTTGGGCGCCAAACATTTGCAGGAGTCCTGCAGCGTGTGTCACGCGTTTTCCTCGAGGGTCCTCCAAGAGAGGAAAAATAAACTTATTCTAAAAGGCCTTATTAAACCCTCATTTGAAGAGGCATTAGCTTCCTCTCCTTCTCCTGCTAAAAAGAAAAGGGCGTCGGCTCCGACCAGTCCGTCGGAACCGACCGCCAAAAAACATAGGCAGGCTTCTCCTTCGGCTCCACGGACTTCGGAGCCGAGGGCGGAACGGTCTGCCTCGATGCCTCCAGCCTCGACTCCTCTGGGTTCGGAGCCGACGTCTGGGACATCGAGAGGCGGGTCATCTTCATCGGCTCCACTGATCTCGGAGCCGATGAAGGTTGTCCGCTCAGACACTTCCTCCACGGCGCCGAAGCCCTCTTCGGCACCGATGGAAATTGGTTTGGGCATTCCTTCGGCGCCGATAATTGTCGAGTTGATTCGCAGCCGGTCCCCTAGTCCCTTGGAGCCGTTGGAGAGGCCTACTCGGACCCATTCGGTCTCTTCCAGGTCATCAAGGATGTCAGATTCGGACATAGACAGGGTGCTCCAAAGACTTTTCCAGTCCCCAGTCTTTCAGAAATTTGTTTCGGCTCCGACCCAATTGGCTTCGGAGCCGATAGCCCATTCCATTGCCATTCCTCCTCCGACCGCTTCGGCTCCGTCGGAGCAGGTGCTGATGGAGCCAGTGGAGATCCTAGGGTCGGCTCCGACCCTTACTCCAACCCCGGCCTTCGGGTCCGAGTTTAGCACACGGACTTCTTCGGCCGGACCCGGGGGTGACGTTTCGGGACCAATGCTGTCGGTTCCAAGTCTCCCTCTCGGTGCTTCGGCCACGGGACTTCCGTCTGCTATCATGGCTCCGGAGACTGGACCCTCCCAGGATTCTGGGGGGCCGGCCTTCAGAGCTATGAGGAGTGCATTGGCCAAGTCTTCTTCGGCCATCTCTACGGCTTTACCGGCACCTTCCCTGGGCATGGAGACTGGGTCTTTGGCAGTTCCCCTGTCTCTAGGCAGCGGAGCCCCGGGGCCTGAAGTTACCCCCACTGGGGGTTCCCCTCCTCCTGAGGGTCTTTCGGAGTTGTCTTCGGAGGAGCCCCCAAGGAAGAGATCGTGCAAGCGGAAGCACGTGGACTCCCCCGATGAGTCTCTTACATCGGACACTGATCTTGATGATGCGGAGGGGTCCCCAAAGTCGTCCTCGGATGATGTCTCATTTGCAGACATTCTAGAGATCCTCAAGCAACGAGGCGGCTGGAATTCCAAACCCCCCTCCGCTGATGAGTCGGTGTTCTTCAAGGCCTTCGGGGCTCAGCCCTCCGCCTCCTGGGTGTCTCCGCCCTTCGACGAGCTCCTGGATTTGGTTTGTCGGAGGGCGTGGGAACATCCAGATACTGTGGAACCAGTGCCTTCTCGCCCTAACAAATTTTTGTCTGCCCCACCCGAGAAGGAGTTCTTAACGAAAGGCGTGGCTGTAGATGCCATGGTGGTGGCATCTGCTACCCAGCAGGACGTGGCAGAGGCTTCAACGTCCGTCCATCCTCCTAATAAGGAGTCTAGGAGCATGGACCCGTGCACGGAAGCGCACCCTGACTTCAGCGGCCTTTACTCTGAGGTCCCTGAATTATTTGGCACATTTCACCAGACTACAGAGGGATCTGGTCAAGGAGCTCTCAGACTCCCTCTCAGGTAACCTACCTGAGCAGCTAGCCCAGTCGATTAGCTCTCAGTTGGCTATCCTTAACTCGATTTCTAACTCGTCCATGAGGCTCATTTCATATGCGGCCGAAGGGGCGGGCAGAGCGGCAGGCACAGGCGTGGCTCTGCGGAGACAAGCCTGGCTCCGTTTGTGTCATTTCGCGGAGGCCTTCAAGTCTTCCTTTGCCGACGCTCCCTTTGATGGGTCCTCTTTGTTTGGACCCAAGGTAAAAGACACTCTTACCCGCTGTGAGCAGGAGGGAAAGACTTTATCTGCCGTAGGAGCATGTTATTCCACTCCCTTTCGGCCTTATCCCAAGGCTAAAAGAGGAGGGAAGATGTGGTTCCGCAAATCACAGAAATTCTTTCCCCAACAGCAGGAAGATTCCCCTTCCAGAGGCAGAGGACGGGGAAATTTTTCTGGGAGACGCCGTCCCAGAGGTGGCAGAGGCCCCCGCAACACTGGAGACCGCGAGTCCTTTCGTGGCTCTTCAGCCTCCCACACTTCATGAGGGATTGCCCGGCTGTGCTGCTCCGGAGCCAGTCGGGTGCCGTTTTGCCAAGCACCTAAAAGCCTGGGAGTCTATTACTCAGGACAGATGGGTGCTTCGGATTATTGCCGGAGGTCACTCCATTCCCTCCACACTCACCCCCACCGTCCAAAATCCCGGCCCCACCACCCAGTCAAAGGGAAATTGCAGCCGTAGAAGCTTCAAAGCTGCTAGAAAAAGGAGTCATCCAACCGGTCCCCACAGACCAGATCGGATCCGGAAATTACTCAAGGTTCTTTTAGTGCCAAAAAAGACAGGGGACCTGAGACCCATTTTGGTTCTCAGCAAACTAAACCAGTCCGTCATGAAGTCCAAATTCCGAATGGTCACTTTACAATCCATTCTCCCATTGTTGGAGAAAGATGTTTGGATGTGCTCCATAGATCTCAAGGACGCCTATTATCACATACCGATACATCAGGCGTCCAGGAGGTATCTGCACTTCAGCCTGGGAGACAGTCATTTCCAATTTTGTGCACTGCCCTTTGGTCTCACCACAGCCCCAGGGTGTTCACCAAGTGTTTGGCAGTAGTGACTGCTCACCTGAGGAGTCTCGGATTCCAAGTGTTTCCCTATCTGGACGACTGGCTCCTGACTGCCACCACCAGGCATCTACTACTAGAGAACCTACAAGCCACCATCTCCTGGGTGCTTCCCTGGGAATTACATTCAACTGGTCAAAGTCTGTCTTGCTGCCTTCTCAGCGCATAAGATTCATAGGAGCAGAGATAGACTCAAAATTAATGCGAATCTTCCTTCCTACCGAAAGGATACAAACATTACAAGATCAAGTCCGAGACCTGCTTCTAAGATCCAAAGCCCCAGCCAGGATGGTCCTGCAACTTTTAGGTTCAATGTCTGCCACGGTTCTCCTAGTTCCTCTGGCAAGATTGCACATGAGGATTCTTCAGTGGCTGTTATCGACACAATGGTCTTTTCAGGATCTCCCCCTCAATCACCACATTCTGATTACAGAAACGTGCAAAAGGGACCTCCGCTGGTGGCTTCTGCCATCCAATCTGAATCAGGGAAGACCTTTTGTTATACCCCCTCCAGTGGCCACCTTGACAACGGATGCCTCCCAGACGGGGTGGGGGGGGGGCATTGTCTGGGCAGGTCAGTTCAGGGTTCTTGGCTTCCAAACGAAACATTTCTCCATATCAATGTGCTGGAAATGAGGGCTGTACTTCTGTCCCTACAAGCCCTCCACAAGTTTCTCCCTCAAGGCATTATCGCCATCCACACAGACAACATGTCGGTGGTCTGGTATCTAAACAAACAAGGAGGGACCAGATCTTACCCCCTTTGCAGAGAGGCCATGAGGGTGTGGGAATGGGCAGTGGCTACCAAGCGCTTCCTGGTAGCGACCCACATTCCAGGAAAATCCAATGTATTGGCAGACAGACTGAGCAGGACTATTCTCTCTCCCCTCACGAGTGGTCCCTGAACGAAACAGTAGCAGCTCAGATTTTCAAAAGATGGGGGATTCCGTGCTGCGACCTGTTTGCAACACCACGAAACACGAAGTGCAAAAGGTTCTTTTCCTTGACCCCGCGTCAAGGGGAGGCAGCTACGGATGCTCTAGTCCAACCTTGGCCAACAGGACTGCTTTATGCTTTCCCTCCGATTCCACTCCTCCCCAAAGTCATCCAGAAAGCTTCCCAATTGGGGTCCACAATGATTCTAATTGCTCCGTACTGGCCTCATCAGGTATGGTTCCCCTACCTACAGAAATATACTCTGGACGGTCCTTGGTTCTTGGATCTAACTCCGGACCTTCTGGTTCATCAGTCGGGACAACAGCACCAGTCCCTTCACACTTTGAAATTAACAGCTTGGCTCCTGCACTTCCGACTTTAGTCAGAAATCACGCCTTGGACCCGGAAGTTATTCACATTTTATCTTCAGCCCACAAACCCACCACTAAAAAATTGTATTACAGTAAGTGGAAGAGGTTTGCTATCTGGGCTCAACTTAGAGGCTTAGACCCCATTACTGCCCCGATACCAGAGGTCTTGAAATTTTTAACATCCTTGTTTAATCAAGGATCTTCAGTCTCTACTATTAAAGTCCAACTAGCGGCTATTTCCAAATTTCACGATTCCATAGACCCACTGTTGATGAGCAGCAGATTATGTAAAACTTTCATGAAAGGTGCTGTGCTTTTAAGACCCCCAGTTTTTCATCCTGCGGCTCCGTGGGATCTTGATTTGGTACTTCGTGCCTTAACATCTTCCCCCTTTGAACCAGCTGCTACATGTGAGTTGAAATATCTGTCTTGGAAAACTGCCTTCTTAATTGCAATTACCTCTGCAAGAAGAGTTTCAGAACTTCAAGCCCTATCTATCAAACCACCGTACTTGATTTTTCACAAGGATAGAGTATCACTTAGACCTAATCCATCCTTTGTCCCAAAAGTTTGCTCTAATCTCTGTCTCCAACAATCTTTAGAGCTACCAGTTTTCTTTCCAAAATTTTCAAACAAAGCGGAATACACCTTCCATACGTTGGATGTTCACAGGCAATTGCGCTTCTATCTAGATAGGACTCAGCAAATTCGGAAAACAGATCAATTGTTTGTGTCCTTTTCAGATAATAAACTGGGTAAAACCATCACTAAAGCTACCATTGCCAAATGGATCAGAGATTGCATAACTCAAGCTTATTCCTCTTCAAATAAGCAACTTACAACATCTGTCAAAGCTCACTCTACTAGAGCTATGGCTACCTCTATTGCATTCCATTCCAAGCTCGCTATTTCTGAAATTTGTGCTGCGGCTACTTGGTCCAACACGCACACTTTCATTTCCCACTATAAATTGGATGTGGCATCTAAAGGACGGGCATCATTTGGTTCCACAGTACTCAGGAGTGTTTTCCAGTGAGCCACCCAGGATTTAGGTGCTAGGGAAGCTGTCCCATCAGTCAGAATGTAGGCGAGATAGGATCACATAACATCTTTTAGTTATGTACTCACCATAACTTCAGATGTTTGGGATCCATCTCGCCTACATTCCTAATACCCACCCTCCTTCCCCCTGCCTTGGAGATCAGAAGAGATTGAACGGTTTGGGTTCTACTGTTTTTATCTCGTATCATCTGTCAATGTTATATAAGCAGTGCATGCGTGTGTGCATGTATGCGGACAAACTAGATCTGGGGGACTGGTAGTGGTGCATCCTGGGATATAGTAAGCTCAGCCAATAAGAGACTTCGCTCTTTGGCATAAGCGTGCCGAGTCGGAGCCGAGGATCGGCTCCGAACCCATCAGTCAGAATGTAGGCGAGATGGATCCCAAACATCTGAAGTTATGGTGAGTACATAACTAAAAGTTTGACTCCAGTGACTGCCTTCTACAGGACAATAAAGACCCAGATATTCCCTTATCTGGACAAGCTGCTGTTTCAGGCAGGCAACAAGAAGACCCTTCTGCAACATATACGCCTGGCTGTCTCTTTCCTACAGTCTGTGGGATTCCAGATAAATTACCCAAAAGCCCACCTGGAACCTACTCAAGACATTGTCTTCCTGGGGTGCAGAATTCGGTTAGATGTCATGAAAGCCTATCTTCCCCCACAAAAGGTGGAAAACTTGACAGAATACCTACTAATGGTCCTTCAGTCAACAGAACTGACAGCATGGCAGTACCTCAGGCTCCTGGACTACATGGCAGCCACTATCCCCATGGTACCATTAGCAAGACTTCATATGAGAAAGCTATATTGATACCTTTGGTCAGTCTGGACACAACACTCCTGCCCCTTGGAGCACATGGTTCTTCTCCTACTATGCCTTAAATTAGAAATCCAGTGGTGGTTGACAGAGGTGACCCTCAGTCCAGGTCTTCCCTCCAACCATCCCTACCCACACAGATGCCTCAAACTTGGGCTGGGGAGCATCTCTGGGACGTCATACAGTGCAGGTTCTGTGGCCAGAGCCACAAAAGAACACATCAATGTTCGAGAGATGAGGGCAATCCTCCTGGCAGTTCGAGCCTTCCAGCCATATCTTCAGGAAGGCCCACAAAGATTTTCACAGACAATACCGCAGTCCTGTGGTACCTCAACAAACAGGGAGGGGCCAAGTCCTACTTACTTTGCAGACTAGCTTGCCTAGTATGGGACTTGGCCACCTCACAGGGGATGACCCTGCAGGCAGTCTACATTCCCTCTCTACAGATCTCCCAGGCAGACCATCTCAGCAGAACCATCACAAACAGCCACAAATAGATGCTTTAGAGGGATGTCTTCTGGATTTGGTCCATCGGTGGGATGCACCTCAAATAGACCTGTTTGCCTCCTCCATCAACAGGCAACTTTCTGGATTTTGCACCAGGACATCACACCTCAGGCACTGGCAAGAGATGCCTTCTCAATCTCTTGGAAGGGGAAGTTTCTCTATGCGCCCCCCCTTCCCACTCATCCAGAAGGTCCTGCTGAAAATCCAGTAGGACAGACCAGAAATCTTGTTGGTGACTCCCCACTGGCCAAGACAGCATTGGTTCCCCCTACTCCTTCAATTATCCAAGGGCAGTCACCACAAATTGCCCCCCCGGAGTGGATCTTCTCACACAGCACAAGGGATCCCAAATACACCCACAATGGCAGTTACTGCACCTTACCCTGTGGCTGATAGGATTCTGATCCCCTTCAGACACCTTTACAATGAGGACATACTTACTGTCCTGCAGGAGGCCAGGAAACCAAATACAAGAAAATCTTACCTTTCAAAGTGGAAGAGATTTTCTATATGTTGTCACAAAATACAGTTGGACCCACTCGTAAATTAGACCCCTCTAGTTCTGTCTTACCTGTGTGAGCTACAGCAGACAGGTTTGGCCTACTCCTGCATTAAAGCCCACTTGTCTGCTATTTCAGCATGCCTTCTCCTGGAACCCCCTCTAGCGTCCAGACTGCCAGCTAAGCTGTTTCTTAAAGGGGTTCTTCACCTGAGGCCCCCCAGGAAACCATCCCCACCCCCATGGGACCTTAACTATGTTTTGGAAAGGCTCACGCTCCCTCCATTTCAGCCAGCAGACAATGCCTCCTTAAAATTTTGTACATGGAAAACAGTGCTTCTTCTGGCCCTGACCTCAGCCAGAAGAGTATCAAAGCTGCAAGCCCTCATGGCTACCCCACCTTTCCTAGTTTTCCACAATGACAGGGTTACTTTTAGAACTAATCTTTCATTCATGCCCAGGTGGTAAATTACCTCTCCCTGAATCAAGCTATCCACCTTCGTACCTTCTTCCCTAACCTACAGGGGGACAGTGAGAGAGTACTTCACTCACTGGATGTTCACAGACAACTCAGTTTTTACCTGCATAAAACCAATCCCATCAGACAGGCTGATCAACTCTTTGTCTCCTTCCATCCCAGAGCCCTGGGGTAGGCAGTAACCAAACAAACTATCTCTATCTGGATTTCCAAAGCAGTCACTTTCTGCTACAAATACCATGGAAAATCCCTGCAAGGCATTGTCAAAGCACACTCCACCAGGGCTACGGTTTCCTCAGGCACCTTCATTAAAGGTCTGGATACTGCTACCATTCTGGAAGCAGCCACTTGGTCATCAGTGCATACCTTCACCAAGTACTACAAGTTAGACCATATTTCCAAGGCCAGGGTGGGTTTTGCCAGGGCTATCCTTCACGGATTCCTGGAAACCACCTCAATACCACCACCCACTCCTTCACATTGCGGTTTGGCACTCACCCATGTGTTGAATACTGTAATATGGGAATAGAAGGACTTAGAAAAGTTGTGTAAAATCTTACCATAACCATAGATGTCCTTCTGTTCCATGTTGCAGTATTCCTTCCGTCCCTCCTGCCCCTCCTGTTATGCTGCATTTCCCTTTCTGGGTGGCACAGGGCTTTCATTGCCCTTACTGCGACTGGTCCGACTGGGGCTTACATTTCAGAGGGCTGGGGCATGCAAATGTCACTTTTATGGCCCACGTTCCTTGAGCCACGTCAGACATCCCACACACCATACAGGAATTGAAAATGTTTGTATACTGGCCGGATGTTTGCGAAGCAAAAGGAGTAAACCCATATTTTGAATACTGCAACATGGAAGAGAAGGACATCTATGGTTATGGTAAGATTTTACACAACTTTTCATTCTGAATGTGTGCTTCCATATGTCACCTTTATGTACTACACCTTGTGCAGGGAGCATATATGTGCTATACAACACCTATAACAATGAAAGGCTGTGGTATACTGGCTGGAGGTTGGGATATCCTTGGCAGAAGATCCCAGAGGTAAAGAATACTGCAGCAGTGAAGAGAAGGACATCTACTGTTATGGTAAGATTTTACACAGCTCTACTTTGTTAAGGGTCTATTGCCTTCCTTTTCTTCAGTATCTGGAGCTTCCCCCTCTGCTCAGAAACCTCAAGATGAAAAAGGAGAGAAGGCCAAAGATAAGCCAAGTGAGTTAAGGAAGTGCTCCCTGAACTGCTGTCCTTGCTTGGCCCCAGCTTTGGCTCCTTCAGCCAAACTTTCCAAGACCTCGGATCCATCCACTCCTTTGGATCCAGAAACTTCTGCTGCTAAGTCACCATCCCTTTGACACACTTGGTTCTCTCCAGAACTGATGTCATCCAGACTACACTCCTTTTTTTTTTGCATGAGACTCCACATAGAGTATCGAGACTTCCATCTAACCCATCATCCTTCAGGTTTTCCAGGAGCCTGTCTGAAGCAGATGTGGACAGGATGATGAGAAGTTTTTCTCAGGACTCAGGTTCAATTGGTAGTCCTCCTTTCTCCATCTCCCACTAGACCTGTGAGCTTTCGACCAGCTCAAACACCTTTACTCAACCCTACTTCAATCTGTCCCTTGGCTTTGGAGGTAACAGGTCAAAGAATCTCAGGATTGTCTTAGTGAGATCTGAAGGCTTGCCCTTTGTTGACTCCAACAAATTCTCTGATCCATCCAGTGGTGGCTTTTGTCAGAGCCAGAGGGATCTTGGAGCCATAGAGCCAGATGTGGGGGTAGGGATTCAACTCCAAGGTTTTCATAGCCGTCCCTTCCCCTAGGAGTTTTGGTGTTTGTTAGCACAGTTCTGAGTTCTATGTCGAGACAGGGCCATGGGGAGGCCTTGAATTTCTCCAGGCAGGCAGCTTTGGCTCCTACTGGAGTGGTCTTGGGCTCACCAACGGCTTCTGCCTTTGAGACAGTGGAGAAAGCTCTCCACATGACTGGAGATAGGGCATGCTTTCCCCTCAGGTCCCCCCATAACTGTCTGCCCTGGGTCCTGAGTCTGCTCATTCTGCCCCATTGTTAAAGCTGGTCCATTCTAGCCTCGAGACAGTCCTTTTATGGGACTCCCCACACACGTCCAGGTCCTCCTTGGATCATCCCCAAGAGGAAGTTCCCTGGCAGCGTAGGTGCAAGAGGAGGCACATTGATTCCCTACAGGAGTCTTTAACAGAAGACAGAAAGGTGGATCATCTACTAAAGCCCCATCCAAGGGGGAGTCAGAGTTTCCTGATGCTTTCATAACCAGCTGATGTACGTCCTAGGTAGTACCTCCAGCGGATGAAATGGTGGACCTTATTTCCCGTTGGGCTTGGAAAGATCACAGTACAACAGAATCCATTCTTAGAAAGCCTGACAACTACTTAGTTGCACTCAAGAAGTGTCCCCATTGGAGCAGGAGTCCCCCATTTGAAGCCATGGTGGTTGCAACAGCCACCAAAAAGGAACTTGTTGAGGAACGTCTGTCTACCCTCCAACAGAGAGTCTATGGCACTGGACAGATTTGGGAAGTGAATTTTTGCTTCAGTGACCTCTGTTCTGAGGGTTGCTGAATTACCTGGCGCATTTCACAAGGTTTCAGAGGGATTTCACAAAAGAACTTACCTCTCAGGGTCCATGTTGGCCAAGGATAAAAAGACTCTCTCTTTGCAGCTGGCCACCCTTCAGTCCCTGCTAAATGCCTTTATGCATTTGATTTCACATGCTATGGAAGGTGTTTTGAGAGGGGCAGGTTCAGGCATAACCATTAGGAGGCATGTCTGGATGCACCTCTGTGATTTTGCAGAGCTCTACAAGATGTCCTTAATCAATGCACCCTTTGATGGATCTACCTTATTTAGACCCAATGTTAAAAAGGTGCGCTCCAGGAGTGAACAGGATGGGAAAACTGCATCAGCTGTAGAGATACATTTTTCTGTCCCTGAGAGGACCTTCTTAAGAAACCAGAAAGGGGGTAGAAAGATGTAGTTCTAGAAATCGCAAGGGTTCTGTCAGAATCCTATGGTGATAGATTCCCCTGTGGCAGAGTGGGGGATTGTAATGGTAGACACGGGCCTCGCTGTGGGGGGGCTGCAAAACCAAGGCTTTAGAGAACCCTTACTAAGAGCCCTTTCCTGCACCCCTGAACGGTTGCCCGACTTCTGTACTCTGGAGGCAGTCAGGGAGAGTCTCTGCTCCTGGAATCCTGAACATCTATCACCAAATATGTCTAGGAGCAGAGAATAATGATCAGATGTTATTACATTCCCTTTTCCTTTCCCCCACCCGTTCACCATTGAAAAATTCCCTTATGTACCACCCCATCAGAGGAGGAAGCAGCCTCAGAGATAGAAAAGCCGCTAAGAAAAGGAGTCATCCAAGAGGTGTTATCAGACTAATGAGGATTTTGAACTTATTCAGGATTTTTGTTGGTGCCAAAGAAGATGGGGGACCTCACGCCAATATCAGACCTAAGCCATTTAAACCAGTTTGTCAAATACTCCAAGTTCCAAATGGTCACGATTCAGTCCATTCTCCCTCTTTTGAGGAAGGATGGTTTGATGTGCTCGATAGATTTCCAAGATGCGTGCTGTCACATAAAAATATACAGATAATTCAGGAGATAACTTCACTTCTGACTGGCTAGGAACCAGTCGCTTTCACTTCTTTGTCCTGCCCTTTGGTGTCACCACAGTCCCCAGGTGTTCAACAAATGTATGGCAGTGGTTGCAACTCACTTGAGTTTGCTGGGATTCCAGTTTTTTCCATACCTCAACAACTGGCTCCTCATGACTCCCACCAGGTATCTACTGACATGCATCAGGGACTACTTTCTCCATTTATGTATTCCCTTAGGCACCACAGTCAACTATGACAAATATCACCTCCTTTCCATTCAAACCATGGAGTTCATAGGGGCTAATCTGGAAACATTTTCTCAAGTAGATCATCTTTCTCAGTCTAGATTGTCCAAATTACAGCTTTAGGCAAAAAATTTACTATCTGTTCAGTCATGCACCAGATGTTTCACAGGTGGCTCCTGTCTTCTCCAGTTGCCCAAGACCATGGTGATCATCGATGCTTCCTATCTGGGGTTAGAGCTATTACCTGGGACAGACAGTCCAAGACACTTGGTCCCCTATTAGAGGCCAACCTCAAGGCAACCCTTCTAGCATTGCTGGCATTTCAAGACATCCTTCCTCAAGACATCATCACTATACATGTCAGTGTTCTGGTATATCAACAAACGGGGAGGAACCCGCTCTTACTCCCTGTCTTGGGAGGCAGTGAGATTGTGGCAGTAAGTGATCTCTTCCAACCACTTTTTTTAGCAACGCATATTCCATGGATGTCCAAAGTTTTAGCAGACAGACCAAGCAGATCTATTCTTATGCCTCACAAGTGTTCTTTCAATCCTTCAGTGGTGGAACAGATATTTTCAACATTGGAGCCAGCCATGCTTCTGCTTGTCTCTGTCCACAATTCCTAATGCAGGAGGTATTTTGCCTAATCACCCCAGGGGAAATCACTGAGAGATACTGTGATCCACATTTTGCTCCCTGGACTCCTTTATGCCCACCCTCCCAGACCTCTCATGTCAAAAGTTCTTGCAAAAGCTCATCAGCAGAAGAGCAAGGTGATCCTTATTGGCCCATTTGGCCTCAACAAATGTGGCTCCCATTCTTCTCACCTCATCTGTTATGCCCTCCTTGGGTTCTGGATCCACTTCCAGTACTTCTCTCTCACCCCTTTGGGTTACCTCACCTGGACATACAAGCCCTCAGGTTGACCATAGGGTTTCTCAACTTCCAATGATGGCTAGACAGTCCAGGCTTTCTTCCCAGGTTTTACACATCCTTGCTTCTTCACAAAAAGTTTCCACTAGGAAAATATACAAGAGCAATTGGAAATAATTCTCTATCTGGGCTAATGAGAGAAATCTAGACCAGTTTTCAATGCCCATTCCAGCTGTTTTAGAATTCCTAGCTTCCATTTTTCATAATGGAGCAAGTTACTCTACAATCAAAGTACATCTGGCTGCGCTGTCCAGTTTACATGTAGGCAAAGATTATTTGTCATTGGCCTCCCTTAGGTTATGCAAGGCCTTCTTTAAAGGTACTTTTTTATTCTATCCACCGGTCAAGGACCGTACCCCTCCTTGGGATTAGATCATTCTTCTCCAGGCCTTTACTGATTCTCCCTTGAACCCCCGCAGCAAAGGCTGATCTCAATTTTTTGTCCTGGAAAACCATTTTTCTAGTTGCCATTACATCTGTTAGAAGAACTTCGGAACTTCAGGCTTTATCTTGCCAGCCACCTTATATCATTTTTTCATTTCTCTTTGCACCAATGCCTATCCTTTCTTCTGAATTTGCCCTTAACCAGTCTAGTAATTCACCAGTGTTCTTCTCAAAATTCCCCAGTAAACGTGAATATATGGTTCATTTATTCATTTATTGTACACAGGCAGCTGAGATTTAGCTTCACAGAACAAAAGTGTCCAGGAAATCAGACCACTTGTTTATTTCATTTTCAGAAGATAAGTTGGGACAGACTGTGTCTAAAGCTGCATAAGCACAATGGCTCAGTAGTTTGTAACACAAGGGATTGTCTTTACCAGTAAGTGCAGTAAGGGATATCATCACAATTAATGACAGACTCATGGCAGTCAGACTCCAGTGTAATGATAGGGCAGTATTCATAATCTCAGCCTATGCCCCATAGCAGGGTTGTGATAGTGAGGAAAAGAGTACATTCAGACAGCAGTTGCAGGACCTACTAGATAAAACAGGACAACATGAATTGGTGTTGATAATGGGTGACTTGAATGCACATATCGGGACAGACAGAACAAGATATGAGGACTGCCTGGGTCCACATGGGTGGGGCAACAGGATTAAAGAAGGAGAAGCCATGCTAGACTTCTGTCTGGCAAATGGCTTCATAGTAGCCAACACATGGTTCAGAAAGAGAGACATTCACAAGATCACATACAGGAGTAGTCAACATGCAACTCAGGTAGACTTCCTCCTAGTAAGGAAAAGGCACTAGGGCAGAATCCATGATTGCAAAGTCATCCCCAGTGAAACAGATGGCCCACAGCATAAACCACTAGTTGCCAGAATCAGTGGCAAGCAGTGGTCAGAGAAGGCTCTAAGGTCAACAGAGACCAGGCTGAAGACCTGGAAGTTAACTGGAGAGAAAATACAGCAGTTGAAGGAATTACTCAGGGCTCTAGTACCCCATGAAGAGGAGGAAATAGGTGGAGTTGAAGAAGAATGGCAGCGCTTAAAAACAGCATGTGTTAGGACTACAGAAAAGATAAGTGGCCGAGCCAGGTATGGAAATAAGATACATAAGGAATGCTGGTGGTGGAAGACAGAAGTCCAGAAAGTCATCAAAAGAAAAAAAAGGAGTGCAGGAGGAAGTGGGAGACAGAAAAGACTGACCAGCCTAGGAAGGACTACTGGTTGGCTAACAAAGAAGCTAAGAAAGAAGTTGCAATAGCAAAGAATAGGGCATTGGAGGCACTGTACCAACTTCTGGAAAGTGACTCAGTAAGGGGCACAAAGAAACTATATCAGGTTGCAAGGCAAAGACAGAAAGATAAAGAAGATAGACACCCTTCATAAGAGATGCCAGCAACAACCTGCTCACCAGCCCAGAGAGCATCAAGGAGAGATGGAAGGAGCATTTCCAGCAGCTTTTGAATGAAGAAAATCCCACAGAAGCTGTACTGCCCCAGAAACAGCCTACAATGAGAGAAGAAGAGGAGCCCACCCTAGAAGAAGTAAGAACAGCACTTAAGGAAGATGAAGTCAAGGAAAGCAGCAGACTCAGATGAAGTCACAGCAGATATGATAAAGATGCTGGATGAGATGGGGAGAAATGGCTCCTGAGGTTGCTAATAGCAGTGTGGAGAGAAAGGCATATCCCAGATGACTGGAGAATAGGCATACTTGTGTCAGTGTACAAGAACAAAGGGGACATCTACAACTGTGGGCAGTACAGGGGCATCAAACTCCTATCACATTGCGTGAAAGTTCTGGAGAGGGTGATTGATAAACGGATACGCAGAGTAGTAGAATGTAAGATGGGAGATGAGCAGTTTGGATTCAGATCAGGATGCAGCACAACTGACCCGATGTTTGCATTGGGATAGATACTTGAGAAGAAGCTAGAGATGAGGAGAGAATCCAGCTGGGCATTCCTAGACTTGGAGAAAGCATATGACAAGGTCCCAAGAAAGCTGATCTGGGCAGTACTGCAGTGTTTTGAAGTCTCAGAAACATTGGTAGAATTAGTGCAGGCTATGAACAAAGACCCAGTGACTCAAGTACAGACGGTGTTCGGTTCCCAGTGGTTGTGGGTGTACATCAGGGTTCAGCTCTGAGCCCACTGCTGTTTATACTGGTGATGGACTACATTAGCAAACAAGATGGAGGAGATGGATAAACAACGCTGCTGTATATAAATGATGTGGCAGTACAGGCAGACTTTCAGCTAGAACTTCAGCAAATGATAGGAGAATGGAATGCAAATCTGAAGGCACATGGGATGAAACTAAGCACATATAAGATGGTGGCACTGGCAGCAAATTGGGGAAATCAGAAGAAACTGAGAATAGAGATAGAAGGGAAATAGTAGAACAGGTAAACAGCTTCAAGTATCTGGGAGCAGTAGTTGAGGAGAAGGGTAGTCTGAATAAAAATGTCAAAACTAGAATCAGAGGGGCTGCAGCCAACTGGCATAGAGTATCAGGTATAGTCTGTGACAGAAGAATGCCAAAGAAGCTGAAAAGTTAAGGTGTACAATGGTACAGAAACCTGGGTAGTAAAGGCAGAACAGTTGAATAAGCTAGAGGTGATGGAAATGAAGTGCCTGAGAAAGGTGACAGGATGCACACTGTGGGATAGACGAAGGAATGAGGACGTAAGAGCAGAAGCCAAAGCAGCTCCAATTGCAGAAAAGATTAAAGAGAACAGATTACGGTGGTTTGGGCACATGTGTAGAAAAGCAGAAGACAATCTGGTGAGGAAGATTTGGGACAGATAAGAAGATGGTAAGAGGAAGCAAGGACATCCAGCAAAGAGGTGGATGGATTGTGTGAAAGATCTGTGACAGTCAGGCATGAGTGTTGAAGAAGGCAGGAGTGTGGCACTGAATCGAGAGAGTTGGCGACAGTTACCACGATACCCTGACCCCATGTAGAAAAATGTGAAAAAGGGGGCTGATGATGATGATGATGTGTTTACCAGCACCACCACAAGTTCATTCCACAAGATCAGTCTCCACTTCTTCCTCTTTCTTATCCAGAATATATAGATGACAATTGTGCTGCTGCTACTTGGTCCAAGCTCATACCTTCATAGCTCATTACAAGCTGGACATACTTTTTAGGACCAGTGCGGCATTTGGTTCTGATGTACTCTGGACTATCCTGAGTTGTTACTAGCTGGGGACCTTGTTTCAAAGGTTGAGGAACAGACAAAAAAGACAATACCAGATACTAAAGTTATGCACTCAAATGTAAGGATGCATCTGTGTTGCCTGTTTTCATCCTTCTTCAACCTACCTTCCCTCCTTCCCCCTTTTACTGGAAGAAGATATTCATATGGTCTCCTGGTGTGACCTGGAGGTATTTCTCTTTTGGTCTTTCCCTCTCTTAGCTCCAGATACCTTTTGTGTTATGCTTCTAGACATTAATAGAATTGTTTCCTTTCTGTATGTTGATATCAAGTGAGCAAACTCAATCTGAGGTAATCTGGTGCTTGGTAGAGGATTATGGGTAAGGGGAGGAGCTTGAGCTAAAGATCCAAAGTGTGTGAAGTGGTCAAAGTCGGATCTGAGGTCAGACGCAAAACTCAAAGCTTAAGGAAGGACAAAAATCGAACAACACAGATGTATCATTATTGTGGGTACATAACTTTTGTTTTTTTTTTTAATCTGTGGGATTGACTCAATGACTACTCATTTCTGCATCTAATTGGGTCGTTAGTTCCTCCATTGGGAAAGAACCAGTCTATCCATGCCTGGATGAGGGCCCTCTGACTCATTCAGCCCCTAACAAGAAAGTCTTATCAGTGCATTCATTCCTTGATTAGAGGCAAGAGTCAGGTACTAGGGAATGGACCTGCTGCAGGTCCTGTGAACTGTCCTTAACCCCTTCCCTTGACAGCTTTCATGCTACACTGTCAGTTACCAGCATGAAACTGTCAGTGTAGCAGTCGACAGTGTGGGCTGCTACTAAAAAGTGCAGGCGTGCTGCTATACATACTAAGCTTCCTGGGCAAGCATCACACTACTTGCAGCATGTGCAGGCTGTGCACTGTGATATGAGCAAGAACGCCAGCTCTCTTGCAGGTATCACAGGTGCAATGACCCCAGCCATCACTTTCCTCTTAGGATGGGTGAGCTCACTTGAGACTGCATGAAGAGCTATAAGGAAGGTTTGTTGTAAATACTGCAAGGCATCAAATGAATGGTTAGCTCTTGGAATGTTAATTGCTGCGCAAGAAATCCCTCAAAGATTTCCTGTTATGGCAAGCATATTGTTTAATTGTACTTTTAATGCAAAATCCTAATGCCATTGGCGATAATTGCCCATAGCTGTACAAAAGGAAGAATGGCACTAACATCTCTTGCCCAATAATCTCATTTTTATTTAAGTACACATGGGTATTTCATACAGTTCTACAATAAAGTAGCATGATTTATTCGCCTAGTTTCTTTAACATCACTGTGATTGATTTAAAAGCAGCGTATCACAGTGATTGCATGCCACTTAACAGATTTCACTCATCAAGAGGTGTCAGTCTGAAATGAATTTATGTCTGGAATGTGAACTATCCCACTTCAGAACTATTTTAACAGTATGAGCCAGCGTTTTGACATGCAGTTTAAACTGGAGGTCATTCAGAGTTTTCATAGTATTCAGTGACATCATTATTTCCTGTTTTAATCTGGC
Organism: Protopterus annectens; assembly: GCF_019279795.1. Taxonomy (NCBI): domain Eukaryota; kingdom Metazoa; phylum Chordata; order Ceratodontiformes; family Protopteridae; genus Protopterus; species Protopterus annectens. Next base: position 719,692,032 of record NC_056737.1, read on the forward strand.
CTCATACTATTCAGAAGCATGCAGTTTATTTTTAGTTATGAAGAAGAATATCCATAGTTCTTCATCCTTCGGTTTCTGTGAGCAGCATATTCTTTTAGTATTTTAAGGACATGTTGTCTAAATGTTTGGTGCTGGACATACAGTTGAGTATTTTATTGACTTTTACTTTTTCTGTGTATTACTGTGATAGTGATAATTGTTTATTCTGCTGATGTCTTAATTTATGTTTACCATATTTCATAGTAAGGTGTTGCAAAAACATTAGTTAATTGCCTTTTCCACTGACTGGGGTTCCTTGTTAGATGAATTAAATTCTAAACATAAGATGTGATGTTATCCTAGTAGGCACCTTACATTACGTATGGATCTAAGATCTGAGATCGGATCCGAGCCGGCACACTTAGACAACAGCTTAGCTCAAGCTCCTCCCTTCCCATAATGCTCTTCTGCCCTCTAACCACTCAGATCAAGTTTGCCTTGGAGAAAGAAGACAGACAGAAAAACCTGCCACCAGACAAGTCCACTAAATTCCTGCCTATCCTTCAGGACAGTGAATGGAGGGTGGGATCATGATGAATGGTGACTACGGATATCACAGATACCAAGTTATGTTAAGTACATAACTGTTAATCTGATGTTATCCTAGTCACCATTCATCACGTATGGGTCAGAGTCCCCAGCTACTCAACATTCTCGGGTGGCCTCATGGAAGGACATGCCGAAGAGCATTGGAGCCAAAGGAAGCCCTTCCCCTAGAAACTAGGTCAAGCTTGTAATGTGAAATAAAGGTATGAAGTGAAGACCAAGTTGCTGCTCCAAAAATGTCATCCAAGGAATGATGAGCTGAGAAGGCTGCTGATGTAGTAATTGATTTAGTAGAATGAGCCCTAAATGGTCCAGGCAAAGGAGTACCACAAGTGGAGTATATGTGAGAAATGTACTGAGAAATCCAGTGGGAAATAGTAATTTTAGAAACAGCTTGGCCCTTCCTGTTGACTGAAAATGTGACAAACAATTGGTCTGAGAGATGAAAGGGCTTAGTTCTGTGCAAATAAAAATGAACATCCAAGGTAAGTAAAATGTATTCCCCTTTATTAGTATAATTGGGTAAGAATACTGGGAGTTGGAGAGACTGATTGAAGTTCGCTTCAGTGGCCACTTTTGGCATAAAGGCCTCCTCAGAGGCCTCCCATATGCTGCCATCAGAAACCACATGCAAACAAAATCAAATCAGTACCAACCACTACACATAAAAATACATATCACATTGTCTCTTCAAGCAAGCTCTAAGTTGAAACACCACACATTCACACATGTTGGTCATAGGAGACTCCATCATGAAAAACACGGATGCCCTCCTCACCAGGTTGTATAAAGAGACGGTTACAGTCAGTTGCCTGTCAGGGGCCACAGTTTGCCAGTTCATGCAGGCACTCAGGTCACTCAACCCAAGTGCTAGTATGACCTAGTCATAGTCTATGTGGGTGTGAATGATCTGAGACATACTTTCTTGGACTATATGAAGAAAGACATGTTAGACCTCTCTGGATGTGTGTTGCAGGTTAGTATTAAGTCTGAGCCTTGCACTGAACAGCATTCTACCCTCACCAAGAATGATACCATAATATAAATAGGCGATTATTGACTTCAGTAATTGGCTTAGCTACTGGTGTCATTACAAGGGGATCCAGTATTTGTCAGCCTAGACTGACATGATCAGTAAACCACACTGCTTTGCTAGAGATGGTTTGCACTTGTCTCTGCTAGGCTTTCAAATACTGTCCAAGGCATTAGCCACCCCACAGTGCCTTTTTTAGGAAGTACCAAACTTAACACGTTGTCGCCTTATAGCAAGACGTCCCGTTCGATTCTCAGCTAGAGCGTCTTCTGTGTGGAGGCATACATGAATGGGGCATGCCTTCGTTGAAGGTTGTGCATCAGGGCTGGTAACCCGGTACGTAAAAATCCACTACCAATCATTAGCGGACCGGAGTTCCGCTGTGGCGGCCCCTAACCAGGAATAGCCGAAAGACACAAACAAACAAACCAAACTAACAGACCTACCAAAGTAACCAGTTCTTCTAATGCCTAGCTGATGGTACTACTGCTCAATGCTAGGAGTCTTAACAAGAAACTGCACTCCCTGGAAGCTCTCCTAACCCTGTAGAATGATTATGTCTGTGCAGATGCAGAGACATTGTTCAAGGCTGTAGAAAGCATCTAAGCAGTGCAAGGCTACAATACCTAGCTCACATTCAGACCACCCACTTAAAAGGAAAAAAGGAGGAGGTGTTTCCATTTACATAAAAACAATCATACCTCTAGATTGGTCAAGCAGAATGACTTGCTTGAGTTACTGCATGTCCAGCTGACCATAGGCAAAATCCCCCACCACATCATCACTAGCTACAGGTCCCGAACCATGAACCATGAAAACCACTCTGCATACATGAAGTTACCAGAATCACTTACCATTCAACCCATTAAATTGAATTTGTGGGATTATATCATTGACTCCCCATTTCCGACTGGGGTTCCTTGTGTGTGGTCCAAACCTGGCAATGAGAAAGTGGCCAAAACCTGAATTAGTAAAGGTACCAGCAGAAAGAATTGATCCTGGCAAAACTGTGGAAGAAGGGAAAAATATTAAAAATTGGAGAGAACAGAGTATTTGTGGAAAAAGATCATTTATTGTACCCTAGGCAGAAGAGAAGTAAATTTATCTCAATAGACAAGGAATGTCTAGAGGCAGGTGTGAGATTCAAGCTGCTGTATCCATATGTCTTCAAAAGATTTTTCCCTAAAAGATCAAATGCATTTTTGAAGCAGAACAGATTGTGGAGGAAATAAAAGCGTCTATCCAACAAAAAGTGAGCCAGCAAATAGAAGAGTACTTTGCTTCTTATTCTTCAGAAAGTAAAGCTCATAGAGAGGCTTTGCCAGTGAAACTTTTTCCAGTGCTCCAAATGAAGATGCTTGAGAGACAGCAAAAAGTGCAGGAAGTGACTAGAGGAATCAGGAGTACCTTGGACTTGAACCCAAGTCTGGTTTCAGGAGATGGAGATGAATAGGAAGAACTTTATGTTTTTAATGTTTAGAAGGACACTAAAAGAGAAAAAAGTAACTGTAGGTTAAACACGTTTTTTTCTTATTAGCATTTGTATAAAACATTTTATGATATAAATTGTGTGTTGTATATTGTTAAGCATTTTTGTATAATATGTAGTTAGGGGTATTTTAAAGTGGGGAGAGTGTCTATTCAATGACTGTTGTATGCGATAAAGATATTAAACATGTACTTTTTTAGTTGTAAAAAATATAGGCCTTACAGTGTTGTTGTTGTCTTTCGACTTTTCCCGGTTAGGGGTCGCCACAGTGGAACTCCGGTCCACTAATGATTGGCAGTAGATTTTCACGAACGGTGCCAGCTCGACGTTCAACCTTCAACAAAGGCACGCCCATTGTAACAAGATAAAAAAGGTTGGACTAAAGCAAGTTTAATGTTAATATGCTGTGATCTTGGGCTGCTGGGGCGGAGGTTGGGTTTATATGTTCATAGGAGATTACTAGGCTAGCAGCCCTAGAGCCTTTACAAGCTTAGCCATGTTAATCCCAAGTATCCCATTTGCTGTTTTTGGTTAGTTTGCAGAATGTATTTATGAACAGAGTGAGTTTGTGATCAACACCGGCTGTCCCTGTCCATGAGGGACATGGATGCAACCCCAGGGGTGAATTTGCGGTCTCTCATCCAGTTATCCAGGTTGCATTTGAATAAGGTCAGTGAGGAGCTCTGTTTTACGTGAATAGGAATTCTATTCCAGAGAAGCAGCAGTCTCTGGGAGACAGATCTGTCTTTCCAGCATGTTCAGTTAATGTCACAAGCTAGGTTGAGATCTCTAGAGCAAATTTTGTGTTGTTTGACTTGGGAATGTACAGCATTTCCATTAGGGCAGGGTTGAATATTGCCCTATAGACCAGGCACAATTCACCTCTCAGCAGCCTGTAAGGTACAGAGTAAAGTGACAGGGCTTTCAGCCTTTCCATGTAGGTCATGGTTTGGAGTTCCTGTATTTTCTTAGTGAGAAACCTATGAGGTCCCTCCACCTGCTGCAGGTGTCTAGTGAGGTACATGCAAAAGGCTGCATTATACTCTATTAGTGGTCTGTTGAAGGTCGAGTACAGTGGAGTTATAACATCCTTTGAACTGATGTTATGCTCTTGCTTATGAGGTGCACCACGTAGAAGGCTTTCCTTATCACTGTGGAAACATGGTGGGCAAAGTTCAGATCACTATCGATCTGTGTTCCCAAGTCTCGCACCACTGGGTTGAAATTCAGGGAGTTGCTGTTAATATTGTAATTTGTAGGGAATTCCATTTTGCCAAAGGTATAATAATCCATATTTTTTTGCATTTAATTTTAGACCATGGCTTTGACACCAGTCATTTGTTTGTGTTAACCCTTCTTGTAATATGTTGACATCATTGGGGGACTCAGTGTTTGGTTCCCAGTTTGCAATCATCAGTGAACTTGGTAAGTCAAAGGCCATCTACTTTGGCGTGGACTTCTGAGAAACAGATCCCAAACAGTAAAGGACCCAGCATAAACCCCTGTGGTACTCCACTGGTGATGGATCTACTGGTGGAGGTGGAGTCACCAGTTTTGACAGAGTGTGTTCTGTTGGTTAGCCAATTGGCTATCCATCTAGTAACTTAAGCGTTAATCCCTATCCAGGAGAGTTTTACAATGATGCCAGAGTGGTGAATTGTGTTGAAAGCCTTGGCAAGGTTAAGACAGGCTGTGTGCACTGTCTTACCTTCGTCGATGGCTTTGGTGACATTCTCAGAGAAGTCTACCATGTTTAATAAGCATGCTGTACCCTTAACAAAGCCAAACTGGGTTGGGTTCAGCATTTGGAGGTCGCCTGTGTCCTTGTTGATAAGGTCCGTGATAGTTCTTTCCATGACCTTGCAGATAAGGCTGGTTAGACATATGAGTCTGTAGTTCCCAGGATCAATTGGTGGCCCTCCCTTTGTGCAGGGAGATTACTGTTCCTGTTCTCATGCTATGATTAAAGAGAATGCCAAGTGGGTCTGCTAGGTCTTGTTTTAGATTGTTTAGTAAACAACCTGGAATATTATCCGGTCCCACTGAGGCTGTTTTTTTGGCCTTGGTGAGCACTGAGCTGATGTGTTCTCTAGAGATACTAGGCAGAGGGCTGGTGTCAGGTATGCTTTGGGATATGGTAGGTGGGGATAGGGGATGATGTTTGTGCTGGATCTGTCAGCTAGCAGGTTGACAATATCATCCAGTGTAGTATGAGTGATCCCAACTACAACCAGTTTGGCACATACCTGGGCATTCCCTTTTAGACTTCAGATGTAGTTAAAGAATTCCTCATGATTGTCCTTGGCTAGGTATGCAATTTTTGTTATGTAATTTGCTTTAGAAGACTTTACAAGATTTCTGATTTTTTTGTTTGGGCTTAGGAGGGAACACTTCCTCTGCAGAGTGATATCCCTCTTGCTTTTGGACAACAGTTTCTTCCTCTTATTATGTAATCTGCTTATACTTGAAGTCCACCACGGGTGCTTGTTTTTACGGGAAGATCTGTTTTTGATCCGGTCAGGTACAGCAGAATTGATACAGTCACTTAAGTGTTTGTACAGGGCATTTGCCTGCACTTCTGCATAGTGATCATTGATGTCTGTGATTGCGGATGGTATGAAGCTTTTTATACCATCACTTAGTAAGTTGTAGTTAGCTTTAGTACAGTTTTTTATAAATGTTGTTCCTTTCAGGGTGTCAGTTCCATTAGTTACTTCAAACGAGACTGATTTGTGGTCTGACATAACCAGGGAGGGCATCATGCATGGGGAAGTGCAGTGACCCCCCCCCATTTTGGTCTGTACTGTGTCCAGAACATTAGAGCCCCTAATGGGGGTGCAGGCTGTCTGTTCCAGTGCATTTGTGTTAACAAAGTCCAGGAGCCTGTGGGAGACCATGTTTTTGCTTATGTATGTCCCCCACTCTGTGGAAGGATAGTTGAAATCTCCCATGACTAAGGTGTTGGGCTGTATGGCAAAGGATTCCAGTAAATCAAGGTAGACTTTGTGCTTATCATGATTCATGGTGGGGGATCTAAAGCTAGCAATAACGTGGTATGGTACTTTCCCAATTGTTAATTTGACATGGAGTAGTTTGAGAGAGTCATAGGTTCATAGGTAGGTACTAGGCTATCTGCCCGAAGGCATTTATAAGCCTAGCCAGAATGTGTTGGCTTTCGTTGCCCCCTTAGTTACCTGTGTCTCTGTCCAGCAGAGCCATTGAAGTGATCCCTGGGGTAAACTTTCTGTTTCCCATCCACTCGTCAAGGTTTCTCTTGAAGATGATTAGCGAGGAGCTCTGCCTAATGTAGATTGGAATCTTGTTCCAGAGCATGGGAAGTCTCTGGGATAGGAATCTGTCCCTCTAGCACATCCTATTTATAGTTGTGGTGAGGTTTAGATCCCTGGAGCGTGTGGCTCGAGGGGGTATGGTTTTCTTTAGGTGGAGCATGTCCATCAATTCTGGGTTGGACATGGCCTTGTATGTCAGGCAGAGATCACGTCTGAGTAGGCGGTATGCAACCGAGTACAGCTGAAGTTTCTTCAGTCGAGCTGTATAGGGCATCTGCTTGAGGCCAGTGATCCATTTGGTGAGGTATGTCTGTGGTCTTTCCAGTTGTTGAAGGTGTCTTGTAAGGTACATCCCAAATGGGGCATTGTACTCTATGATGGGTCTGATGAGTGATGCGTAGAGGGGCCCAATGACCTCTTTTGATCTGGATGCAAACCCTTTTGTGATTAGGTGGGCCACATAGAAGGATTTTCTAAACACTTTGGCAATGTGATTACCAAAGGAGAGGTTACTATCTGCTTGGGTCCCCAGATCCCTTATTACGTCTTCCGTATTTAGGGGGCTACCACCTATGTGATAGTTTGTGGGTACTTTGTTTTTTCCAAAGGGGATGACTATGCACTTCTTGGCATTTAGCCTGAGGCCATGGTTTTGACACCAGGTATCTGTTTCAGTGAGACCCGTTTGGAGGATGTCTCTGTCTGCCGGATAGTCAGTTATAGCCCCTAGTTTGCAGTCGTCTGTGAACTTGGTCAGCCATAGTCCTCCTGTGCTTGCCTGTACCTTTGAGAAGTATATGCTGAACAGGAGGGATCCTAGGACTGAACCCTGGGGAACGCCACTTGTAACCAGTTTAGAGTCAGACCTAGCTCCTGCAACTCTTACCATGTGGGCTCTGTCCGTGAGCCATTTGGCAACCCATCTCTTGACATAGGGGTTTATGTTCAGGCTGGTGAGCTTGTCTATAATACCTGAGTGGGGAATGGTGTTGAAGGCTTTGTGAGGTCTAGGTAGGCTGTGTGGACCACATTTCCCTTGTCTATAGCCTTGGTAACTGTCTCAAAGAAGTTCACCAGGTTTAGGAGGCATGATCTGCCCTTAACAAAGCCGAACTGGGTAGGGTCCAGTGTTTGGAGGTTCCTAATGTCTCTGTTATTGAGATCCATGATGATGTGCTCCATAGCTTTACAGACCAAGCTAGTCAGGCTTATAAGGCGATAGTTCCCAGGGTCCATTGTGGCTCCACCTTTGTGGAGCAGAATAACCGTTGCTGTGCACCACTCTGTGGGCATGTAGCCTGTGGAGAGGCTGAGTTTAAACTGTGTGTTTAGGTGAGGGGTTAGTTCATCTTTGAGCTCATGTAGGACGCAGCCTGGGACACCATCCGGTCCCATTGATGCTGTGTTTGTAGCTTTGGAGAGGGCTGTTTTAACCTGAGTGTCTGTGATTTCAGGGGCACTACATTCTTCTGGTATAGTTATGGGCCCTTTTGGGGGTGAGAGGGGGCTGATGTTTGCACTGAACCTGTCTGCCACGATGTTGGCTATATCAGTCGGTTCAGTGTATTTTGTGCCATTCTGCACTAACTCTGAGCAGATCTGAGAATTGCCATTTAGATTCTTGACATAGCTAAAGAATGCCTTGTGGTTATCTTTGGAGTCCATGGCAATTTTTCTTTCAAAGCTAGCCTTGGATGATTTTTTGAGGGAATGTAGTTTCTTGCTGATACTAATCAGGGATGTGTTTCCTTCATGGGATTTTACTCTTTTCTGTACTAGTTTCCTCCTTCTGTTGTATAGCTTGTTTATGGCAGGGGTCCACCAGACTGGTTTCCTTTTCTTGGAGGAGTGATTCTTGGTTTTGTTTGGGATAGCACGATCCATGCATTCTTGTAGGTGCCAGTAGAGTGCATTAGTAAAGATTTTGCAGCTTGGACAGCGTTATCCTTTAGCATGGGGGCTTTGAAACTTCCCACCTTGGTCTTAAGTAATGTGAAGTTTGCTTTTGCAAAGTTTTTCATGGTGGTTTCTTTTACCGGGGGTGGTGGCGGAATGTATATATCCAGAGTGATTAGTTTATGGTCATGTCTAACCAGTGATGGGTTGACCTCCAGTGTGGAACACCGGTCGCCCATGTTGGTGATGACCAGGTCCAATATGTTGTCACCTCTGGTGGGGGTGTTGACCAGTTGATCCAGGGCATTTGAGTTTATAAATTCTAGGAAATGTTGGGCAAGGGAGTTTGTACTTGAGTAGTTTTCCCAGTTAATGTTTGGGTAATTGAAATCACCCAATATCAGGGTGTTTGGTAGGACCTTTATGTTTCCCAGTGTTTCCAGGACTGCGGAATGGGGGTCCTGGGACATGGTGGGTGATCTGTAGCAAGCTATAATTTGAATAACAGTTTTGCCCACTGTTAGTTGCACGTGGATGATCTCTGAACCATCGTGCTGTGCCACTAACCTGGAGGTGTGGGTGTCCTTGATGAATATGGATACTCCCCCACCTTTTTTATTTCGGTCCGGGTTTTGTGGCCAAAATGTATTGTATGAGTTGTAGCCTGGTAGTTCTGAGGTGCTCTCTGGAGCCTTAAACCAGGTTTCTGTTACTGCACATATATCGATTTTCTCCATACTGAGGAGTGCCTCGAGTGCATGCATTTTGAGGTTTAGACTTCTGGCATTGAGTAGCATTACCTTCAGTTTTTTGTTACATGTGCTATTTACGGCGGTGGGTTTGTCTTTTGAGCCTTGCCTAAAAAGGCACTATGGGGAGGCAAGAGCCTTGGCCAGTATTCAAAAGCCTAAGGGTGACAGGTGCAAGCCGTCTCTAGCGAAGCAGCGTGACTTGTCAAGCATGTCATGCCAGGCTGATAGACACTGGATCCCCTTTGAATGGCACCAGAAGCTTAGCCAGTTGTTGAAATTGATAATTTTTTCTCTATACCATGGTATCATTCTTGGTGAGGCAGGATGCTACTCAGGGTCAGGGTCATACCGGCCTGGGCTACGTGATCAGAGAGTTCCTCTTGCTCCTCATGCTGTTTCACAGTCTTGAAGTATATTTGGTTTTAATGAAGATGGATACACCTAAACTTTTCGTTCCTTCATGCTGATTTTGAGGTCTAAACGTGTGAAAGGCATTGTAGCCTTATATAACCAGAGTGCAGTCAGTGGCTTTGAAACCATGTCTTGGTAACTGCACAGATGTCAGCATCCTCGAAGGTGAAGAGTGCTTCCAGGGAATACAGTTTCATGGTTAAACTCTTAGCATTAAGCAGTACGACCCTGAGTTTTTCTCAATTAGATTTTGTTACATTGGAAAGTTTGTTGTTTTGACATTGCCTAAAAAGGCACTGTGGGAGAGGAGTGGGCCTTTGCCATTATTCGAAAGCCTAGGGGGAACAGATGCAGACAATCTCTAGCAAAATAATGAGGTCTGTCTACCATACCCTCCCAGGCTGACAGATACTGGATGCCCCTGGACTGGCACCAGTAGCTGAGACAATTGTTGAAGTCAATAATTTTTTGTTTATATCGTGGCATCATCCTGGGTGAGGGTAGCATACTGCTTAAGGCTAGGGCCATACCTGTCTGGGACACATAATCAGAGAGTTCTGTCATGTCTCTCTTCATATAGTCCAGAGGGATACATCTCAAGTCATTTACTCCAAAATGGACTATGACAGAATCATAATGGTAATTGTTGTTCAGTGACTTGAGTGCATGCATGATTTGTCGGATCTTGGCACCTGAAAGGCAGCTGACCGTGACCTTCTCCTTGTCAAGTCTAGTGAGGGGGACATATGTGTGTCTCACTATGCAGTTATCTATAACCAAGACATTTGATGTGTTTTGCCTTACGGGCTTATTTGTTGACACACGTGTGTGTGTGTTGATATGTGTAGTGGTTTCTTTTTGCTTAGTAGTGAGTGTGGGTGGTATGCGTTTAAGAGGTCTCTGTTGTTTTGGTAGGCTTTTATTGAGTGCCTCTGTGTATGTGGGCTTATGTGTTGTGACCTTATTTTGTGTAAGAGGTGAGGTTTGCATAAGTTGTGAAGCATGTTTGCTGACAACCTGTTTGATGTCTATTTGTTTTTACGTGAGAGAATTGACTGCAATTCCACAGTGTATTTGCATCTCTCACATAGGGTGTTAGTTTGCTTTAGGAGAAAATGGTTGTCAGTATACATGAAACAATTGCTACATTGCCTCAGGATGCCCGTGTCAATAAACTGGCAGGAGAAATTATGTGAAACTGCCCATCCATTGTGGCAGGCTTTTTCTGAATGTGGTATATGGGAAGGAAGTTTGCTAGCTGGACATAGTTGCAAATAGCAAAAATGAAGCAGTAATTCAATTAAATACAGTTAACAAAGTGCACTTCTGGCTTAAATATACTTATTTTTCATTTTTATTTTCAGTGGATGCCTTTAATTTCAGTGCAGATGCACTTTAGACCTCTGGCTAAAGTTGCCAAACATTGAGCAGCTCCAGTAAACTGAGTGCAAACCCTCACAAATGTGAGCTTTAAATACAGGCAGATTTAAACAGTTTTAATACAGCTACCAATGGGAAAGCCCAAAACTAAGCCTTTCTCCAGCAATCCCCAACTCAGATGGGTCCTGAGCTACACACGTTTGCCACAACGGTGCAGGGAGGCCCTCCTGATGTAAGATAGCTGGTTTAAGAGCACAGTGATACCAAACAGTCTAGATTCAGCAGGTCTGAATCTAGCTTATGCTTTATAAGGCAGTGAAACACAATTTCAAAGTGCAGAGTAAAAAGTAGTCACAAACAGCAAAAATTAAGCAGTAATTCAATAAAATACAGTTAACAAAGTGCAGTTCTGGCTTAAAATATACATATTTTTCTTTTTTTTTCAGTGGTTGCCTTGGATTTCAGTACAAATACATTCCAGACATGTGGCTAAAGTTGCCAAATGTTGAGCAGCTCCAGTAAACTGAGCACAAACCCATGCAAATGTGAGGCTTTTATACAGAAATTTTTAAAGAGTTTTAACACAACTACCAATGGGAAAGCCCCAAACTGAGCCTTTCTTCAGCAGTCCCCAACTCAGATGGGGTCCTGAGCTAGACACTTCTGCCAGAAGGGTGCAGGGAGGCCCTGTTAATTTAAGATGTCTGGTTAAAGAGTACAGTGATACCAAACAGTCTAGAGTCATCAGGTCTAAATCTAGCCTATGCTATGTAAGGCAAGGAAATGTAATTTCCAGATGGGAAGGAGTAAGAGAGAGTCACTTAAAGGTCAAAGTGAGAGTGTTTAGTAGTATACTATTAGATAACCTGCAGTGGTACCACCCTGTGCATAAACTGGCAGCTCTTTGAGCAGTTGTGAACAGTGGGAGACTATGGAGAGCATTTCCAATAGAGGGTTTTAAACTGGAGAGGTTGGCTTGTATGCAAGCATGGGAAACTGCGTTTGCATGTATACCTGCAGGATGAAAGACCTCTGTAAAGTTAAACCCTCAGGCCAGTCAGATACAAACACAATAAGCTATCAACCAGTAGTTCCCACCTTGGATGGGTTAAATTTAGCTTTCTGCTCCCTCCAGAGTGCAAAAGAACCCTTTTAATGTAAAACAAACTGGCTTTGACCTTAAGTGTGGTAATAAATGCTTTAGAAGAGAATAAGAATTTATACAATATCAGGAATCCTTGGAAGTAAGTTCACTAACCCTGAGAAATGTTCACAACAGACAAAACTTCACAAAACTTAGAAATATTTTTTGAGGATGTAGGAGAACTTTGTCAAACTCAGAAACAGCTTTTGCAGTAACAGAGGTGGTTACGAAATATCAGACTACTGTTAAAAACAACCTAAGGGTAGTACAGTAACAAACAGATGGAGTTTATTTAACAAGTGCAGGCTGAAAAACAGTGATAAATTTGACCAAATAACTAAACAGCACAGAAGTGTGACATATCACTGAAACAGAACATATGCAGTTTCAATTCAGGTCTTGTCCTGTTTGTCAGTTGTGCGTGTGTGTGTGTGTGTGTGGGGGGGGGGAGGGGGGGTTAAAACTGCACTGATTATATTATATGTAGAATTAAGATATTTTCTCTTATTTTTACAAGGGTGAATGTCTAGATTAATGTCTTTGGTTTAAGCTATAAACAAGTATTTCTGTAAGGAAGTAGAGTGCTTAAAAATAAGACAAAAATGATGAAAACTATGCAAAATGCCAAGTTTGTTATATCTGCAAAGATATTAGCTGTTTTCCTTTAGCAAATGTTTAGTGAGAGTGAAGAATTCTGCAGATGAAGGAGGCTGTACATCCTGTTCTGGACTACATTTGTAAAGATTCATTGCTAACTACTTTTACGTGGTGATGAGGTGTATGCAGGTACAAGTAATTAATCTTGAGAGTTCTGAGCATTCTTTCCTGAAGAAAATGCATAATTTAAAGATACAATCACAAGCAGTTCAGTGAAAAATAAAGTCTGAAATTATGTAAGAGTTAGCAGCCTCAATACTTTAATGCATGTGATAGAACATTGTGCAATTTAGTTTTGTTTAAAGATAGCCAGTGCACTTTTTCTTAAGGCTAAAAGTTAATGTTTTCTGAAAGCAGAGGAGCTGTTTTTCACATCTAGAAGAGGAATAGAGATAAGAAAATAACAGGCAGTAATCACTGTAAGTGGGAACACGGGCTGTAGCATTTACTTTAACATGGGTAACCTTAATTTTAAGTTAGTTAGTCCCTGTGGGTGCAGCAGCGAGTTTGGTGCAGTTGCTCCTATTTGGTGGGTTAAACTTTATTTTTTTTTTGAAGATTTGCATAGTTATATGTGTTTTTTTCTGTGGGGGATGGGGTGATGTGAAAAGGTATTAATTTTTTGTCTGATGGTTTTCATCAAAACAAAAAAAAAAATCTGGAAAAATGTATCAACTCAAATGAAGATGAAAAGAAACAACTATATAAAAGATTAGCCTGCCAAACATTAGTGTGTGTATGTAGTATGAATGTTGGAAATACACATTTAGATAAACTGACATGTATAATAGGTAGGAACAACAGCATTTTATCATAATGGCTATGCTATCCATATTATCTTGGAACATAAATGGTCTTACAGGTATAGATAAAAAGGAAAGAGTACTGAATTAATTATATGAAGAAATGCAGAGTGCAAATAGCAGTGCTGCAGTAGACACATTTGGAAAGAAATGAGCATGTGAATTTGAGAAAAAAGGAATTTTTGAATAGATAGTCATCATAATATCAGAGATAATGGAAAAGGGGATTAGTTATACTAATTGCTAGAGGAGCTCCAGCAGTGATAGAAGAGGAAAAAAGACAGTTATGCTAGATTCGTGGTAGTAAGGAACTATTGGTAAGGGAGGTAGATTACGCTGGCATATGTTTATTTTCCACCAAAAACTGCTGTTGTGGAGCTTAAGAAAATATTGGGAGAAATAATCACCATTCAACAGGGAATATTAATAACATGTGGGGATTGGAACTTGATTTCCAATAGTGAGGATGTATCATGGGGACCTAGAAGGGAAAATATAACAAAAGCGTGTAGATTGCTGAATAAATGTATGCAAATATTTGGTATGGAAGATGTGAGTTCAGCAATAGGAACTCTGACAATATTTTTATATTGTTCCTGAAGGTACCACAACTGGGTTATGTTAGAAATTATGTATAATGGGAACATGAACATTTAATTGAACGCTTCAACACGCATCTAATAACTATTTATGCAATAATAAAAACTAAGAAAAAAATACACAGTAATGAAGTAAAAATGAGCCACTGGTGTTTTCCCACCTACTTTTCTAGAAATGGGTTGTGGAAATTAATTGAGAGTTATCAGGTAAGATGCAAAATCTTCAGAAGTTATAACTAGTTAGTGGGTAAAATGAATATGGAGTTTAAAAATAGGGTAGAAATAAAAGAGAAAATTATATCTTTAAGAAGAGAGATTTAGAGAGGCTGACAAATGTTACAGTATTGCAGAATAAGCAGAATCTCACAGAACAAGAGGCACAAATGAAGAGTGCCAGATAGAAAATAAAGAAGGTATCTGGATAATATGTATAAGTTTAGAAAGATTGTTGTTAAGCAACTATTTTTTGATAATAACCCCAGAGCACAAAAACTTTTAGCATAATGATTTATGCAACAGAAGGTAGAAAGAGTTGTTACTAAACTTAAGGAGCCTATAACAACAAAAATAACCAGAGATCCTATAGAGGATTAGAGGCATTTTAGAAATGTTATGAAAATTTTATAAACAGAGGAATGTGGAAATAAAGAGCATGAATAGAAATATTTGTGGAAGACTTAATTGTGCGAAGGTTAGCGGTAGATGAGGCTCAACAGCTATCTGTTAAGATAGGAGGAGATGAGAGAAAAAATGGTGATGTATAATCACTCCTCATAAAGTTCTCCAGGTTAGATGGCATTCCTTTGGAAGTTTAGAAGGTAGGAGGAAATAAAATGACAGTGATCTAGAAGAGAGGAATGTGCAAACCAATTAAGATTGCAAATGGAAATATTTATGGAAGACTTAATATTGCCAAAGTTAGAGGAAGATGAGGCTGAACAACTAATAGTTAAGATATGGGAAGATGAGGTAGTAATGGCAATGTATAATTAATCAGGGAAGTCTCCAGGAACACATGGTAATGTTCTTCATGTTTCATTGTTGCAGTCATCACACTTGGGTTATCTGCCTGCAGGTAGCCCTTAGTCGGCACGAATACCAGAGACTTAGTATTTCTGCGTTGGTTGATGTCGCTCCAGGACTGACGTTAGATAGTCAGGGGTATAAAAACAGGCAGCTGACACCATTACATCAGTCCTTCTTGCCGAGGAGCCTGAAGCAGAAGCAGTTCGCATGAGTGCCGGTCGGCCGCTACCTGAGTTTTCGTTTCCGAATTGAATCATCCTGAAGTCTTCTAAAGCTAAGTACCCCATTGGGGATCCTTTTTTCTTGCTCTAACCGATGTCAGAAAAAGTTAACAATTGTCTTGGCTTTGTAAAGCAAATACCACACCGAGATTTCCATTCTTACTGCGTCACCTGTTTAGGCCCAGACCACGATATACCTCGCTGTTGGTTTTTTGTTTTGTTCAATGCCCAAACTGTTCCTCGTTGGGCCCTTATTGTCACTAAATACTTTCGCTCTTGATCTCCGTATTCCGAAATGGCTTCGGTAAGCCATCCGACTACCGATCTTCCGAAAAAACATAAGAATAAAGACAGAGACAGACCGCACAAGTCCAAAACTGCTGATGACACTTCCGTTAAGCTAGTCGCCAGTTCGCCGGTACACAGTGAGGTGCTTTCACAGCCCCTGATGCCCACTTCGATGGATTCGCAGTCTGCTAACGAGACCCGTTCGGAGTGTGGTATGCTGCGAGACTCTTCTTTGATTACGGAACCTGCGGATGTCTCTACCTTGGATGGGTCCAGAGCCACTGTGCAGGCACCGACTTCTTTCACGTCTTCAGTTCTGACTAAAACTACCGAGTTTCTAAGGCCAAGAATACGAGAAACACCTAAAAAAACGACGACCCAAACTCAAGCACCTGCTTCATTGCCACAACATAAAATGCTTAAAATGGCAGAAGACCTGATTATGCTGATTAGAGGAAGACAGCCTTCCCCTGCTAAGAGAAAAAGAGACCTGTCCCCAGCAGCTCTAACAGACCAAGAGTCGGACGACTCTGATGTTTCTGAATATGAAGACATACCTTTATCTGCTTAAGAGAATTCAGATGCAGAGGAATCCATTCCCTCTGTTTCCCTTCCAGAAGATTTTTCTTTTGGTGAAACCCTGCATACTTTAAGAGAGCATTTCCACTGGGAATGCCAAGACTATCCTCAGTCTAAAAAGCAACTCAGAGAATTTTTAGATTTGCCACAACATAGACCTTTAGCAATACCTCCAGTTCTGGATGTTATGGATGATGTCTTTATGGAATCCAGTCTTACTCCTGATACTTTGCCCCCTGCTCCAAGGAAACCAAACAGGTACTACAGAGTCCCTGACTCTCACAAATTCCTTTTCAAAAATTCTACTGCTGATCCAGAGGTCATTTCCCAGGGGCCTAAAGGTATAAAAGCAACTACAGCTAAGAATCTCACCCCTTCGGACAGGGATTCCCGAGCTTTGGACAGATGGGGTAAAACACCTCTGCAACTCTCGACATTAGGGCATTGAATTGCCAGTTTCACATGCTGAAATACCAGCAACATATTATGGAACTTATTAAGCAAAAACTACCTACCTTTACAGACTGTGCAGAAAATAAAGAGTTTCAAGAGCTTATGCATTCTGCAAGCCAGGTCGGCAAGCATACTTTGCAGTTTGGCTTTGACGCCCTAGAAGCCTCTTGGAGGGCAGCAGTCAGTGGTTCTGTACTGAGAAGGCATGCTTGGCTTAAGGAACAGACCTTGCCAGACCATGTCAAATCAAAATTACTAGATGCTCCTTTGAATAAGGACAATCTGTTTGGCATCAAAGCAGAAGAGGTTCTAAAAAGATGGAAGAAAAAGCTAAATCTATGCTGACAGTCAAAGATTTTTTACAAGTGCACTGTCCTAGATTCAATAGGCATTGCCTCTCAAAACGTTGGTCCTTTCCAGCCCCCTCAAGGCCATCTCAAACTAGATCCAGGGGAAACAGACCCCCCCCCATATTACAGTCTCAAGGTATGCAGAGATCTAAGCAATGGAGTGCCTCCACTTCAAAAACAAGGAGTGCTAAGCCACCCCCTTTCGGAAAGAATTCACAATGACTTCTCAACTCCACTCCTCACCTCTGCTAAACTGCTCGTGCCCCTAGGAGGAAAACTTGCTCAGCATGCAAAAAACTGGACCTCCATCACCAAACACAGATGGCTCCTCAGCATTGTAGCCCAGGGGTACAAATTTTACTTCCCCTTACTGCCAGTAAAGGTTTCCCAGACCTTCCTCCAAACCAGTGGGCAGAAGCACAAAACCAAGTTAAATCCCTGCTCTCCATAATGGCAATTCAACCTGTTCTTGCAGAACAGATAGGTCAAGGGCTCTATTCCAGACTTTTCCTGGTACCCAGAAAAGGGGGCACTTGGCACCCAATCCTAGATCTTTCCATTCTAAACACCTTCCTGGTGGTACCAAAATTCTCGCCCTTCAGCATCTTCTTCCTATGCTGTCCAAAGATACCTAGATAGCCACCCTAGACCTAAAAGTAGCCTATCTGCACATCCCTATCAGGGACTCATGCAGGAAATACCTACGTTTCAGGGCAGGATCTATGCATTATCGGTTCTCTGCACTTCCCTTTGGCTTATCCACTGCTCCCAGAGTTTTCACAAAATGCCTGGCTCCAGCCATTGCCTATTGCAGAAAGAGAAAGATTAAAATTTACTCTTACTTGGATGATTGCCTGATTCAGACAGACAGTCAGGAAAAGCTGTTGCAGCAGCTGACATTTGTAAAGAGTCTTCTAACCTCCCTGGGGTACACTATCAACGAAAAGAAATCAAAACTAGTCCCCAGTCAAAAATTGTATTCCTGGGAGCAAGCTTCGACACAGCATCCCAGATGGCATTCCTTACTCTAGAAAAACAAGCCTATCTGACAGGCTACTTCACTCAAATGGTCACCAGAATACAGCTATCCGCAAGGAAAATCCTGCAGGCCCTAGGGTTCATGACCTCTTGCATTATACTAAATCCATATGCCAGACTGCATATGAGGAAACTTCAATGGTACTTAAAAAGTCTTTGGTGCCAACATTCTCAGGACCTGGAAACCGTCATACCTATCATACCTTGTCTAAGAACAGAGTTTCTTTGTTGGGCAGCAGCATGTAACCACAACAAGGGACTTCCCTTTACTCAACCCCACGCTGCCAAGACTCTAACCACCGATGCATCAGACTATGCCTGGGGGGCACACCCGGACGACAAGTGCATTCAGGACCACTTGAGCCCAAATTAAATTAATCTGCACATCAACCAAAAAGAGATGCTAGCTGTTCAGCACACTCTGACAGCTTTCAGATCCCTACTCTCATCAAGACCTTTGCTAATAAAAACAGACAACACCACAGTTATGTGGTACATCAGCAAGCAGGGGGGAACCCACTCTTACCCATTCTGCATCCTAACCATGGCAAGCTCAATTCCTGCTAGGCAAACAAAACTTTTGGCAGACGACTTAAGCAGAAATTTCCTAGACCCACACGGGTGGCAAGTAGAACCCAGCACCTTCAGCCTTCTAATCCAGAAATGGGGGACCCCAGAGGTGGACCTCTTTGCCTCCCCCTGCAAACACCAGCTCAGCAAATTCTGCACAGGGCACCTCACAGCAGAGCCTGGAAAGTGGATGCCCTATCCTTCCACTGGGAAAACCTCTCAATCTATGCATTCCCCCCTGCCTCTTCTCTCATAAATATTACTCAAGATAAGACAGGACAGACCTAGGGCAATCCTGATTGCCACGGACTGGCCACTCCAGCACTGGTACCCACTACTGCACAGCCTGTCACCGGTGCTACCCTGGCACCTACCCCAGATCCCAACCCTCCTCACTCAGCAGGCGGGACAGATCTTGCATCTGCAGCTGCAAACCCTGAGTCTTGCAGCCTGGCTTATTCCTTGAATTTTCCCCCAGTGACCAGCCTAAGCAAGCAGGTGCTGAATGTCATTCTTGAAACCAGAAGACCCAATACAAGGAAATCCTCTGCTAATAAGTGGAAAAGGTATTGTTCCTGGATTCAGTCTAAAGGAGAGGACCACAGCACTGCCCTCCTTACCTCTAATCCTGGATTACCTAGCAGATCTACTCCACAGTGGCCTATCCTTCTCCTCTATTAATATCTATGCCTCTTCCATCACGGCTCATTACAACACTGAGCCACCTCTCTTCTCTCACCCTCTTATCAAACAGTTCCTGAGAGGGGCAGACAACTTAAGGCCTCCAAGGAGAGCACCCACCCCTGCATGGGACCTTAACTTTGTACTGGAAAAGCTTATGCTATCCCCCTTTGAGCCTGCAGCATCAGCAGAGTTAAAATTCCTCTCTTGGAAAACAGCCTTGCTTCTGGCCATCACTTCAGCTAGAAGAGTGTCTGAGCTACAAGCACTTATGGCTGTGGAACCCTTCGTTATTTTTCATGCTGACAGGGTCTCCCTCCGGACTAACCCTTCCTTTTTGCCTGAAGTGGTGTCCAGTGTGGCTCTCAACCAATCTATGTATTTGCCAACTTTCTTCCCTAATCCTCAAAATAAAGGGGAAAGGTTCCTGCACTCCTTGGATATGCACAGACAGCTCAGATTCTACCTTGACAGGACTAAGCCCTTCAGGAAATCTAACCAGTTACTAGTCAGTTTTGCACCAGGGGTAGAGGACAGAGCCATTTCAAAACAGACAATTTCCAAATGGATAGCACACTGTATCCATTTCTGCTATAAACACCATGGGAAACCAACCCTTCAGTGGGTCAGAACACATTCCACTAGGGCAACTTCTACCTCTACAGCATTCCCCAGGGGAGTCCCTACCAGGGACATTCTGGAAGCTGTTACCTGGAGTTCTGTACACACCTTCACCAAGCATTACCACCTGCCTATCATTTCTAAATCCAGGGTGGATTTTGCAACAGCAGTCCTGCAGGGCATACTAGCCAGCCCCAATTCCTCTTGACTGCCTCCACCCTTTTTTCAGCTTTGGGAATCAACCCAATTATGATGACTGCAACAGTTAAACACGAAGAACATAGTACAGTTGCGTACACTTACCATAAATATAGATTTTTGAGTGTATTCACTGTTGCAGTCCTGGTTTCCCACCCTCCAGCCCCCTTGTCTCTCTCTCTCTCTCTCTCTCTCTGTCTCCTCTCTATGCGTATTACTCACCCCTTACAGGGCTATTGGTATTTACTTCTTACTGGTGGTGTTTTCCCACCATAACTTAACTCCCTATTTGGGGGGCTCCTGACATTTGGCCAAGAAAAACTGATGTAATGGCATTGGCTGCCTGTTTCTATACCCCTGACGATCTGACATCAGTCCTGGAGCGACAGTAACCAACGCAGAAATACTGAGTCACTGGTATTCGGGCCGACTAAGGGCTACCTGCAGGCAGATAACCCAAACGTGATGACTGCAACAGTGAATACACTCAAACATCTACATTTATGGTAAGTGTACACAACTGTACTTTCCTGTGAAAGTTTCGAAGTTAGGAGGGAAGAAAATGATAGAGATCTGGAAGATTTTATTTTACACTGTTTTAAAGGTGAAACACCAACATTTTGGAAGAAAGCTGTTATTACCTAAAAATGATAAAGACCCATCAGACCAAGTTTCATATAGATTCATGTTGAATTTACCTTTTTTAATAAACAATAAACATCTTTGTTAAATTATCACTTATAACACAGGCAGTCATAAATATATATAAATGAAAACAAACCATGTTGACATAATTTTAGTTGCAAACATTATACATCACTTATAATCTAGCTAATCACTATTTCTTTCTCTTTTCCTATGCTTTAATATCAGTCCTTGATAGAGAAGGAACTATCTAGTCTGCAGCCCAAATCAATTCTTAGCCTCTTCCCATTCTGTTACCTTTCCCTCTCTAATTATTTGCTCTGAATATCTTGGTTCTTTTGCCACTTTTCTCCAGTAAATTCTAGCCTTTTCTTGCCTATTGTCTGCATCCCTAGTTGCAGTCATCCCTATCAGCAGAATTTTCTTTCTCCAGTCCCCTGTTGGCTTAGTTCTTAGAATAATTTCTGTAACTTTATGAATTTAATATTCTGTATGGTTATTGTTGTTCTTCTTAAGGATCCCAGTCTCTCCTTGTTTCTTGAGCTTCCTCCTGTTTTGTCATCATTCCATTCCACTTTGAACTGTAGGCTCCTGTGTGTACCATGTATAGGAGCCTCAGCTCTTTGTGTAGCTCTGAACTACCCCTTCAAATCATGTAATTCCAGACTACCATTTTCTATTGGAAGAATCAGCTTATCCCACTTGACTCTTTCTGTCTTCCCCTCCCAGATAAAATCCTTCAGCTCTGTATTAATTGCTATCCACAGCTTTTCCTCTAGTTGATAAAATGTACCTCACCTGTGTATAAGACTAAATGGGCTAAAAACATTTTAACTGCTTGTATCTTGCTGTCCATGTCCATAAAACACAGCTTCCAGTTTCTCAGTTTTTGTATTATCTTTTGTTTAGTCTCCTCCCACGTATCCTTAGCTGCCACAGCAGAATCCTTTTTAATCCATACTTTTAAGAACTTTATTTTATCATGTCCCCATAAATATGGTTATTGCTGAACCAATTTGTGTGTGGGTACATATTTAACAGCTATTGCCTTTGTTTTAGCTTCATTAATTTTGTATCCCGAAAAAAATTTGAAAGTGCCTCAAAATGTTCCACAAGACCGAAATGTCCTTTTTTGGTTTTATCGGATATAAAATTATATTTGCAAAGAGAGCCAGCTTTTCTTGACTGCTATACCAATTATATCATTGAATTTCTGAGTCCCTTATTTTCTTTGCCAGTAGTTCTAAATATAATGCAAATAACAAAGGGAAAGAGGACACCCCTGCCTTGTTCCTGTGTTCAAGTAGAAATTATCAGAGAGGAACCCACCCTCTTTAATTTTTGTCTCCAGTCCCTCATATATCCTAGTAATCAACCTTGCAATTTTATCAGGGAATGCAAGTACTCCATTGCTGTTCTCATAAACTGCCAGTTTATTGTATCAAATGCTTTCTCTGTATTAAGATCTGACAACAGCAGTGATATTTTCCTACATTCTGCTTCCCTCTGGATCATCAGTGTTCTGTTAATGCTGTTAAGTGTTTGCCTCCTCTCCACAAAACCACATTGATCCATATCTATCAATTGTGGCATCACCCTTGCCATTCTTTTAGCCATTATAGACATAAACACTTTATACTCATGGTATAGATTTGAAATGAGCTTGTATGAAGCTGGATCTGCTGAGCCGTTACCCTCTTTAGGTGTTAAATCCACCACCCTTTCATCAAAGATGTTGGTGCTTCTCCTCTTCTTAAAATGCTGTTAAACAAAACCTTCCAGATCTTTATCATTTTTCCTACAAACGTCCTCAGGAATACCATGTCTTCCTGGGGACTTTCCTGTGGTTTGGTTATACATCACCATTTCTATCTCATTTCCTCCTATCCTGTGATTAACTGAGCATCATCTACCTCTAACCTTGGCTTATTTAATTCTTCCAAAAATATTAAATTTTTTACCTTTTCTGGATTTGCATATTTCTCTGCCTTATACAAACTTTCATAAAACTTTCGAAAAATGCCTAGTACCTCTATACAATCTCTTGTTATCTTCCTTATTATAGGCTTCCTAAGCTTGGTGATAACCTTTTCTACTTTCTGTTGCATTAGTCATTGTGTTAAAAGTTTTTTGGAGTTCATTGTAAAAAAAAGTTGCTTAAGAGCAGTCTTTCCCTTATTTTCTGTTTAGCTTTCTGCAATTGCTCCTCCTGTTGTTCTTTGAGATTCCCCCTATTCTGCAATACTTAAGTATGTTAACCTTTGTTAGTCCGTCTAAATAATTCGTCACTTTTTAACCATATCTTTCTTTCTTTCCTTCCACCCTATCTGAAATGTCTGAAATACTTAATAGATGTGTATCAAAACTTTCAATTAAATGCACACGTTCCTGTGAAATATATGTTCTGTCTAGTCTAGACCAGTTTTTGTATCTTGGGGAATACTATGTAAATTCACTCTGAACTCCACCTACTGAATTCACATCTTTCACACCCAATATTTTCATATATTTCTTCAAAAATCTACCCTCCTTTGCTATATTTTCCCTTTTTGAACCCCAATATATTTTCACTGCTGCAAATCAAATTCCATTCCCCACCTATATGTAATATTCCCTGCTGAAACCTGATTATTTCTCCCAGAATTTTTGTTAAGCTCCAATATAGCAATTTTAGGTGGAATATAAATATATGCCAGTGCAATCCTTCTTCCTTGCCAGTAACCCCTTAGTACTACAAATCTACCATTATTATCTTTTTTAGCCATTTCTGTCACTATTGGAGCTCCTCTTGCAATTAATAGAAGCACTCCTATTTTCCTTTGTCCTGAATATTCTGCTGAATAACGATGCTGAAAAAGGTTCTTTATCAAATTCACTTGTTCAGTTCTTTCCAAGTGTGTCTCCTGTAGCATACATATTTGCATTTGCACGCTACATTTTTAATTTAGTTCACTACTCTTTATTTTTTGTATTTATCTGTGAGACCATTGACATTTAAGGACATTACAGAAAGCATCACTGTATTAAAAAGTTATTATTCCCACATTTTATGTATAACGCAATTTTTCTTAAATGTCTTGTTCTAGCTTTTGTTTTACATACATTCACAGTTTGGCAGGTTGATCTTTTTTACAGTTGTTTCTTGTCATATCCATTTGAGTCTATGTCACATCTTACAAAACTTTTTGTTTTATTGAAAGCCTTTTCACTAAAAAAGCAAAAACACCCCAATACCCCACTAAACGTATTAAGTTAATAACATACAAGACTGTGTACATCTCAAATATTGAAGTTTTACCCTTCAAATAGGAACAAATGTTCCAAACTGACAGTCACACTCATAGACTTTAGTTTACCTAAAAAAAAGGTTATTCAAGCTAAGAAGCATGGTGCAGCTTGTGCTTCTACTAAGTGCTGTCTGTTTTTGTTCTATCTTTATAAGTCTTCCAGCTAGGTAAACACTTGAATGCTCTCAGATAATAGTATCACCTAACAGTTTCTCTTTATCAGATTGTCTCCTGGAAATATGAGGACCAGATGGAAAATTGCTACTAAGTATACATTAATCTGAACCGTAACAACAACCTACTCTCTTCTGCCCTCTTCATTGACCTCTCCAAAGCATTCGATATGGTTAACCACTCTTTATTAATTAATACTCTTGAATCCCTATCTTTTGATATCCCAGCCATTAGATGGTTTAATTCTTATCTTACAAACAGAAAACAAGCAGTTCTTTGGAATAACCACATTTCTTCTCTTTTGCCTGTTTCTATCGGAGTTCCACAAGGCTGTATTCTTGGCCCACTTCTCTTTTCCCTCTTCATTAATGATCTTCAAACTATAATCCCTCAAGCTACCTGCATTCAATATGCCGATGATTCTACACTCATCTGCTCAGCATCTTCCACCTCAGAACTTATCTCTCATACTCAAAAGATCTTTAATACCGTAGAAACATGGTTCTCCAGTCGATTCCTCTTATTAAATGCTAAAAAAACTAAACTTCTCCTCTTCACCCCCACTTCTAGGACCTCCCCCTTAAACCTCACCATCTCCTCCAACAATGCCACTGTAATCTCACCCGACTCTACCACTAAACTGTTAGGTATTACAATTGACAATAATCTCTCTTTCAACCAACACATTAACAACTCCATAAAACTTGTCAATAGAAAAATAGGATCCTTATATCGAATTAGACCATTTCTTACGCCTTCAACTAGAACTAGGATTGCTCACTCCCATCTTATTTCTACTCTTCTTTATGCTTCTCCCATCTTTACCAACCTCAAGAAAACCAACCTTACCAAATTGGCAACCTGCTACAATAACATTGCCCGCTTCGCTACAGGTAACCCCTACAGAACCCATCACTGTCTTAACTTGAAACCACTAGGCTGGCTAGAGTTTCAGAACTATCTTGCAATCCAGCAACTCACTATTGCCCATAAAATACTGTACCAACCAAAGAACACCCCTATACTCTCACAACTCATAATCCGCTATAACAATCTTAACTATCTCCGCTCTTCTAGTAAACTCTTGACTAGTTCTATAAAATCAAATAACACTGCTGGTGACTCCCTTTTTACCAATTCGGTAGGTACAAAATGGAATTTATTACCTAGCAACATAACAAAGATTACATCATTGCCTCTTTTCAAACAAAACATTAAACTGCACTTCCAAAATCACTGGCTTTGTTCCTGTAGTAAACCTGATTAACTTTCCACTACTTCTACTCTACTTTAAAACTACCTCCTACTTCTTGCTGACTCTATCCTCCACTTGGCTTTCTTCTTCTACTCCCACTTGTCTTCCTAATACTTCTTTGCTTGTTGACTGTCTTACTTGCTCTCTTTTCCATAACTAATCCCTTCTAACTTCCCTCATTCTTAGCTCTCTTTTCTCTTACCTCCTATCCTGTATCTTTATCATACAAAGTATTTTTTATCTTTGTATAATGTTTTTTGACTTTAACTGTGTGTGGTAGTAATTAATTCATTTAGTATCTTTATCATACAAAGTATTTTTATCTTTGTATAAGGTTTTTTTGGACTGCAACTGTGTGTGGTAGTAATTAATTCATTTAGTAATAATATTAAATTGTAGAGTTGTTAGTTTTTGTCTTTTACTAACTTTCTTACAAACACTATGATGTTTTTCTGTATGTATTCTCTGTGGAGCTTTTCTCCCCGGGCCTCTACTGAAAATGGAAATATCTCCAGCTAGACTAGCCCGGTCAACAAATGTAAAATAAAATAAAATAAAATAAATAAATAAAGGCCTTACAATATTTGTG
Organism: Protopterus annectens; assembly: GCF_019279795.1. Lineage (NCBI taxonomy): Eukaryota > Metazoa > Chordata > Ceratodontiformes > Protopteridae > Protopterus > Protopterus annectens. The sequence goes on from NC_056737.1 coordinate 719,718,046, forward strand.
GTGATAGGAGGTACTGCCAGCCATGCCATGACAGTAGATGTATGACGTGTGCCAGCTTAGATAGCTGCAATTTTGTAAATAATTATATGCCATTTGTATATCAAACTGATTTGTACAGATGATTGTGCTGAAAATGTATTTGTAAGGTTTGCTTGTGTTAAAATGTATCAGCAGTGCAATCTGCTGGAATGAAAAGAAATGTACATGTATTATTGTAACTGAATTAAATGTATAAGTTTTAATAGAGGATACTGGGACAATAGAGGTTAACCAATTAGCTTACTTTAAGATAAAATAAGGGAAATGTTAATGAGCTTTTAAACCATTAAAACGTCACCCCACAGTACTGAATAGGACTGGAGACAGTGGGTCTGGAAGAACCCCTTTGTTCATTAGCTCAGTAAATAGAGGGGAAGCCCCAGTCACTGCCATAAACATTATTGCTAAATTCTTGTCTCAGCTTCAGAAGTGGATACTGTGACAACCTAGAGTCAGGTGACCAGATGATGTCATTCTGCAGGTCAGCTTGGATAGTATATTTTACAGGGAGTAATCTTTGAGTATGGAGTATTGTGTTTTGGGGAACCTGACTATAAAGACTGCTCATGTATTTCATTGTGCCTTGCTCTATGAAGTAAGTTATTAGATATAAGTAATTCTTCTAGATTCAGTCAGGAATATAGTGAAGCTTAGTTTAGAGATTGTTTTCCTTTATTTGTATGAGTCTGTCCATCAATGTTATTTTCAGTATTTCCTGTGATTTGAAGTGTCTACAGTTTAGTATGAATATATATTTAGTATTTTCTTGTTCTTTTATTATTTAGTATTAAATATATTTTTACTTTTCATTGTGGCTGGCCCTTTTTAGAAAACATTTAAGCTTTGAGAGTATTTGCACATATTTATTTGGTGATAACTCTGGCTACTCCTGAAAGCCTTGCTGTTTGGTCAGCATTACTATTTGTATTAATATTAACTTCACACAGCATAATTGGATACCCTTTTAAGAGCCTTATAGTAACTGACTGTGAATCTACCTTATAGTCTGGGCAAAGCTGGTAGAGCAGGTAATCCGTGCCAGCCTCTACCAGATGTGTGTGTGTGTGTGTGTGTGTGTGTGTGTGTGTGTGTGTGTGTGTGTGTGTGTGTGTGTCTGTGTGTCTGTGTGTGTGTGTGTGAAAATTAAATTTCAAAGAGTGTGTGTGTCACCTACTTGGGGCAGGGACATGAACGACTGGTTTCACAGTGCCAGTGGGGAGCCCTACTGGGGAACTGAGGAGAGACAGAGACATCTAGACCCTGGGCTGAGTGTGTGCCTGATGTGGTCTTAAGGGAAATTATGCTTGATGCAGAGGGGTCTACATCTGGAAATACTGAATTTATCCATTTGTATTCAAAATGCATGTCCCTCTTCAGTGTCAGTGGTGAGGCTTCAGGCTATTTGATTACTGGCCCAGCGTGGGGCCATCACAATATTCAGTATTCTTTTTCATTTACTTGCATTTTCTTAAAACTTGTTACTAGATCAAGCTAATGGCCTTAATCCAGACATTCCACTATGGAAGAATAAGAAAAAGCACACTAATTTTTCTTTTGTCATGCCCTTTTAACCAGACTTTTCTTTATTTTTTTATTTTATTTTTTTTTTAACTATGTTGCATTTCCTACATTTCTTAAAACTGAATAAGGAAAAAGAGAGAAGAAGGGAGAAAGACAAAAAAGAAAAAAAAACTGGAGCACCTGTTTACATTATTATCCCCATTACACTTAAAAATGACTGAGAAAACTTTACTCTATAGCATGCAAAGAAAATCATCTTCTGTAAAAATAGTACCCTTAAGAAAAAAAATGTTTTATTGCAGTTAACTTTCTCCCTCCACTTCCGATCTCCTAAGCATTTTCTAAACAATAACATGAAGTAGGGCATATGCTTTAGAGTCCCCGACAAGTTTACAAAGCCCAAAAAAGTCCCATATTTCCCGATTTTCTTGTTCTGGCATGTGTCATTAATATAATTATTGCTTTGTAATCCCACATTTGTCAATTTCCAAGTTATTGGCTTTATTCCTGTTCATCTCCATCTTCCAAATCCTGTCTCTGCTTCATTTCCAAAATACTCTTGATTCTTCTAGTCAGCTGTTGTGCTTTTCTTCTTTTTCTCAAGCATGTTCTGTTGAAACTTTGGTCTTGAATACCAGAAGAACAAGAAGAAGAATCTGTTATCAAAAAGTGATTTTGACCTTCCAGGGAAGAATATTTTGAAGGTAGCTGGGTACAGCAGTTAGAATCTCACATGCTGCTTGACATTCCCTGAATAATACCAAGACAAGTGGATGGTGTGCCCAAATCAAACCAGTAAACCAAAGAAAAAACACACTAGGATGAGCGAGCCACAAGTCAACACACAGTTTATTGAGAACACTTAACTTAGTCACCGCATTTTCATCTTCAAAGAAACTTCATCAGATTAAAGTGTACCAACCACACTAAGCACATTTATACTATCTTAATCTCCTAAAACCATACAGCAGTTAATCAATTCATCAATTAATCAAGTTGTAACAACTTATGCAAAGTTAAAGCTACACAATGTTAAAATCAAGCTTAAAAAATATGCGTATAAATATATGTAGGTAAAACATATATGAAAACAAAGCATATTAAAACAATGCCTATTAACAGCAACATCTGTTAAAAACTATGCTTTTTCTGATGAGTTTTTTTACATAATTTTTTTTACATGCACACTTTGTAACCTAACAGGTCTTTTTATAAGTTAACATTTTAATAAAGAGTTTTTACTGTATAAAAGTTTAAGGAAAGTGGTGTTGGGTTGTTTTTAACATGTGTTGCTGTTATTAGGCATTGTTTTAATATGCTTTGATGAAAATCTTATACTTAGATAAGTAACTGTATTTCCTTATTTTCCTCTTACAGTTTTTTGTATATGTATATATATATATATATATATATATATATATATATATATATATATGTGTGTGTGTGTGTGTGTGTGTATATATCTTTTTTTCTCTCTCTCTCTTAATATATATATATATATATATATATATATATATATATAAATACACCCCCTCCCACACACACACACACACACACACACACACACACACACACACACACACACACACACACACACAGACATATAAATCTTAACCCTCACCCATTCTTCTTACCATTATAGTAGTAGTATCTTTTCTTACTTGGAATAAAATTAAATAAAAGTCTTTATCCTAATACAATACCTGTTTCCCAGTACTTTAGTCTTCTTTTCTTTACAGCTTTTTCTATAACAAAATGTCAAAAAGCCATCAGGCTTTATAAAGCATGTTGATTGTCCTCACATACGTCCTAATTTCATTGCACATGAGAAATATGTCTACTGTCTGGGGCCGTCTCACTATGGGTAGCTTATTCCCTTTGTGAAGCCTTCAGAGAGAGAGCTTTAATTGAAAGAAAAAATTAGCTCATTTGAAGGGTCTGTTACAGCCAACTCCAGGAGATAAACCTTTGTCAGCATCAGGGAAGTCAGTGGCTGCTACTTCTTTCCCTTCTTCATTCTCTTCTAAAATGCCTGATAAAAAAGAAAGGCATAAAGAGACATAAAAAGAACAAACCAAAGTCTTCAAGAAAGAGGTCACTGGAGATGACATCATTAGCAAGGATGCCTAAACCATTGGAGCCAAAGCTGCTTTCAGATCCATTAATCATTGGATATGCTACACCACCCAGTTTTTATGACTCCTAGTCTCTGGTCTCCTTCCTCCAAGGTCAGTAAGGTCCATTCGGAGCCTCGTGGAAGTGGATATGGACACAATGATGAAGTGTTTCCTTCAGACCTAAATCCATTAGGGGGTACTACTGGCATTGACTACCATCAGATCTGGGAGACATGTCTCTCCATCTAGGTCTTTGATAGTTCATTCTCCGATCTGTCCTCTAGAATCAGAGACCTTGAATCAGTGTTTAACCCAAGGTAGAATAAGAAATCCAAACCAAATTATTTTATCTGTGGTATTTACCTCTGGTTCACTGAGGGACATTTCCTTTAACCCTAGGTAGGTCTGCATTGGAGCCGAGGTTAACTCTGATGAATTCTCTGATGAAGTCAGCTCCAGCATGCTTAGAGCTGTGGAAGTATTGGAGCTGGATTGTCATTGGTGACTGTGATAAGTTGGGATTGGACCAAAGTCTTCTTATCCCTTTCTCCCTTTAGGAGCATCAACTGTAGATAGTTCATCTCCAGCATCAACCTTCAGCTGAGTTGGAGAGCTTCCAAGTTTGAGCCATTTTCAGGAGTTTCAGGAGGTGCTTCCCAGAGCCATCTCAAGCTCATTGTTTAGGACTTTTAAGAGAGTCCTCTACCAGCCCAGAGAGAGAGATCGGTCCTTTCTGAACCAGATCCTAACCATCCTCATAAGATCTCCCAGGGTCCAAAGCTTGCTCTGCTTTCCTGTTAGAGCATCTAGTTTTGGAAAACTTTGAGCCTGTTCTTCATAGAGAAGCCATCACTGTTTTCGATTCCTCTCCTAAATCTCCCACAGCAGAGGTCCACTAGAAACATAAATGCAGGAAGATGCACTTAGACTCCCCTGAAGAATCTCCTACCACTGACATGATTTTGATATATGAGACAGTTCCACTAGATACCCCCTTGAGGACTTATTGTTCTAAGAGATTCTGGAACTTCTTAGACAGAGAGGGGGGTTAGCCTTTCCAGAATCATTCCCCAGATGAGTCAGTATTCCTCAAACCTTTCAGTTTTGGCCCATCCACTTCTTGAGTGGTTCCTCCTGCCAGCAAAATGATTGACCCAGTCTTGTCACAGGCATAGAACTAATTGGATTGGGCTCAACCTGTCTCAAAAGAGCCTGATAAATTTTTCGTTGCTCCTAATAATAGGGTACTGCTGTTCATTCCATGGTAGTGTTAACAGCCACCAAGAAGGAGCTAGTAGAAGAAAGTGCCTCTCTCCATCCACTTAACAGGGAGTCACACACTGGACTGATTCTGAAAGCTTGTGCACACCTCATCAGCTTTTTTGGTGAGTGTGTTGAATTATCTGGCACATGTCATCCACTTCCAGAGAGATTTGATCAAGGAGATCAGCAAATTTCTTTGAGAGACCCTGTCTGTGAATCAAAGGAAGGCTGTTGATTCACAGTTGGCTACCCTCTAATCCCTCTCCATCACGTGTATACACCTTATCTCTAATGTTACAGAGGGTGTGTCTAGAGCAGCTGGTACAGGCATTTCCATCAGGAGGCACACCTGGATGTGGCTTTGCAATTTTGCAGAACATTTCAAAATGTACTTCATTAAAGCCCCTCATTATGGATCAACTTTGTGTGGTCCTAAAAATCAAAGCAACTATCTCTAGAAATGAGAAGGATGGTACATTTCTTTCTGGTGTAGGGAGACCTTCTGCAGTAGGAAGGTAAGAGGATGTGGTTTTGTAAGTCCCAGGGGTTTAAAGCAGACACTTCTGGAGAAAGAGATCCCCGAAGGAGAGGTGGAACCTTTTGTAATGGACATCGCCCAAGAGGCAGAGGTGGTCCATAAAACCAAGTCTTCAGGGATCCATTCTCGGAGAAGCATTTCCAGTGCTCCTGAATATTTGCCCAGCTGTCATACTCTGGAGGTAGTTGGTGGGTGCTTATCTCTGCATGTAACAATCTGGATGCTCATTACTCAAGATAAATGGGTACAGCGGATAACCAGAGTCTATGTCATACCTTTCCATACTCCCCTGTCACCTCAGAAAATAATTTTTGGTGTTCAACCCTCACAAAGGGAAACAGCCATTTCAGAAATAGAGCAGCTACTAAGAAATTGAGTAATCTGAGACGTCCCACCCGACCAGAAGGGATCCAGAGTTTACTCAAGATTCTTTTTAGTGCCAAAGAAAAAAGTGGACCTAAGGCCAGTTTTGGAACTAGGTCAATTAAATAAATTTGTAAAACAAGTAGAATTCCAGATAGTTATGGTTCAGTCCATTCTTCCATTGCTACGGAAGGACAATTGGATGTGCTTGATGCATTTTCAGAATGCATACTACCATATAAAGATGGACAGATGATCCAGAAAGTATCTTCATTTCCAATTCAGAGCACTGCCCTTTGGACTCATCACAGCTCCCTGGGTGTTTACCAAGTACGTGGAAGTGGTAGCAATTCCTGTGACTGCAGTGTTTCTGAGTATTCCCAAACCTGGATGACTGGCTCATCACTGCCCTAGTAAGAATCTGTTTAGCCAGGGATTCCTTGCTACAACTCTGTATGGACTTAGGAATCACAGTGAACTTAAATAAGTCCTGATTACAACCAGTTCTATCTCTGGATTTTATCAGAGTAACTTTGGACACAAGATCTCAATAGCAGTTTCCTCCTTCAAGAATTTCATCTTTTCCCCAGCAATCCCTGCAACTTTTATCATACTGGACATCACCTGCAAGAATAGTCCTTCATCTTCTAGGTTCCATGGCTGCTTCAGTCACGCTAGTTCCACTGGTCATATTTTGCATGCGTGTTCTTCAGCGGATCCTTACAGTTAGTGGTCAATCAGAAAACAACATTTATCCATTCCACTGAATCTAACAAACATTTGCAGGGCACACATCCAAAGGTGGCTAGAGTCACCACTTGGTAATACAGGGACATCCATTCATTCTGATCTTTCCCCAAGCCACAGTGCCTACGGATGCTTCCCATTTGGTGGTGGTGGTGGTGGGGGGGCACTTTCTGGAAAAGACAGCCGAAGGCACATGGTATCAGACTGAGGCCAGTCTTCACATCAACATTTTATATTTCAAAGCAGTCCACCTAGCATTGCAGGTTTTTCAGGACTCTCTTCCCTTAGGTGTGATTTCCATACAGACAGACAACATGTCAGTTGTCTGGTACATCATCAAACAGGAAGGAAACAGATCTTATCCTGTGTACCAAGAGGCCATGGCAGTGTGGCAATGGGTGATATCCTCTCACTGTTTTCTGACTGCAGTGCATATCCCGGGGAAATGTAACATACTAGCAGATACGCTGAGTGGCCTAGTGGGCTAATGTACTATGAGTAAATCCATTCTGCTCCTTCATGAGTGGTCCTTCAACTTATTGGTAACAGAGTGGATTTTCAGCCATTGGGGCTGACTTTGTTATGATCCCTTTGACTTCTCCCACAACACCAAATGCAGCAAGTTCTTCTCTCTAATCTCCCACAAGGGAGAGTCACCTTGGGATGCTCTAATGCATCCTTGGTCCCCGGGTCTCCTTTACACTTTTCCCATGACACCACTGATTTCAGAGTTCTTACAGAAAGCTTCTGCAATGAAGGCCAAGTTAAACCTTATAGCCCCTTATTGGCCTCAACAGGTGCCGTTTGTGTTCCTCTGACCTCTGTAATTAACCCACCTTGGTTTCTGGGCTGTGACCCAGATTTACTTTCTCACCCATCTGGGCTGCCTCACTGGAGCATTGATTTCCTCAAGCTAACCGCATGGTTTCTCCAGTTCCATTGATGGTTCAACAGTCCAGGTTGTCATCCGCAGTTCTGCACATTTTTGTGTTCCTCTCAGAAACCTTCCAGTAGGAAGGTCTATAGAAGTGAATGGAAAAGGTTTTCTCTCTGGCTGTACAGAAAAATATTGATCCTTTTTCAAGTCCCCTTACATCTATTTTGGATTTCCTTGCACAACTTTTTCAAAGTGGTGGTATTTATTCCACAATTAAAGTTCAGTTAGCTGCACTTTCCTCATTTCACATAGGAGAAAATCATATATCCAGAGCTCTCCTTAGACTGTTCAGAGCCTTTCATTGAGGTATTTTCTTACTCCAGCCTCCATGTAGAGATGCAGTCTCTCCATGGGATATTATTATTCTTTTGCAAGCCCTGATGGGCCCTCCCTTTGAACCTGCTGCAAAAGTGGATCTTAATTTTTTTATCCTGGAAGATCTTATTCTTTGTGGCTGTCACTTGCTACGCACATCATCCTCAAAGCCTCCATATTTAATTTATCATAACAACAGAATGTCTGTGAGAACTAATCTCTCTTTATTCCCCACAGTGGCTACAGAATCATCCATTTATCAGTCCCTAAGTCTCCCAGTTTTCTTCCCATGTTTCTCTAACAAAGGCAAATATACCATGCATTTACTTGTTGTTCATTGCCTGTTACATTTTTATCTACACCACAGTAAGCCCTTCAAAAATCTGACCAGTTATTTGTGCCCTTCTCCAATGCTAACTTAGGAAAAGTTGTGTCCAAAGTCACTTTTTCTTGATGGCTAATTCAGTATATTTCATTTGTTTACCAAAAAAAAGAATTCCTCTCTCTTACAGTCCAAAAACAAAGTCTACCAGATCTGTAGCTTCATCTGCAACCTTTTTCTCCAGAGTTCCAACTGATGACATAGGTGCTGCAGCTACCTGACCCGATGTTTATACCTTTACCCCTCATTACAAATTGGATATGCAGTCCAGATCTAGGGCCTCTTTTGGTTCAGCTGTGCTCCAGATTATCCTACCATGAAGCCTCACAAGTATAAAAGTAGCTAGGGACTTTGTCCCAAATGTTGAAGAATGGACAGAAAAGACAACATCAGATACAAATGTTATGTTCTGACCATAACAATAGAACTGTGTTGTCTGTTTCCATCCTTTCCTCAACTTCCCTCCCACCTTCACCCTCCTTAATTTGTCTTTGTGGTAGTGTAGTGTGTTAACAATCTGATTTCATTCCGAAATGGACCTAACTGACTCATGCTTTGGATCCTGAAGGTATTGCCTCTTTTTGTCTCTCTTTCCTCATTCAGATTAGCATTATTTAAGTCACTCACTCTTTTAGGTAGTGTGCAAATATGTTTTGTAAGTTACATTGCCTTTTTTGGATGGGCATACTCAATTTGAGGTTGCTCATTCTATTCACAGGGATTATGGGTAGGGGAGAAGCCTGAATACTGTATCCAAAGCTTGGAAGAGGCCGTTGCCAGATCTGAGGTTGGATCTGAGACCCATTCATTGATGAAGGGACAGAAACAGACGACAGAGATCTGTCGTTATGGTGAGTATATAACTTTCATTTTTGTTGCAAGTTGTCAGGTGTTCTACCTTAAGAAGAGTATCTTGAATACAGGAAATGTTGACAGAGGATCCCCACCAAAAAAAAAAAAAAAAAAAATTTATTTGAGTTAGTAGAGCTGTAGCTGTAACAATGGTTAGGACTGACATATCTGGAGTTAAATCCACTTGGTATGCAAAACTGCACTGGCTGCTGATTCCACTCTTTCCCTCCATTTGTTTTCAGCTGTGAAAATTCATTGCACAGGGAGATAGATAGTTTGACTTAAAGTAAACTTGGATACCATATTAGGCATACAAGAATGATTAATTCTCAAAGAAACCCTGTCCTTGTGTAAAGTAAGGTAGGGTTAACTTACCATAAGAGCTTGCAACTCAGATACCCTTCTTGCAGAGGTCAGAACAATCAATAAAACTGTTTTCCATGTTAAGAACATCATCTCAGCCCGATTAGCTGGTTCAGATAGAGCAAATATTAATTTCTGTTACACAAAATTAAGATCCGAAGGAGGGGCCATCAGTTTACTTGGAGGCCTATTATGCAAAACCCCTTTCAACAAAATTTTGACATGCAACTGCCTTGAAAGAGGAGGATCCATGGGCAGACATGCTGAAGTGGCCAATAAATGAACCTTGATAGACGAATAAGAAAGAACATAGGATGTAACTCACGTAAATATTGTACAACCACAGAACAACTAGCCATGAATGAGTTGCCTGGGTGCTGATTATGTTGTTGGCACCAACTAGAAAACCTTTTCCATTTGCTAATGTATGGATTTCTAGTAGCAGGCTTTCTTACCTCCATTACCACCTCTAGCATGTCCTCACAAAACAGGTGCTTAAAAGGAATTGCGACCTTATCATCCAGGCAGTCAATTGAAGATGATTGATGTATCAAACACCCCTGTTTCTCTGTGAGTAGATCCATTCTATGAGGAAGCTTGTGGTAATTGTCCCTGGCCATTTCCAAAAGAAAGGAGAACCATGGTTGCATGGGTCAGAAGGGAGTCACCACATTGATCGTTGGGGATTCTTTCTGAATCTTCAGAAGTACCCCGAATATTAATGGAAAGTGTGGAAATGCATACAGAGATGTTCCTGTCCAAAGAAAAGGAAAGGCATCTGTCTTCCTGGCTTTCTTGCATTGATTCCTGGAGCAGAATTGTGTCAATTGATTATTCTGAGAGGAGGCAAAGAGGGTCTACTTGAGAAACTCCCCACAGATAGATCAAATCTTGCAAAAGACCCCCAGATCTGGTTTCCATTCATGAGGGTCTGCTCTGGTCCTGTTCATTTTGTCTGCCACACAGTTTTGCTGTAATGGTATGTAGAACACCTGTACAGTGAGATTGTGCTGTGAAATTATAGCTCTAGTTAAATGGCTAGTCTGCAGAGGGGGTATGACTTGGTTCCTCCTTGCTTGCTGATGTACCACATCACTGCAGTATTGTCTGTAACCACTTGAAGATGTCCTGGTGACCAAAGATGGTTCAGAGAATTGAGTGCCTTGATCAGGGCATGCATCTCCGTGATATTGATTAGCTGGCTTCTGTCGTTCATGTCCCACATTCCATGCACTTTTATCGCTCCTGAAACTGCTCCCCAAGCAAAGTGTGAAGCATCTGTGGTGACTGATTGCTTTGAAGGTGGGAGGGAGAAAGGGAGACCTTGATTTAAGGATATCTGTTATCTCCACCAAATGATTCTTTTCTGGCAAATCCCAGTAATAGGCTCTGAAAAGACAAAGAGTGTTGATGCTGGGACCAATGATATATCAGATACCACTGTGTCTTTCTCATGTGGAGTTTTGCCAAGGGTATTATGAGAATCATAGATGCCATGGGACCCAAAATCCTGAAGCATTTCCTTGAAGTTACTGAAATCTGAGTGGAAAACTTAGAAATAGATCTAAATAAAGATATTTTTCCTGTGGAAGAAAAGCTCTATGAACTCAAGTGTCTAGATGACATCCCAGGAGCACAGTCCTGTGTGAGGGAGTCAAGATAGACTTGAATGTTTCCTTGGAATCCCAGCTTGTGCAAGAGATCTCTCACCCAAGAGAAATTCCGGACATTTTGAAAGACTCTGCAAAGATAAGCAAGTCATCTACATACAAAAAAATGTGGCTACGCTGCAGCCTACAATGAGCTATAACTGGAACTAGATACTTTGTAAACACTCTTGGTGCAGTAGATAGTCCAAAGGATAAGGCAGAGAACTGATAATGTGATCCAAACATACAAAACCTTAAAGAAACACCTGAAGTCTGGATGAATAGGAATGTGATGATAAGCATCTAGTGTTACCAGGAAACTTGAAAGAGGAAGAAGAGGCAACAGGTTGTGAAGTGACATTATTTTGAATTTGGTCACTATCACAGACAGATTTAGGAAAGAAAGATCCAGAACTGGTCTCCAAGTGTTTTCTTTCTTTGGAACTAGGAACATCCATGAATAAAAGTCCTTCCCCACCTGGAAAGAAGAAACTGGTTCTGTTGCTCTATGGGACAGCATGTGATGAAGAACAGGAGGAAACAAAACAGTCTGATCTGCAGGATAAATAATTACCTCCTTGGAAAGGAAGAATTTCTTCCCATTGCCGTCTGTAACCCTTTTGAATGATTTCAGAACCCATTTGTCTGGAACAATCTGCTGTCAAAGAGAAAAATGGCGATTCAGACTTTGTGGAAGAGAAACAGGACTTGGGGGTGGTCACAAGGTCTCTTGAATAATCTTTCATATTTGTTGGAGTTTCCTTGGTTTTGGGAGGTTTGAGACTTCTTTTTGAAACTCCTTGCCACTTCTTCTTAAATATCTGTTTACCTGAATTCTGCTGAGACTGTTTTAGTCTGTTTTTTGCCAAAATTGGATGAGGAGAACGAATATTTGTTGAACAGTTTGGAAAAGGAGGACTGAAAAGTCTTAAGAGATTCCCAGAATCAGCTTGCCCTTTCATTATACTTTTTGATTACCACTGCAGCATTGGGGCCAAACACTAAATCTGCGTCCAAGGGAGAATTCAAAATCTCATTTTTAACATCATCTGGAAGGTTCTGATAATGCAGCCAAGCGAGCCTTCTTAAAACCCTGCCAGTGGAAATAACCCTGGAAGAAGTATCAACAGAGTCATACACACACTGCAAGCAATGAGTAGTGAAGTGAAATAAAAAAGTTATTTAAAGCAGATTTTTCTTCACAGAAAAAACTGTAGATAAAATATTCCTCATAATTTCAGAATATGTCAGAATAAATTTTAACACATGAGCCCCACAATTTAAGATTCTGAATTTCAAAGTTGCAGAAGTATCCACTTTTTCCATACCTGTAAATAATTTTTCCATCCTTATTAGAAAGAGTAGGATTGGAATTAACTAATTTCTTAGCAGCAGATGAGTCAACTAAGGCTATAGCTGCTGTGTTAGGTTTGGGAATAGTATATAAAAATTTAAAAGACTGAGGAACTTTACACATTCTATCTGCCTTTTTAGGGACAGCTGGCGAAATTGCAGACAGTAAGATACACATCCTCTAAAGCAGACAGGAGTGTAGAAATAGGTGTAGGTTCTGGAAAACTCTGCTGTATCAACTCATAGTATTTTTGAGGGACTAAGAAATCTCAGTGTTCTCCCACTGAAAACATTGGCACATTCTAGCTATAGTCTCAGAGAAAGAAAAACCCAAACAAGGAGAATCAGAAAGCTGAGTCTATATCAGAAATCTGAGGACAAAACTCTGACTCCATCCCCGCATCTTCCTGTTCAGATTCAGAATCTTGAATCTGTTCAGGAGAGACAGCATCCTTCTTTCTTTTATTGGAAAATGCTCTACAGAAAGGATCAGTAGCCTGAATCAAACCCTGAGCCAGTTCCAGTAAACTATTCTTAGACAAATCAATTTGAGGAGGAGTGGATACATGCTTAGTTTTCTGTTTCTTTTTGACAGGAAAAATTGGGTCAACCTTGTTGATAATGGCAGCTACTGCTTTCCCAGGGATGGGTACAGCATTTTGACACAACAGGGAAACCTTCCCTATTCCCTCTGCCAGGGCCGACAACAGTGGTTCTCCCTTGCCCACTGAGGGGACCCCGGCAGCTGCAGAGGAGGTGGCTAAGCCTCTGTCCATAGTGGCTGTAGGTGCTACACCAGAGGGATCTGGGGTAAAATATGAGTGGTGTGAGGTACAACAAATGGCCACAGCAGAGTCACTCTGCTGTGATGGCAAATGCTGTTTGTTTAAGTTTTCTTTTTGTGACTTAAAGAAGGACTGACTGTGGGACGTAGTTTGTTCCATGATCATACCAAAAATAGTGCCTCTTTCCCAGGGAAGACAAACAGCAAATGCAGTAAAAACTACAAGTCTTTAAAAGTTCTTTTTAACAGAAAAGCCTAATGTGGTGGCAATGGCTGTTTGCTTAACTTTTTCTTTTTGTGGCTGGAAGAAGGACAGACCATGGGAGTGACAATATATTCCACAGTTAAGCTGAAAATGTGCCTCTGTCCTAGGGAAAATCAACACCAATGCCTGTAGATCTACCAGTCCACAAAGGTTACTTTTTTGACAGAAAAAAACACAGTAAAAAGCATTTTTAAACACTATTGCTGCCCCACAAACTTAAAATGAACTTAATTTCTCCACAGAAAAAGTTTATCAGTTAGATAACACCACATTTAAACTGACAGAAACAAAAAGTGCTTCATTTAAAAGTATGTTACAGTCGCGAGCCAGTCCACAAAAACACAACTCTCCTATCTTTAAAATAACTTTCCTGAAGAGGAAAGTAGTAAAACATCAGTAAAAAAAATATATATATAAGAAAATGGAAGTTTTTTTTCCCCAAAGGAACTTATTTACCCAGCTAAGGAGAGCACAAGCCAGCTGTTGATCCTCAAAAGTCTCAGAGGAGTGTACTCTTTGACAGCATTAAAACTCTGGGGAGCTTTGTCAGCTGACTTCGAGCTGCTTGACAGTTTGGACCTGTGGAAGGTACCCTGAAGCTTTGGAAGCTGGCTGGCTATTATTTGCTTGGCAGGATATGACCGATATAGCTAAGACTAGTGCAACAGTGATCAATATGAAGAACATCGCCAGTTTTCTTGAGTACAGCATATCTTTTAGTCAAAGTCTTGCAGCCAACAGTTGTTACATAACTTTTGACAGTACCGATCTTTGTTGATAATGTGATGTATTTGCTTTTGAATATCTTATCCAGATCTGTCAGAGCTTTCCTCCCAAGAAACAAGTATCTTTTCGTTTCATGGTTGCAGTCACCATTTACAGAGATCTTTAAGCTTACAAAAATAAAATCTCACTGCCTCCAATTTTTCCTCATTTATTTGACATAAAAGTACTTTTTTATTTGAGAAGCAAGACACCTTTTGCACTTTCTACTTTTACTTTCATCAGCAGGTTCTTTAACTCACCTTCTCTTTCAACCTAAAGAATAGTATCATTTGTGTATCTGAGGCTGTTGATACCGCTATCAATTTTTGTTTCCAGCATCTGATTCATTTAACCTAGCACTTTACATAATATAGTCAGTGTAGAAATTAAATAAGTAGGTTGATGCCATACAATCTTATTGCAGTCCTTTCCCCCATTATAAATCGGTTATTCCACAGCTGGTCTGATTTGAGTAGTTTTTCTAGTTTTTAATTACTTTTGCATTTAGTGTCTGTCAGAATCTGTTTTATCTTAGGCCCTTTTCAGATTCTACTACAGCCACCCTTTGCCAACCGGACATTTAATGATTAACACTGTCTACTTTTGTAGAGCACTGCCAGACTACCATATTTCCTTTATCTGTAGCTCTGCCTTGCTATAGCTAGCTGCCCCCACCTTCACTCTCTCGTCCTACTTCCTCTTCAGGTACAAGGCAGAACATCAGGTGTATACCGAAAACCCGGATAAGCATGGATGACAGTACCACTCCTGTTGTCTTATTCCCACCCTGAGGGAAACGTGAACCGTAAGGCTCTCATTCCTCATTTGAGCTTCCAGGGTTGGCTATATAGGTGGTAGGGGAGAGGGAGATTTAATTAAAAAGTAGGACAAAAAAAATTGTCATTTTGGATTGCACCATTTTGATCAATATAGATTTACATATTTTCTGTACAAACTGTATTGACAGTCTAGTGTCTACATACGTACAGAGTATGTTTAAAGCATTTTGAATTTGGTTTCCTTCTGGACTCTTTCATGTTGCTCTCACCTTTCCAGAGGCTGTTTTTTTGCCCACCCTTACAGGAGATTTCATCTGAATATCCACACCATCTAACTAATGGCTTGATTATTCCAGTTCCACTGATAACCATTTCAGCAGACCAGGTTGTGTCCATTAGTTTATCCTCATACAAGTTACAGAACCAAAATGCCTATGAAGACAATAGAAAAGATTTTTAGCTTTCATCTTGGCTGCCGCTCGTGATCTAGATTTTTTTTCTTGTCACATTTCTTCAGGTCTTTAATAATCTTTTTTGAGGTACTTGTTGCAGATCTTGGTTTTCTTCCATTACAGTGCTTCCAGCTGCCATGTCTAATTTTCATACTGGGCAGAACCATTCTGAGATTCAGGCCCTGTGTTTTAAATCCCATTACCTTACATTTCACAGAAAAGGTTTCCTTGCTCACAGGTACTTATGACCAAAGTGACCACTGAAGTTAGTCAGAACTGGTCAGTTTATTTATTGTTTTCTTTGATCAATTTTCTAGTCAAGGTGAGTACCAGTTTCACTGCATGGATTTGCACAAGTAGCTTAGAAATTATATAGAGTGAATGTGGTTCATCAAAAAGGATGAGCAACTTTTTATGTCCTTTCCTAAATGCAGTGAAGGAAAAAAGTCATTAAAAAATATCTGTTTAGGTAGCTTTCAAATTATATATTTTTTCTTACAGTAATTGTTGGAAGTACCTTGCAGTGCATACCTAAAGATCATTCTAACCAAGCTGTTTTCACATTTGTTAACTTTGTTAGGAATTCTGTTCTAAATTACTTTTATGCAGCTTCAGTGTGGTCTTTTCTGAATACCTTTGCAAAACTAAAAACTGGGCATAGTTTTCAGATCTAGACTTTCTTTTGAGGTCACCATGATCAAGGAAATATACCCTTAGGAAGGATGCTGGACAGTAGAAGATTGGGGTTCTGTTCTGCTAATTTCTCTAGGTGGAGAGCTGGGTAATCATTCCTGAAAGTTATAGATGCCTATAGTAACACTATTTCATCATTTATTTAATAATAGTGTGGCTGAGTTAAGAGCCTCCTTTTCAAAAACAATTTTATTGATTTTTTAAATAATAAATAAATTAATGTCATTTTAAACAACAAAATATAATACTACAGCAGTGCATGAAGTGCTGTTCTTGTGCTCAAACATCAGTTAAATGACATCCTGGTTCAGCGCTGCTGTAGCGCGAGACCGAACCTTAACACTTTGAAGAGTGATTGTTAAGCATCCTCAATGCTCTTAATATCACGTCTGGGGCGATAGTGGCACTGAACCAAGGTGTTATGTAACTAATATTTATGTGTGATAGCAGTAGAACATTGTTACTTTTAACTCTCATTTCTTTCTGCTGTGTACATTACATTCAAAATTTATTTGGGAACCAGCTGCTTCCCTTTCACAGTGAATATGTAAAGATGTAAACCGGTTCCCAACTGTATTATTGGCTTTCAAAGCTGGCACAATATTTCCCTTTTTTTTTTTAGTTTTCTGTAGTCAGTAGTACATGGTGCAGATAACTCTCCATGCACTGGAAAAATTATGATTGGATCTGTGATCGTAGCTTAAAATTAGGTGTTCCGAACATGGATGCCAAGATTCACCTCTCGGGCTTCTTGGCATCCATGTATTGAACACATAATAAACAGGTTATGTTCAACAACCTTATCGTAATCTTGTATGCCTTAACTAAAACATATTACCTATATACATATTATTTCAATTGAAAAGAGAAATCCATTTTCTTAAAAGTCTTTTTTACATTTATCTAATAGTAATTTTGACTTTGTCCAGAATTTATCATTTGGAGGATTAGATTTAAAATTCATAATCACATTTATGTTCATTATTAGATCTCTGCTGCAGTAGCCCAAGCTGTATGGGGTTAGGATATAACATTTGAGCAGCTTCCAAAGTTTAGGGGCACCTTCAGGGAGCCCAGACTATTGGAAACTTGAGCATTGATTGTTCCCATCCTCTTCTTGGTTAAGGGAGGAAGTTCAAGTAGGGTCTGTTCCCCCTTTTTCTCCTGTTACTCCTAGGGAGTTTATTCTAGAGTCCTTTTCCTCTCCAACTCAGATCCATGCCTCTTCTGTTTGGATCTGATAATTGAATCCAGCTGCTAGACATAGGGCTTCCACGCCCTTGTCAGTAGCCTCATTGGCTCAGTGTGGCTGCTTGGTCAGGAGTCTTAGACTAATTGGTTTGGAGCAACTGATGCAGTCTTCTTACAAGCAGAAATTCAGCTAGGACTTATCCTGGTCTCCTCAGTTCCAGTACCTGAGCGGTCGGCTCCATTGGGTGTTTTGACTCTTTTGGGCCCTTTGGCTCCAGGAATTGTAGATCCGCTTGCCTTGCCAACACTTGGGTCAGATCTGACAGCTTGGCCACTTCAAGCTCTGACTCCTACCTTGGCTTTCTTAACTCTGATGATGGGTGAGCTGTGCTTGCCTTGGAGCTGAGGGTTTAGGGACGAAGTTCAAGGGCTGGGATCAACTCTTAAGGTTTCAGAGTTTTCCCTCCCTCCGTCTCAGAGCCTCAGTACTCGACAGTTCAGCTCTTGTCTCAGTGTTGGGGCAGGTCTTGTTGGCTCTGGAGTCAGACTGCTTTGTGGGCCAGAGATACAGTAGTTGCTAATACCCAGTAATCCTTCCCTGTCTTTATCTGGACCTATAGATGTACATTGGTAAGCCTAAGGGCAGCCCACAACTCCAAGTCTTCAAACCATCTTGCATCCAGGGCCCCCTGCCTCTTCCACCTCTCCCCCTGATTCTCTAGTTCAGAAGAGTTATGGTAAGACTTGGTGCAATATGAAACACCTGTATTCCACACAGGAATCTCTCATGAAGGAGTCTGACCCCAAAATCCCCCTGTGAGGATGACTCTTTTAGTGATCTTATGGAACTCCTTAGAGCGGGGAGTTTGGACTGCTGAAATCCTCTCTTCAGAGGATTCAGTATTTTTGGATGCTTTTGGTGTAGGCCCAAATATGTCTTGAATGGCTTTCCCTTTGGGCCTGCTTATCAACTTGGTATCTGAAAGACTTGGAAGAAACCAGATATGGTGGAACCTATCCCTAGGAAACTGGATAAGATCTTGGTTCCCACTAAGGACCAGCAACATTGGAGTAATGGTCTCACTGTTGATGCCACTGTGGTGGTTGCAGCCACCAAAAAGAACATTTTGGAGGAAAGTTCTTCGGTCCATTCCCCTAACAGGGAGTCCAGAGAGCTGGACTGCTTAGGGAAGAAGTCCTATGCATTAGCAACTTTTGCACTGAGAGTGTTAGATTATTTGACTCATTCTGCAAGACTTTAGCACAACATTGTCTCTGAAGTATCAAAAGCAGTTAAGATACAGCAGGTGCTGATGACTGTAAGTTGCCAACCTTACAGTCAATTTCTGATGTATGTATGTGCCTGTTCTACACTGTGGCAGAAGGCACATCTCAGGCTTCAGACACTGGCATTACCATGTGCCTGCATGCGTGGATGAGATTATGTAATTTTGCCGACAGGTTTTAAGCATTCTTTGTCAACATCCCTTTTGAAGGTTCTTCTCTTTTTGATCCAAAGGTCAGTGCACATTAACCAGAAGCGAACAGGATGGGAAGACATCATCTGACATCAGAGTGCCCTTTGACACCCCACAGCATTCCTTCTGTAGGAACCAGAAAGGGAAGGCATGCATCTCTTTTTGTGTGAAAAAGAGAGATTTAAAGATTTCTAGTTTTTACTGGCATTTGCTGCTTGTCTTCCATGGGAAAGAGGCACCAGTTTTGGCTTGACCATGAAACAAAGTGCCAGTCCCATTGTCAGTCCTTCTTTCAGCCACAAAAATAAAAAGTTAAACAAAAAGCCTTTGTCACCACAGCGGGATAGCAGTTTGCCTCAGCCGCAGGTGGGTGACTCTGCTGTGGCTGTCTGTTGTACCTCAGACCACTCATGTTGTACCCGTCTGGCGTAGCACCTACAGCCACTACGGACCAGGGCTCAGCCACATCCGCTGTGGCTGTTCAGGTACCCTCAGTGGGCAAGGGAGAGCAACTCTTGTCAGTCCTTTGAGAGGGAACAGGGAAGGCTTCCCTGTTGTGTCAGAATGTTCTTTCCATCCCTGGGGAGTCTGCTGCTGCCATTAGTAATGCAGTTGACCCAACTTTTCCTGTCAAAAAGAAACAGAAAACTAATCATGTGTGGACTTCTCCTCAAATTTCCCTAGACAGGAGTAGTTTACTGGGTCTGGTTCAGGGTTTAATTCAGGCTATTGATCTTTCTTGTATAGTAGTTTCTGGTAAAAGAAAGAAGGATACCTCTTTTCCTGAAGAGATTCAAGATTCTGTAACTGAACAGAAAGATGAGGGACAGATACAGGGTTTTCTCCTTAGATTTCTGATTCAGACTCCGAAGGAGAGCTCAGTGTCTGATTCTCCCTGTGGGGAGTTCTCTTCCTCTAAGACTGTTGCTAGAATTGGTGGGAGAACACTGAGGTTTCTCAGTCCCTGAGAAAATACTTTGAGTTGTTACAGAAGGAATTTCCACAACCTACACCCATTCGTCCTGTTCTTTCTGCTTTAGAGGATGTGTGTGTTAACTGCATGCAATTTTCCTGATAGTCAGCCAGCTAGTCCTAAAAAAGGCAGATAGGATGCATAGCATTCTTCAGTTGTTTTGGTTTTTATACACTGTTCCCAAACCTGACCTAGTAGCTATAGCTTTAGTTGATCCCACGTCTGCTAAACACTTAGTTAATTCCAATCCTACTCTTCCTGATAAAGATGGGAAAAGCGTATACTACAGAAACTTTGATGTTCAGAATTTTGAATTCTCAGGCTCATATGTTAAAGTTTGATCTGATGTTGTCAGTTTTCATTCTGTCCTCAACTTATGTATTCAAATCTGATACCTCTGATCCATCTTGGCCTTTCCAAAAGCTCATGGCAACCAGAAAATTCTCGAGCTTCTCCCTTACACATAATGCACCATCCCCAAATACCTCAGATCTTGTTTGTCACTATACTCAAAAGATGTGGTGACCATTGCTCTCGAGCAGCTAAGTCTTTACATTTCATAACTTTATTTCCTTTATAGTTAAAATCGTTAAATTCTTAGGTACTCTTTTTTTCTCTTACCTTCCGCTTGACTGTATTGCAGATTTTTCCCCTGATGTTAATATATTCTGTTCCTTTTCTTCCTCTGTTACATTTTCTGTAGCTTGAATACTATTACTATTCCTTTTCCCTCTACACTCTGTATAGCCTTAAAAAAATGTCTAAAATGTGGACATAAGATTCCAGTTTCTGATGCCCACATGTTCTGTTTGTACTGTTTAGGACCACTGCACCTTCAAGAGAACTGCTCTATTTGTCATGCCTTTAACCCTAGAGCCCTAGTTGAACACAAAAACAAGCTGATTTTAAAAGGGTTACTCCCTTCTTCCTTTGGTGAGGCATTATTTAGAGTTTTGTCCCCTGAGAAATCAAAACTGACTAAATCTTTTCTCCAAGCACTACTTCTTCTTCATCATAGCCTTCGGAGAAGTCTAAGAAAAGGCCTGTTTCAGATCAGACCTCTCCTTCAGACCCAAGAAAGAAAATATCTAAGCTATCTGGTTAGACTTCGTTTTATTCAAAACTAAAGAAAAGAGATTTATTGGATATGACCCCATCATTGGATCTGAAAATAAGAAGGGGCACAAGTTTGTTGTATCAGTCTTCCTTGGGTCTAACACAGAAATCATCTGATTTGACTTCCAGTGCCATTTACCACCCAAGGACCAGATACTCTCCTTTCCCTCCAGGGTTCCTTCCTCTTTTTTGGAGAGACCTAGGTCCCCTTCAATAATATCCACTCGCTCTTCCAAGAGTCTAACTGAAGAAGATGTGGAGAGATTAGTGAGAAGAATTCTCTCAGCCGAGAGTCTGCCAGGTGTCTCCTCGGCTCCTACACCTTTGGGTCAGGAGGACCAATCTTCCACTATACCACCTCTACCAGTTTGGTACATTTCACCAAGTTACAGAGGGATCTGATTAAGGAACTGTCAGACATCCTCTCAAGATCTGTATCTGAAGAGGTACATGCATTTGTGACTTCTTAGTTGGTTACCCTGCAGTCAATTTCTACCTCATCCATGAGGTTCATTTCACACTTAGCAGATGGAACCTCAAGGGCAGCAGGTTCACGTATTTCCATAAGGAGGCACGCCTAGGTACACTATGTGATTTTGCGAAGCCCTTCAAGTCTTCGTTCATCAATGCTCCTTTTGATGGGACGTCTTTGTTTGGCCCCAAGGTAAAAAATATGTTATCCAGGTGTGAGAAGGACAGAAATACCCTGTCTGCCTTAGACATTCATTTTTCTACCCCTCAAAGATCCTTTTCCAGGAATCAACAAGATAGTGGAAAAATGTGGTTCAAGACATCTGAGGGACCTTTCCAGGACATTCATGGAGGTGGTTCCCCAGGGGGTAGAGGGGAGAACTCAAATGGTGGACGCTGCCCTCGTGGCAGAGGTGGCTCGCAAAACCAAGGGTCCAGAGAGTCATTCTTTGACAGATCCTTCCAGCTCTCCTGAAAGGAGGCCCAAATGCCTTTCTCTGGAGGCAAGCAGGGTTTGGTTATCCCTGCACTAGAGAGCCTGGCTAGAAATAACAAAAGATATTTGGGTGCAGAGGATCATTTCCAGAGGTATATAATACCCTTTTCCCTTCCTTCTCCCCCTTCCAGGAAAAATCCTTAATGTCCCATCCATTCAGAGGGAACAGACAGTAATTCAAATACAAAAGGTGCTAGAAAAAAAGAGTCATCCAAGAGGTCACCCCAGACCAGAATCCGGAGCTTACTCAAGATTCTTTTTAGTGCCAAAGAAAACAGGGGACTGGAGGTCACTTCTGGATCTCAGCAGCTTGAACAAGTCAGTTCGATGCACCAAGTTCTGGATGGTCATGGCTCAGTCCATTCCTCCCTTTCTGGGAAAAGATGACTGGATGTGCTCAATAAACCTTCAGGATGCATACCGTCACATAAAGATGAACAGGCGATCCAGAAGGTTGTTATGCTTCCATCTGGGAGCTAGTCATCATAAGTTCTGGGTTCTGTCCTTTGGTCTTAGCACAGCTCCTGGGGTGTTTACCAAGTGCATGGCAGTAGTAGCAGCTTACTTGAGAACACAGGGATTCCAGGTGTTTCCATATCTAGATGACTGGCTCATTTCTACCCCAACCAGGCATCAAGTATTAAAGGCAAGAGATCAGGTTCTGCAGACATGCTCTCTTCTGAGGATAACCATAAACTACAAAAAATCTCATCTAGAACCAACTTAAAGTTTAGAATTCATAGGAGCACTACTCAGCACAAAATCAACCATAGCTTTACTTCCCCCCCCCTACAGAGTTCAAACAGTAAGATCACAGGTCAAAAAGATAATGCACAGTACTACAATTTCAGCCTGCTTGGTCCTTCAAGCTGTAGGATCTTTGGAATCTGCAATAACATTAGTACCACTGGCCAGATTTTATGAGAATTCTTCATTGGATGCTAGCCACGCAATGGTCAGTATTTTGTCAACCAATGTCTACTCTGATGTGAATCACCCACATATCAAGAGAGATCTTATGTTGTTGATTCATTCAGATCAAGTTGTACAAGGCCATGCATTCATTCCCCCTCAGCCAAAGGCCATAGTAACCACGGACGCTTCCCATTTGAGGTGGGGGGGGGGGGACACTTTCTGATGAAAACAGTCCAAGGCATTTGGTCCCCCGAAGAGGCCAAATTGCATATCAGTGTCCTACAGATGAGAGCAGTGCTTTTAGTGCTGCAGGCCTTTAGAATGCTCTCCCTTTGGGGACGATTGCAGTTCAGATGGACAATATGTCAATAGCTTGATATATCAACAAACAAGGAGGGACCAGATCTTACCCTTTGAATCGAGAAGCACTAAGGGTATGGCAGTGGATGATCTCATCCAACTGCTTTCTTATAACAATGAATATTCTGGAGAAGTCCAGCATGATAGTAGACAAACTAAGCAGGTGCATTCTTCTACTTCATGCATGGTCTCTCAGCAAGAACTTGATGGGAATGATTTTCCACCAGTGAGGCCAGCCTTGCTGTGATCTTTTGTGCATCTCCCCTAAACAACAAATGCAGCAGGTACTTTGCCCTAATCCCCCCACAGGGGGAATCACAGAGGGATGTTCTACTTCACAGTTGCCCCCCCGGTCTACTATATGCCTATCTGCCTATCCCACTAATTCCAAAATGTCTACACAAAGCTGCCATATTGAAAAGCAAAGTCATCCTCATTGCATCTTATTGGTCTTGACAGATTTGGTTCACCTTCCTTTAGCCTCACTTACTTCTTGAACCTTGGATTCTGGATCTGACTCCAGACCTCCTTTCTCACCCGAAAGGAATGATCCATCCAGATATAGCAAACCTCAGGCTGACCTCCTGGCTTCTCCAGTTCCATGAATAGCCAGTCAACCTCTGCTGTCTTCCCCTGTCCAACACATGCTTTTATCTTCCCATAAACCTTCTGCACGTAAACTCTAGTTCAGTAAGTGTAGAAGGTTTGTTTACTGGGTACATCAAAGTAATGTTGACCACTTTTTAGTTCCCATACATAACATCCTTTTATTTTTAGTGCTACTTTTTAAAGAAGGAGTTAGTTCCTCAACAGTTAACGTCCAGTTAGCAATATTGAATTTTCACATGGGATTTGAAAGTTATTATTTTGCCTGTCATAAGCTCTGGAAAGCCTTTTTGCTGGGCCCTCTTCTTTTAAGGCCTCCTTTTAATGACCCTACTACCTCGAGGGACCTGAATTTGGTACTGCAGGTTCTTACTCACCCCCCCCCCCTTTGAACCAGCAGCTAAGTGTGACTTTAAATATATTAAATATATTTCCTGGAAGACAATATTTGTAGTAGCAATTACTTCTGCCAAAAGCATTTCAGAGATCCAAGTTTTGTCTTCCAAACCACCATACTTGATCTTTCACAAGGACAGAGTCACATTGTGAACCAATACTTCCTTTCTCCCTAAGGTGGTATCAGAGTCTAATATCAATCAGTCCATTAATTTGCCAGTATTGTTTCCTAAATTTTCTAACAAGGGTGACTGCATATTACATTTCTTGGATGTTCACAGTTAAGTTTTTACCTACGTAGAATAAAAAACATCAGGAAAACTGATCAATTATTTGTTTCATTTTCAGAAACGAAAGCCAGTAAAGGTCCATACACCTGCAGGCAAAGACAAAGCCAAGCCAAACCAATATGATGAAGTTTCCGTGGGTGAAACAAAAGCGCTTATTTGGTGTGGATATATTGGATTAAACTTTATACCATATTGGTTTGGCTTTGTCTTTGTCTACAGGTGTATGAATTTTTACTGGCTTTCTTTCTGCATTGCTGTGGACTATTGGCATTTGTATTATTTACAGCATTTCCTGTGGTTATTAGTCATTTTCAGAAATAAAATTGGGGAAACCAGTTGCCAAAGTAACTTTAGCCAAATGGCTGACTGATTGTATTTCCTTAATTTTCAACAAATTGGGCATTACCTTATTGAAACAGTTATGTGCCCATTCAACCAGAGCCATGGCACCTTCTTCAGTGTTCCAATCTAGAGCATCCATGGATGACATTAGTGCAGCAGCAACTTGGGCTACTCCCCATACCTTTGATGTGAAGTTGTTCTAACTTTGTTCATTCTTACACATGTGTTCGGAGCCAATCGTTGGCTCCAAGTCGGCCTACTACAAATCTCGAAGTCTTCAGACAACTCGACGCCAAGTTCGTATCCCATGATGCACCTTGAGTTACCTCAGATCTAGTTTGCTGCTGCAATAGATCGGAGGTTTCCTAGCACACCTCGGACCAGTATAGCTTTTTTTCTAAAAAAAAGTTTCTAAATTTGATATTACTTATAATTGTTAGTAATAGTTATTCATAGTTATAACTTTGATAGCTTAGTGTTAGATAATTCTTCTCCTTTTGGCCTTCGTTTTTTTTTTTATAGGCCTTTAATAACCCTTCCCTTCTTTTGTGTGCCTTTATAAATATTAGCATAGTTTTATATATATATATATATATATATATATATATATATATATTGTAGTTTAAATAAGATTCTTTAATCTTTAGATATAGTGTGTGTGAGTGCTTTTAGATAGTTATAGTCACATTTATTCTTATACAGCCCATTTGTTGTTTAGGGCTAATTACTACAGTTTAAGTTTGCTAAAGGTGTGTGTGTGTGTGTGTGTGTGTGTGTGTGTGTGTGTGTGTGTGTGTGTGTGTGTGTGTGTGTGTGTGTGTATTCTTTTTTGAGACTACAGTCTGTTATTGTACAGTAGAATTTTTGGTACTGTAGATTTCAATATGGCTGACCAGGAGAAAGACAAGCATCTTAAGTATGGCTTTAAAAAGTGTCCAAAATGTGGACAAAAGATGTCTGTGACAGTCACGTAAATTGCATTTATTGTCTTGGAGCCTTGCATTTGCAAGATAGCTGCTCCATTTGCCATTCTTTTTCTTCTAGAGTTTTACATGAGAGAAAAAGAAAATTCATTGACAGAGGACTTTTAAAATCTTCATTTCAGGAAGCTTTGAGTGACCAGGATAAATCTAGCCAGTCTCCCAAGTCTTCAAAGTCTTCTAAGGCTTCTTCTACTGATGTAACAAAATTTAAAAAAAAATGTCGACGTCGGCTCCACAGCCTTCGGAGCCGAGCATCCTGTTTTTTTGGAGCTGGTCCCCAGTCCTGGAACCGGTCTCCAAAGTATTAAAGTCTCCCATCCTTCAGTCGGTACCACCCTCCATGCACTCATCTCGGTCCTTGATCAGCCTATCCAATTTGGATGTGGATCGTGTGGTGGTGCAGAAGTTGCTACAGGCACTAGCGTTTGCTAAATTTTTAGCGGCTCCAACCCACGTGATTTCGGAACTGAAGACTGTTTTGCAATCGACTTCTTTTCCTCCTCCGAGCCATACCGGTCCTTCAGGGCCAGAGGAGTTGGACCTGATGATTTTTGAGCCTTCGGAGCCAATGCATGTTCCAGTGCCATCGGTTCCATTTACTCGGACTTCCTCGGCGCCTATCGATTAGTCTAAGAGCCGATACTCTCCAGCTGGGTCCGGGGAGGATAGTCAGACTGACCTGTCGGTTCCGACTTTGCCTCCCAGGGCCTTGGCTCAGATGAATTCAGCTCCTGCCTCTGATTCAGAGCCCACTGTTCTGGTGCCAAGGGGATTCGGTTGTTTCTTCAGATCCAGCGGCCCCTTCTCATCGGAGCAGAGGTGCCTTTGAAGCCATGAGGAGAGTGATGTCTTCCCAAGACATCTACAACTTCAGGTCCAACTACTTCCTCCTCAAAAGCGTCTGTGTCCACTTCTACCTCACAGATCCCTTTGACGCGTAGAGACCCTGAGCATCAGGAAGCCCCACTGGGTGGCCCCTGCTCTTCTGAGACCTCACTAGAAGTTCCCATTGATGAGGTTCCCAGGAAAAGAATTTGCAAGAGGAAGCACCTAGACTCCCCACCGGAGTCGCTCACATCTGATACCGACTTAGATGAATCAGAAGGGTCCCCACGGTCCCCCTCTGAAGATATCTCATTTGCAGAGATATTAGAAATCTGTAAGCAGAGGGGTGGCTGAAAGTTCACAGAAAGTTCACAGAACAGAACTATGTATCTACATTGCCTGCAGTGACCACAAGCAAAAGTCCCAACACTGGTCAACATTACCAATCAATAGGGCAGTGAACCTCTGTTTACTTATAAAAAGGTATGTAACATAAGAAGTATACTTGAAAGTACTTCTAAGACATCACACAGTGGGGTCAAAGACCCTGTTTGGACTTTTGCTTGTGGTCACTGCAGGCAGTGTAGATACAGAGCTAATTCAGGTTCTGTTGAGTTGAAACATTTCAAGAAAGTTATCTGGGCAAAGGACAGGTTTACATGTGATTCTGTGGGTATTGTTTATTTCGCAATATGTAATTGTTGTACCAGTATGCAATTGTTGTACCAGTTTTTATGTTGGCAAGACCATCAGGTCACTAAGTAGAAGGGTTTATGAACATGTGTTGGCAGTGAGAAACAAAGACAGGAATAATGCACTGGCACGACATGTTTTATTATGTAACAGTTTTAAGAAATTTACATTTTTTGTCTTAGATAAAGTAGTTTGTGGTCCATTGTTGGGTAATTTTAAAGCCTTATTAGAATGTAGGGAAACTAAATGGCAGATAGCTTTAAGAGCAGACTACCCTCCAGGACTAAATGAAACTATTAACATTAAGTGTTTTCTTCAGTTACAAAGGCTTTGATGTAGTGAGCCAAGCTGTTCACAAAATGGGCTTTATTTGATAAAACGCTGTGTAGTAGTTTGTTATTATTGACGATTATATATATACATTTTTATGTTTTTATACATATGCAATGCTAAACAATTTTGTAATGTAGTTTTACATTTTCATGACATCACAATGGCTATTTAAATAATTTATTTGAAGTATTTTGTCATTGGATGATTTTTTGCACATGACAAGTATTTAAAGGGGGATTTCAAGTTTTTGTATTTATTCTGATAAAGTTCGTGGTGTTTTATTAAACGAACGAAAGCTTATAAGTTTTGTGGTCCGGTTCATTCCTGGTCTTTCGTTTACTGCCTTTTCATTTTTACTTTGTTTTTTGGAATTGTTTAGCCGTTTTTGACTCCCCAAATGATGTTAACATACTGCAAGAGGGTCTCGCAGCAACTAATGACTGGTGTTAAAGTCATGGCCTCAAGCTAAATGCAAAAAAATGTATCATTATACCATTTGGCAAAAACACGCGCCCTACTGGTTACCACATCAAAGGCAACCCCCTAAGCACACAACCTGTGGTAAGAGACCTGAGCACTCAGGTTGATAACCTCACGTTCGACCACCATGTAGCGGCAGTGGTCAGAAAAGCCTTTTACTTGCTTCATCTCATAAGTAAAGGGATTGCATCCAGAAAAAAGGAGGTTATTCCCTCTCTATACTCCTCCCTCATTAGACCCATAATTGAGTATAACACCCCGTTTGTGATGTACCTCTCCAAACATCTGCACCAACTGGAAAGGCCACTGAAATACCTCACAAAGAGAATCCATGGCCTCCAACACTTGTCCTATACAGACAGGCTCAAGTCACTATCACTCTACTCAGTATCATACATATTGCTCAGGGGTGATCTGTGTCTCTCCTATAAGGAATCTCGGACCCTTCTCTACTAGAGATGCTCCATATCCATAAGTCTAACTCCTCACGCACTACCCGCTGAAAAGGCCTGAATCTAATATGCAACATCAACAAAACCTGCTGGAGGGATAGGTTTGTCTCCTGTCCTGTCTCTGCAATAGACTCCCCATACACATCAAACAGAGCACCTCACTGACCCTCTTCAAGTGCAGCCTTTATGAGTGGAAGGGTAACTACAAATCTGTCCCATGGGTTCCACCTGTGTCCCTCATTGACAGGGGCAACAGGTGCTGACTGGGATTTCTTTTTGGAGATAAACTCTTGGCTAGGCTTGTAAGGGCTCCAGGGCCATTAGACTAGCAACCTCCTATGGTCCTATGATCCTGTAAGAGACTTAACTGTTTAGTTCTAAAATATCCCTTCAATTCTGGTAATCCCAAACCACCTTGTTGTAGTGGAAGGATCAACTTATCTCACTTGACTGTTGCTCTCTTCCCCTTCTAGATAAAATTAAAATCTTAATTAATTACTATCCAGAAATTCTCCTCTGGTTGATAAAAATATGCCTGATCTGTGTATAAAATTAAAGGGACTAAAAACATTTGTACTGCTTATATCTTGTTATCAGTATCCATAGATGAGAGCTTCCAGTTTCTCAGTTTTTGCATTATCTTCTGATCCACTGTTGTATGTTTTTGTCCGATTGAGCTATGGGTTGTTGACATAAGCTAGATTATTCATTGCCTTGAGGGCAAAGGTCACTGAAGCATAAGTCCATTTCCCTAAGTGGTCCATCACCCCAGATTCCCTAATAGGGAGATGAACCGAGGAGCTCTCTTCTGATAGTTCCCATTTTGTGGCTTTTGCTACAACTATCACATCTGTTGGAGGACCCTTGCTTCAGTGTTTCCTGTCTGCGGGGGTAGAGAGAATTTTGTCTGGCTTTTTGGGGATAGGCTCCTCCACGTCAGGATCCTTCCATGTCCATTAGACCATCAAATCAGTGAGTGGATCAACAGGCGGTACCACCCAGGAGGAAGATGAGACAGACCCAAATGCTTTTGGGAATACAAGCTCATCAGGAGAAGGACTAATTATGGACCATCCCACTCTCTGTTTCATCAATTCCAAAATATTGCCAAATGTGACGTCTTCAGAGTGGGGTCTTGGGGAGCCTTCACCATTATCCAAGTCCATGTCTTGGGTGACAGACTCAGGTGAAGATTCCAAGGGCTTCCCTTTTCAAATCTGTTTCCTATGAACTGTCTGAGTGAGAATATCAGAGGGTTTGGAATCAGACTGGGAGCTGATATAGCAAGAAACCTGGGAAGCCTGTGGGACCAACTGTCCATGTCTTACAGAAGGATGAGA
This sequence comes from Protopterus annectens, assembly GCF_019279795.1. Classification (NCBI taxonomy): domain Eukaryota; kingdom Metazoa; phylum Chordata; order Ceratodontiformes; family Protopteridae; genus Protopterus; species Protopterus annectens. The sequence goes on from NC_056737.1 coordinate 719,747,963, forward strand.
AACAGAAGCCGATCCAAGCTGAGGTTTGTGTGGCACAGACTTTGAAGAAAGCACCTTTTCACTGGACATTGACAGTGCATGATGGAAAGCTTCAAAGACTGAAGTATCCACTGGCTTAGTAGATTCCCTCCTATCCTTGAACACAATAGAAATCCTGGAACTGATGGGACTTGACCCTAAGGCTGATCTTGGTGCAGAGCTATCTAGAGGTTAAGCTCTAAGGGGAAGGGACAGCTCCAACAGTTTCAGGGTTGAACGTGGGCCTCAACACCAAAGCGTCAGCTCCAAGACAATTCCGGATCTGAACACATCAGACTGGAAGGAAGAAGGGAACCAGTTAGATGTTGTTATCTCTGCTACTATGACTGGCTGAAGTTTTGTAAATAATTGTAAATAATAATAATAATAATTATTATTATTATTATTATGTTACATATGCTAGCTATGTGGCCCATTTAATTACTAAAGAGTTTGCATCTAGAAATAAAGAGGTTATAGTGCCCCTCTACTTGTCACTCATTAGAGCCATCATAGAGTACAATGCCGCATTTGGGATGTACCTCACAAGACACTTCCAACAGCTGGAAAGACCACAAAAGTACCTCACCAAGAGGATTACTGGTCTCAAACATATGTCCTATGCAGCCCGACTGAAAAAACTCCGGCTGTACTCAGTGGCGTATTGCTTACTCAGAGGTGATCTCTGCCTGACTTACAAAGCCATGTCCAACTCAGAATTGATGGACATGCTCCACCTAAAGAAATCCAAGTCACTGTGAGTCACGTGCTCTAGTGAGATAAACCTCGCCACAACAATAAATAGAACATGCTGGAGGGATAGATTCCTGTCACACAGACTCCTCATGCTTTGGAACAAAATTCCAAATTACATCAGGCAGAGCCCCTCACTAACACTCTTCAAGAGAAACCTTGACGAGTGGATGGGTAACAGAAAATACACCCCTGGGATCACTTAATTGGCTCTGCTTGACTGAGGATCAGTTAATTAATCAGTGGGGTGGTGAAAGCCGAGACACTCTGGCTAGGCTTATAAATGCCCTCAGGCAGATAGCCTAGTAACTACCTATGAACCTATGACTAGCTATAAGTTTGTAAATAAGTGTGTCTTTTGATTATCACTCTGATTTATGCAAGATGTTTGAATGCCAAACGCTGTTCTTCTGGCTGACCAAATGTATATGTTCTTTGTAAAGAGAATTCTGAATGCATGTTATGCCAGATTCAGCTGACCTAAATGTGATGTCATTGTGTGCCAGGGCTGGGAGAATAGAATCTTCACTGCAGCTGTTTGTTTACTTTTCAAAGTCTGATATGATTCTCATGGCAGCTTCCTGTTACTTTTGAAAAAGATCTGCTATAAAAAGCAGGTTCTGAGTCATTTGTTAAGATATTGTTCAGTAGCTGTTTTAAAGAGCTGTTCAGCAGTAGTAGTCCAGTTGTTTCCAGGAGAAGAGTTGTTCCACTCGCTGAGGATAGACAACAGCCTGGAGTGTGGACATAATTTCTCATCTTACCTTGCAGAAGAAAGAGTATAATCTTGCCTTGCTAAAGTATTTAGATTAGATAAGGGCAGTTGATCTTCAGATAGGGAACTACAACCAGATAGGTAGATGTCTGCTAGAATCAATGTGAGATCTATCCGACAGTATCATTTTCATATTTCCTGTGTGTGAAACTCTGATGTTTATTGGAATCAGTTATTCAATATTCACATTTTAAATCCTTTTATTTATTATTAAATGTTTTGCCACCTCTCCTTGTGGCTTGTTATTTAATTAATATTTTTAATAACTTTTAATAACTTCAGATTATTTACCCTTATTGTGATAACACCAGGGCCACTCCGAAAAGCGCTACTGCTTGGGATACATGCTACCCTTTGTTTCAATATCTAATTTAGCTAATACAATTGAACACCCCTTTTGAAGGGTATTGTAGTATTTGACTGTTGGCAGGCATTACCTTGTAATTTGGGCAAATAAACACAGCAGGTAAATCTGTGTCTGTCTTTCTCAAGAGTGTGTGTATTTGTGAATGTCAGACTTTTAAGAGTGAGGGTGCCAGATACCTAGAAATGGGACACAGTGCTCTACAGTGATTAGTGTGGAGACTCATTTGGGGACCTGGATTGAAGCATCTAGTCCACCTTCAGGTTTGGAACCTGTTCCCAGTGTACCCTTAGGGGAAATTGTGTATTTCTATCCCGGCTTTTAGTGACACTCCCTTACCAGAGACAGTGGTGGACTGAGACTCCTTAGTTACTGCCCCGGGATGAAGAGGGTCCGTCATATGTTGGTGTCAGTGGTGTGGGATTTAAATGAGCTTTAGCATTGTGTAGGTAGTTGTCACTGAGGTGTGCAGTCTTGACAGCCACAAGACAAACATACAGAGTTTCATTGTCACAAAAGTTTTATTCATTTTTTAGAAAGTTATTAAAGGGCAGAAGGCAAAGATGTCAGCAGAGGATTATAGCAAGCTGACAAGGAACCAATTGGCCAAGGTGTGCAAAGCCAAAGGTCTGGTGCATGCCAACCTGACTAAGGAAGCAATGATCTTAGACCAGTAGCTCGGAGGATATCCAGTTTGGTGTTGGGGATAAGCAGGCTTCCAGGACAAGACAGTGCACCTTCTCACAGGACTTAAAAATCCATCTGGAGTTAAAAAGACTCAAACTGGAGGCTGAAGAGAAGCAGGGCCAGTATGAATTGTGATGTATGGAGGCTGAGGAGAGGGAGAAACAGCAGTAGCATGAACTGGAGGCTTAAGATGGGTAGAAGCAGCGTCAGTATGAACTGCGAAGTTTGGAGGCTGAGGAGGAGGAGGAGGAGAAGCAGCGTCAGCATGAACTGGAGGCCAGATGTTTGAAGACTGAAGAGAAACTGCAGTGTTTGGAGATGGAAGCTGAAGAAAATGAGAAGCAGAGACAGCACATAAAGGAGCTTCTAACCCTTCAACAGGGTCATGGAGGTAATGGGGAAGGGAATGACCGAACCCCAGAAGCCATAAAGGTCAGTAAGCTTTTTCTCTCATTAGAGGGAGGGAGATGACTCTGATAGTTTTATTTATATATTTGAGAGGGCATGTAAACAGTATAATGTTGACCAAGGGCTCTGGGTATAGTTCCTGACCTCCTTACTCCATGGTAGAGCTGTTAATTTAATTGCTGATACTGATTGTTTGAATTATGATAGTATAAAACAATGATGTGACATTGTTCAATCTCGCCGTTTGTTCTTACACACGGGTTCAGAGCCGATCCTCGGCTCCAAGTCGGCTGCATCACAAGCTCTGCATCTAAGAGAAGCTCGAGACTCAGTATGTATCCCATGATCCTCCCTGCTGTACCTCAGATCTAGTTTGCCGCTGCAGCTGATTGCATCGAGAGAGCTCGGGCCAGTAAAAAATTTCTATTTTTTTCACTAATTTAGTTCTATAATCTTTTTTATATATATATATATTTAGGCAGGTTTAGTGTGTGTGTGCATATTTAAATGGGTGTTGTTACCATTAGAGACTGTATATAGATAATCTTAGGGCTTAGGCCTAAAATTTTCTGTCAGGGCTCTGGTAATTAGTTTTTTTGTAGAACTTTTGTAAACTTTTTTCATAGTATTTGACATTATTATCGTGTGCTGTGTTTCATATTTACTTATTATCTTTAGATATATTTACATAGTTAATTTAGGACTATTCTACTCATTAGTAACCTAGGTATAGTGTTGTTAACGTATTTCTTTCCGTGCTTGGCAAGTTGATTTATGACTGATATGTCTGAAAAGGCTAATTCCAGATTTAAAAGGTGCCATTGTGAACAAAAGATGTCCATCACTGACAATCATGCTTCCTGCATCTACTGTCTTGACCCTCTCCACCTGCAGGAGGATTGTTCTATTTGCCACTCCTTCAGTGGAAGGGTCATGATGGAGAGGCGCAGGAAGCTGATAGACAGAGGCTTAATCAAGCCAGACTTCTTGGAAGCCTTGGAGAAGGCTGACCAAACTTGTAGGTCTTCGAAGGGGTCGAAGACGTCCAAGGTGTCGGAGCCCAGGTCCTCGGCTCCAAGCACCTCTTCCAAAGTTCGTTCGCCGGCTCCACAGACCTCGGGGCCGGTTATCGAACGGTTACCTTTGATCGAGCCCCAGGTCTTGGAACCGGTGTCGGAGCTGCCTCCACCGTCGATTCTTCGATCGGTGCCATCTTCAGCCCCTTCGACCCATTCTTCTAGGCCTTTATCCGAAACTGACGTGGACCGTGTGGTACAGAAGCTTATGGAGAACACGGCTCTGTCCAAGCTAATTGCGGTTTCGTCCCAATTGGTGTCGAAACTGGAAGCCCTCCCTGTGTCTCCAATGGATCCTCCTTCGAGACCTATACAGTCTTCGGAGCCGGGAGAAGATGAACTGATGATAGTGGAACCCTCGGTGCCGAAGCCTTCCACTGTGCGATCGGCACTGCTGACCTCGACGCCTTCGGAGCCTATCGAGGAGTCATGGAGCCGACGGTCTCTCCTTGGTTTCGGGGCCGAGAGCCGTACCGAGTTTTCGGTCCCGACTCTCCCCCTCTGGGCCTCGGCGCAGATCAGTTTGGCTCCGTCTTCTGGGTCGGACCCCCTGGTCCCGGTGTCGGGGAGGCTTCCCGGCTCTTCGGATCCGGAGGATTCTTCGGCCCGGGGGTCGGGGGCTTTCGATCTTATGAGGAAGGTCTTGTCTGAGAAGACATCTATGTCATCAGAGTCATCTTCTCCTTCCCCCTAAAGGGCCATGTTCTACTTCTGTTCCCGCGATCCCTCCCAAGCGTAGAGTTCCAACACCTCAGCTAGCCCCAGAGGGTGTCCCCTGTTCCTCGGAGGCTTCGCCAGATGCCCCCTCTGATGAGGTTCCGAGGAAAAGATTGTGCAAGAGGAGGCACATTGATTCCCTACAGGAATCTCTAACATCTGACACCGATTTGGATGAGGCAGAGGGGTCCCCACATTCCCCCTCTGAGGATGTCTCGCTTGCTGACATCATGGAGATCTTAAGACAGAGGGTTGATTGGCAGTCACTTGCCCCCACTGAAGACGAATCGGTGTTGCTGAAGCCGTTTGGGACTCAACCTTCTACCTCCTGGGTGACCCAGCCCTTCGTCGAGCTAATGGACCTGATAACTCGAAGGGTGTGGGAGACACTAGACACAGTGGAACCAGTGCCTCGGAGACCGAACAAGTACATTCCCAGTCGATGCTATGGTGGTAGCGGCAGCCACGAAAAAGGAAATGTCCAAAGCATCTTCCTCTGTCCATCCTCCTAATAAGGATTCTAGGACTATGGACAGGTATGGGAAGCGCGTATTTAGCTCAGCGACCTTTTCCATTCGTTCGCTGAACTACCTGACGCATTTTACGTGACTTCAGAGGGATCTCATTAAAGAGTTGGGAGACACCCTCCAGGGTAACACAGATGCTGCTGTCTCAGACAAAGTGACAGCACAGCTCAACACCCTCACTTCAATAGTCAACTCGTCCATGAGGCTCATCTCGTATGCAGCCGAAGGTTCGAGTAGGGCTGCAGCCTCAGCGATTGCTCTACGTAGTCAATCCTGGATGCGGCTGTGCTCCTTTGCGGAAGCCTTTAAGTCTTCCTTTGCCATCGCCCCCTTTGATGGTGCCACCTTGTTTGGGCCCAAAGTAAAGGAGACTCTTACTCAGTGCGAGCTAGAAGGTAAGACCCTGTCTACCATAGGGGTCCATTTTTCCGCTCCGACTAGACCATACCCCAAAGGGCAACGAGGTGGAAAAATGTGGTTCCGTAAGACTCAGGGATCTTACCAGGCCGCACAGAGTGATGCCCCCTCCAGAGGCAGAGGGGGTGGATGGAAGACGCCACCCAGGCGGCAGAGGAGGTCCGCAGCATCAGGGCGACAGGGATACTGTCCCTGGGAAGCCTTTCCAGCACTCCTGAGTGGAGGCCCGACTGTCCTACTCTGGAGGCAGTTGGGGGTCGCTTGGCTTTGTACCTGGAGGCCTGGCTAAACCTTACCTCAGATTCTTGGGTACAAAGCATAGTAACCAGAGGATATAACATTCCATTTATGTCCATCCCCCCCGCACAAAAGAGATTTCCAGATGTTCCACCCCATCTGCGAGATCCAGCAGCCGTAGAAATTACAAAGCTGCTCGAAAAAAGTCATCCAACCAGTCCTGGCGGACCAGAGAGGATCCAGAACTTACTCAAGGTTCTTTTTAGTTCCAAAAAAGACAGGGGACTGGAGACCAATATTGGATCTCAGCAAACTGAACTCCTTCGTGAGGAAGGAGAAGTTCCGGATGGTCACGCTACAATCGGTCCTTCCCTTTATACAGAAGGATGACTGGATGTGCTCAATAGATCTCCAGGACGCATACTACCACATCAAAATGGCCAGAGCGTCCAGAGATTACCTGTGCTTCCGGCTGGGGGCCAGTCATTTCCAATTTCGAGCACTGCCCTTTGGTTTCACCTCAGCCCCCAGGGTGTTCACCAAATGCATGGCAGTAGTAGCGTCTCACCTGAGACGGCTAGGATTCCGGGTGTTTCCGTATCTGGACGACTGGCTCCTTACCGCTACCACCGAGCATCGTCTTGTACAAGCCAGGGACTACACACTCAGCCTCTGTTCCCATTTAGGACTTTCAATCAACTTCGAAAAGTCTACCTTATCGCCCTCACAGCGTATCTCATTTATAGGGCCAGAGTTGGATTCAACAGCAACGGTGATAAAGCTTCCCCTGATACGGGCGTCAACTCTCAGGGATCAGATCGCTATTCTTCTACAGAGCAGAATAGTCCCCGCCGCGCAAGTGTTGAAAGTCCTAGGCCTGATAGCGGCTTCTCTTATTGCAGTTCCTCTGGGAAGAATGCATATGAGGGTCCTACAGTGGCTGCTCTTCGCCCAGTGGTCGTTCCAGGAACTTCCCTTGACACACAACATATTGATCACGGAGTCTTGCAAGCGGGATCTTCGATGGTGGATGAACAGTCAAGATCTGAAAATAGGTCGTCCCTTTGTCCTGCCCAGCCCTACAGCCACCATAAACATGGATGCTTCCCTGATAGGGTGGGGTGGGGGGGGCTTTTTCAGGGAAGAACAGTCCAAGGAGAATGGTTCAAAACAGAGTACAATCTGCACATCAATGACCTGGAGTTGAGAGCAGTGTTTATGGCGTTGCAACACTTTCACAAATCTTTGCCTCTGGGAACAATAGCAGTTCAGACGGACAATATGTCAGTGGTCTGGTACATAAACAAGCAAGGCGGAACCAGATCTTACCCGTTATGCAGAGAGGCCTTGAGAATTTGGCAATGGGCTGCGTCCACAGGTCGCTTTCTGATAGCAACGCACATCCCGGGGTCATCCAACGTCATTGCGGACAGGTTGAGCAGAGCCATCCTGTTACCACATGAGTGGTCCCTGAAAATTCAAGTGGCGGAAAAGATTTTCCGCAGATGGGGCCAGCCTTGCTGCGATCTATTTGCATCCCCCTTGAATGCCAAATGCAGAAGCTACTTTGCCCTACTTCCCCCTCCGGGGACTGTCCCCAGGGACGCTCTAGTGCACGATTGGCCCCCGGGTCTCCTGTATGCATTTCCCCCTGTTCCTCTAATACCCAAATTTCTTCAGAAAGCCAGGAACCTGGACAGGACGATCATCCTCATAGCACCATTTTGGCCTCGACAGATCTGGTTTCCCTTCCTTCAGTCCCATCAGATAGAGGAACCTTGGATTCTGAACCCAGTGCCAGACCTATTGACTCACTCGTCGGGAGTTCCTCATCCATCCCTTCAATCCCTCAAATTGACAGCTTGGCTGCTCCGCTTCCCTGTTTAGCCAGGTTGAACCTTTTGTCCTCTGCAGTACAACACATTCTAATTTCTTCTCATAAAGCCTCCACCAGAAAGCTATACGGGAGCAAATGGAAGTGCTTTGTGTGTTGGGCATCAGATCATGGTATTGATCCTCTGGTAGCCCCGATACACAAAATATTGGAGTTCTTATCCATTCTTTTTCATGAAGGGGCTTCTACATCTACCATAAGAGTACATTTAGCGGCCATATCTAACTTCCGTGTAGGTGAAGGTGGTTCCACTATTATGTCCCACAGGCTTTGTAAGGCCTTCATGAAGGGTACTTTCCATCTTTGCCCACCCATTCGAGAGCCAATTTTCCCATGGAACCTAAACTTGATGTTGTCCCAGCTTATGCTAGCGCCCTTCGAACCTGCGTCATCGTGCCCACTTAAGTTTTTGTCATGGAAGACCCTTTTTCTTATTATTTTTACCTCAGCTCGAAAAATTTCGGAGCTACAGGCCTTGTCAGTGAGACCACCTTACATGATTTTCCATCCAGACAGAGTTTCCTTACGCACAAACCCATCATTTCTCCCCAAAGTCTGTTCTGTGTTAAATATTAACCAATCTGTAGAGCTCCCTACGTTTTTCAAAAAACATTCAAATAAACTGGAATACATGTTGCACAAATTGGATGTGCATAGGCAACTGAGATTTTACCTAGACAGAACTAAAGTTTACAGGAAGTCTGATCAGCTGTTTGTGTCATTCGCAGACAGTAGGAAAGGCATGGCGGCATCAAAGGGTACCTTATCCAAGTGGCTATTGGAGTGCATCAATTTTGTTCATTCAGCTGCTAATCAACCACTACCTTTAAAACCTAAGGCTCATTCTACTAGGGTCATTTCTACTTCTTTAGCCCATGCAGCTCGATTACCGTTGGACACTGTTTGTGCAGCAGCTACGTGGGAAAAGCCTCATAAGTTTATCACGCATTACAAGGTGGACAAGGCCTCTAAAGACAGGACTTCCTTTGGTTCCACTGTGCTCAGGAACGTTCTTCCGTGAGTCACCCAGGGTAACGGAGCTAGGGACGCTTCCCTTGTGTAAGAACAAATGGCGAGATTGGACAATGTCACATAAAGAAGTTATGTCTTACCATAACGTTCCATGTGCATTGTTCATCTCGCCTTTGTTCTTACATCCCCTCCCTCCTTCCCCCACCACGTTCTGGAAGAACTGGTATGACTAGGGTTTGGTTGGTCTATTCCTGAATGAGTTACAATATCCTCTTATTGCTAGGTGGCATTCTATCCTTACACATATATGTGTGGTAGTTCCAGTGTCTCATTGCTTGATGTGTGATTGCGTAGGCGTTAGATGCAGTTGGTATTAGAGCGAGATACTTTCTTGCAAACTAGATCTGAGGTATAGCATGGAGGATCATGGGATACATACTGAGTCTTGAGCTTCTCTTAGATGCAGAGCTTGTGATGCGGCCGACTCGGCTCCGAACCCGTATGTAAGAACAAAGGCGAGATGAACAATGCACATGGAACATTATGGTAAGACATAACTTCTTTTTTACTTGTTTCAAATTAACCCCTGAAATGTATAGAAAAGATTTTGTGAACATAGATGCAAGGCAGATGAAAGTGTATGGGATTACATCAATTTAAGTACTTACTTTCACAGGTGGGTGAGCGGTTGTCAGGTTACCATTTTTGAAGGACTGGCAGACCTTTTGGTGAGGAAACAAGCTCTCAGCATTTTGCTTGAGGACATGAGAATGTGGTTGGCAAACCAAGAGTATAACTTTGCAAAAGAGTTGGGAAGAAAAGGGGATCTCTACTTGGCAAGCAGGTCACCATTGCATGAGAAAGGGATACCGAGTGCTGCACATGGACATAAGGGAACCCATGGGGGCAGCCAAAACCACTCCAACAGAGTTCACCAGTAACAGGGGGAGCCACTAGTTCAAGCACATAGTCAGGATCAGGGATTACATGTTTCAAATGTAATCAGAGGGGCCATGTAGCATACAAATGTCCATTGAAGCAAGGTGAGAAACAAAAGATGAGGGAGCCAGCAAGTGGGAATGATAGAATGCCTGTGGTAAGTTGTCCGGAAACAACAGAGGTGGCAAATTATCACCAAAATTTGTATCCTGTCTTAGTGGATGGAAGACATGCCACTGCTAAGAGAGACACAGCTTCTGATATAACCACTGTGAGGCCTGGAGTGGTTAAAGAAGAGCAGTACTTGCTTGGGAAGTTCACACCAGTTAGAGTTCTAGGAGGGACCTCATTTTAAATACCTTTGGCTAGGGTTCACCGTGACTGGGAGAGTGGAAAAGGGAACGTGCAGATAGATGTGTTTGAGGCTATCCCTGTAGATGTCTTAATAGGGAATGATTTTGATAATGTAGTACCTTGTCTGCATGCAGTTACACGCAGCCAAGCTTGGAGACAGGCATATATCTCCAGTAGTCTGGAGGAGATCCAGACAGATCCTATGCCTGACGTTGGGGCTGGTGATGTGGTTACTTCAGGGAGGGAGCTACCTTGTAGCATTGAGCCTGAAGGTGAACCAGAGCTGCCGGTAGGTGCTGGTGTTCCCGTGGACATGGTGTCTGCAAGGACAGAGGTGAGTGGTAGTATCCAGGCTGATAGTGAGGCACGACTGTCAGAATGTACTAGGCTTCCTGTGGAAGGGAACCTGGAAGAGGTTACAAACATAGTGCTGAGACAGGCTCAGCTTTTGGATCCTACTTTATGAGGTTTGAAAGAGGTAGGTAAGGAGGCACCTGATACTCAAGGAAAGAGGAAGTCTGTGTACTGGAATAAAGGTCTACTGTACAGAGAGTGGAACCCTGAGAGAGGGCTAGAGGGTGAGGTAATACAGCAGTTGGTAGTTCCCAGAGCCTGCCTTCTGGCACTTCTAGCCATGGCACATGACATTCCTTTTGCAGATAACAAAGGGTTGTTGTATAGAGAGTGGACTCCTGAGGGAGGGCTAGAGGGTGGGGTAATATGGCAGTTGGCAGAGCCCAGGGCCTGCCATCTGGCATCTCTAGCCATAGCCCATGACATTCCTTTTGAAGGTAACAAAGGGTTACCGTATACAGAGTGGAACCCTGAGGGAGGGCTAGAGGGTGAGGTAATACGGCAGTTGGTAGTGCCCAGAGCCTACCGTCTGGTACCTCTAGCCATAGCCCATCACATTCCTTTTGCAGGTCATATGGGTATAAAGCACACCAAGAGTTGTATTATACAGAATTTATATTGGTCTGGGATTGCGAATGATGTAACAGGATGCTGCAGGACCTGTGAGCTGTGCCAAAAGGTAAACAAGGCAGGGGTTAAGGTCAAAACTCCGTGGATGCCTTTGCCTGTGATTGAGGAGCCATTTCGGAGGGTAGCTAAAGGGCTTGTAGAGAGGTTAAACTCTATATTAAAGACTGTGTTACAGGCATTTGCAGACCAGATTAAGAGGGAGTGGGAAAGATATTTGCCCCATTTCCTATTTGCTAGAGAGAGGTTAGATTTTGTAACACTTTTTGGATTATATGAGTTTACAAGGATGCCCTTTTGGATGAAAAATGCCCCAGCAACCTTCCAGAGGTGAGTAGATCATATCTTAGTAGGAGCAGGAGACTATTCTCTCACTTATTTGGACGATATTGCCATTTACAGTCATTTCTGGCAAGAGCACCTTCAACATGTCAGGGAGGTCTTAGGTAGATTAAAAAGGGCAGGGTTGACCATTAAGCATAGTAAGTGTCAGATGGGTATGGCAGAGGTCTCCTACCTAGGACAAGTGGAAATTATTCAGGTGTGGCCTGTCCCTGTGACTAAAAAGCAGGTGGGAGCATTCCTAGGGACAGCAAGGTACTATAGAAAATTTGTGCCCAACTATAGTACAGTAGCTGCACCCCTTACTGACCTAACAAGGAAAGACAAGCCTGATAAGGTAGTGTGGACCACAGATTGTGAGCAGGCTTTCCAAATACTTAAAGAAGGTTTGGGAGGACCCCCTGTTTTAACCAGTCCAGATTACAGCAAGAATTTTGTTGTGCAGGTGGATGCTTCAAATTATGAGGTGGGGGCTGTACTCGGCCAGGTTTTCTCTGAGGGAGGAGAGAATCCTGTGGTATATCTCAGCCATAGACTGCAACACATGGAGGAATGTTATGCAGCTGTGGAGAAAAAATGCCTAACCATAGTATGGGCATTGCAAATGCTTCACCCTTAACTATACAGAAGAAAATTCATTATGGTTACAGACCTTAACTCTTTAACATGGCTAAATAGAGTCTGTAAACAAAATGCCAAGTTACTGAGGAGGACCATAGGGTTACAAGCATATGACATGATGGTGCAACACTATAGTGGGGTCAATAATGCTAATGCAGATGGACTGTCAAGAAGGGGTATGGGCTGACACATTTTTAGGTAGCCCCATTTTTCTCAAGCAATGATTTTCTAGGGTCACTTAAAATGTAGCTTGAATCTTCAAAGGGGGAGAAATGTGAGGATATTAGATATTGTTATTTGTGCTAGCATGACTGGCTAAAGTTTTGTAAATAATTGTTTTTTACTCAGTGTTACATATGCCAACATGTCTAGCTATAATTTGTAAATAAGTTTATGCCTTTTGATTATCACTCTGCTTTATGCAAGATGTTTGAATGTCAAAACAGTGTTTTTGTGGCTGACCAAATGTGTATGTTCTTTGTAAAGAAAATTTTGAATGCATGTTATGCCAGAGTCAGCTGACCTAAATGTGATGTCATTGTGTTCCAGAGTTGGGAGAATAGAATCTTCACTGCAGCTGTTTGTTTACTTTTCAAAGTCTGATATGAGAGTAGAATTTGCATGGCAGCTTCCTGTTCATTTTGAAAAAGATCTGCTATAAAAAGCAGGTTCTGAGTCATTTGTTCAGTTATTGTTCAGAGCCATTCATCAATAGTACTCTACTTGTTTCTGGGAGAGTAGTTGTTCCAGTCACTGAGGACAGACAACAGCCTGCAGTGTGGACATAATTTCTCATCTTACCTTGCAGAAGTAAGAGTATAATCTTGCCTTGCTAAAGTATTTAGATTAAATAGGGACAGTTAATCTTCAGATAGTCAGGGAACTACAGCTAGATAGTCTTCTAGAATCAATGTGTGATATATCCTACAGTATTATTTTCATATTTCCTGTGTGTGAAACTTTGATGTTTATTGGAATTAGTTATTCAGTATTTACATGTTTTAAATCCTTTTATTTATTATCAAATGCTTTATTACCTCTCATTGTGGCTTATTTAGTTAATATTTTTAATAACTTGAGAGTGTTTATGCTTATTGTGATAACACCAGTGCCACTCCAGAAAACCTTACTGCTTGGGATACGTACTACCATTTGTTTCAGTATCTATTTTATTCAATATAATTGAACACCCCTTTTGAAAGATATTGTAGTATTTGACTAATGGCAGCCATTACCTTGTAATTTGGACAAAGAAACACAGCTGGTACATCTGTGTCCGTCTTTCCCAAGAGTGTGTGTGTATGTGTGAATATCAGACATTTGAGTGCCAGATCCCTAGAACTGGGACACAATGCCCTGCAGTGGTTAGTGTGGGGACTCATTTGGGGACCTGGAGCGAAGCATATAGTCCACTCCCAGATTTGGAACTTGTTCCCAGTGTACTCTTAGGGGAAATTATCTATTTCTATCCCTGCTTTTAGTCACAGTCCCTTACTGGAGACAGTGGTGAGGATTAAGATTATTTAGTTACCGTCCCTAGGTGGAGAGGGTCCATCACAGTCAGCATCTAAGTTACCTGAACGGTCATCTCTGACAAAGGAGCTCTGAGATAAATAGGGCCTGAAGCTACTGGTACCAACTAGTGAACCAATAACGGAAAAGACCATAGGGGAGAGGTAGATGGACGGGTCTACATTATTTACGCCAAAGCTTAAAACAGCAAATGCATATGCATCGAAAGTGTGAACCGTCGAAAACTGTAAACGGAAATCTCCGTAGATGGAGAGTTCCGTTTACTTTGATGTATTGTGATCTTGGAGTTGGTATATTTAAGTAGCGAGGGTGTGTGCAGGGGGGCTTGCCCCCCTGCCTACAGCTGTTTCATGTCATGTTTGTTGTGTAGTTCCGTTTTTATTGTGTTTCGATGGTTTCTCAATTCGATGCATATGGTTTGATGCATATGCATTCGCTGTTTTAAGCTTTCACGTAAATAAAGTAGACCCAGATGGACCAGTCCTCGGTATATTTCCAGCTGTATCTGCTGTCCTGAGAAATTTGCTCATTGTTCTGTTGACATCCTGTTTCTTCAGACTCCTTGAAAATTGGGACAACACCACCACCAATAGTGGTCTGGAGTAGTGTTTCTCCTGAAGTATTGGAGAATGAAGTTTGGGGCTAACTGCTTTTGGTGAGAACCATGGCCAAGTTAGGGAGGTCTGACACTGAGAGACTGTCTGAAGACATGGAAAGAACTGGAGACCTCTTACGGGACTTCTCAGAGTTCCCTTTGCCTTTAGACTTGTCTTTGGATTTATCCTTGTCTTTGTCCATATCAGCTTTCTTTCTAGATTTCATGTCCTTAGGTTTGGAAGAAGAAATGGACGAAGAAGATGTAGAGATGGCAGACAATGTCTGGAGAGGAAGGAATCCCTTGTCAATAAGCTTTTTGCAGCTGTTTTGTAAGGCTCTAGCACTAAAAGAAGCACGGGCTTGACATGACATGAACCACCGACCCTGGTAATTACCGTCCCATTAGCTTGACAAGCCTTATCTGCAAAGCCATGGAGATGATCATAATGGAACTCATAAATAAAGACATAGGGAACTTGCAGACTTTGGATCCAACCCAGTTTGGCTTTGTCAAAGGCAGATCATGCCTTTTAAACTTGGTTGACTTTTTCGAGACAGTCACCAAGGCCATTGATGAGGGAAAGGCAGTCCATACAGCCTACCTCGACCTGGCAAAGGCCTTCACACAATACCCCACTCAGGTATCATTGAAAACTCATCAGCTTGAATGTAAACCCATACATCACAAGATGGGTTGCAAACTGGCTAAGTGACAGAACCCACAGGGTCAGAGTTGCTGGAGCCATGTCAGACTCAAAGCCTGTCACAAGTGGTGTCCCACAGGGCTCAGTCCTGGGTCCACTCTTGTTCGGCATCTACTTTTCTGAAGTACAAGCAAACACAGGAGGGTTATGGCTGACAAAGTTTGCAGATGACTGCAAACTGGCCATAGTCGAAAACACATCTGACACAGATATCCTTCAGAAGGGCCTCACAGAAACGGATAACTGGTGCCAGAGCCATGGCCTAAAGTTAAATGCCAAGAAATGCATAGTCATACCCTTCGGGAAAAACAAGGTTACCCCTAGCTACCATATAGGTGGCAATCCACTGAGCACAGAAGAAGTCATCAGGGATCTGGGGACCCAGGTTGACAGTAGCCTTCGCTTGACACTCATGTTGCTAAAGTAGTTAGGAAAACCTTCTACATTGCCCACCTGATCATGAAGGGATTCACATCTAGATCAAGGGAGGTCATCGTCCCCTGTACTCATCACTCATTAGACCTATGATTGAGTACAATGCCCCATTCGGAATGTATCTGACCCGACACCTGCAGCAGCTGGAAAGGCCCCAAAAGTTCCTCACCAAAAGGATAAAGGGTCTCAAAAATATGTCTTATGCTGCCCGACTGAAAGAACTCCAGCTCTATTCAGTCTCATACCGCTTGCTCAGAGGTGACCTGTGCCTGACATATAAGGCCATGTCAAACCCAGATTTGATGAATATGCTTCACCTCAAAAAATCTAGATCCCTCAGAGCCACAAGGGCGGGAGACTTAAACCTTGACACGGTATTAATAGAACGTGCTGGAGGGACAAATTCATCACCCAGAGACTCCCTATGCTGTGGAACAAAATCCCGGTACATGTGAGGCAGAGCACCTCGCTGGCCTTGTTCAAGAGGAATCTTGACCAATGGATGGGAGATCGCAGATATACCCCAGGGATTACTTCAGTGTCACTGCTTGACAGAGGCACAGCAAAATAATAGGCATAGTTTTATTCAAACTAAAGGGGTGGCGAAAGCCACATAACTATGGGCTAGGCTTATAAATGCCCTTGGGCAGATAGCCTAGTATGAACCTATGAACCTATGAAGTATCTTAATGTGCAGCCCCTAAACAATATTTGCAGAGAGAATGAGGGTCTTGGGAGGGAGCAGCTTATGCTGTCACTCTGTGCACTTTTTTAAAGCCTTGACTATCAGCCATAACAGACACAGCAAAAAACTTCACACACACACACACACACACACACACACACACACACACACACACACACACACACACACACACACACACACAAGGAAAACCTAGCTGCCCTAACTTACCTACACATTGACTACAAATCTAAAGCCAAAATTCTTAATTTTACTATGAAGTACTTAGAAAATATTTAGAAAAATGTTTAGAAAAAATCCTAATCAACTACTGTACTAACAATCCTAAATACCTGTATTAAAGATCTATGAGAACTACAAAAAACATACCTAAAATAGCTAATAACTCCTAGGGCAAGATATATGCAGTAAACACAAAAGAGAGTAAAACTCTTTCAGCGAGAGAGGAGTGAACAGAGATACTGCAAAGGACGCATTTAACTGCACCCCTAGGAAGCACATCCGATCACTTCAGGAGGCAAATGAGATCTGAGGTAATAGGGTGAAGGCAAGGAAATTATAGGTAGGGGAGGAGTCGAGACCTGGAACTGAAAGCTTCAAGATCGGTGCCGATGTCAGACAAAAATCAGATAACATGGATCTGTCATTATCTTATATACATAATTTTTGACGCGAAGTTGCCCTATCTCGCCTTCATTCTTTACTTGTGGGTTTGGAACTGAACCAATCCTCGGTTCCAGCTCAGCCGTTTACTAAAGCTCGAGCTTTCCAACCAGCTCGTGGCTTATTCCCTATCCCATGATGCTCTAGGGCATTCCCCAGATCTTGTTTGCCGCTAAACAGATCGGCTGTTTTCAACTAGCTGTGGCTGAGTTACCCTTTTTGGATTGATATTATTATACTTAAACTTTCTTTTTTCTATAACTAGTCAACTTAGCAGTTTCTCCTGTTTGTCATTTGACTTGTTGATAGCTATACGGTGTGTTACTTGCTGTTTTTCACTTTGGGCTGTCGTTTATCATTAGACCCATTTTTCACCCCTATCCCGGCCTTCTATAGTGTTAAAATTATACAGTTTACTTAAGTATTTAAAGTCTTTGTGGTTTTCTGTATGGAATTTTTTCTCCTTAAGTCACTCATTTAAGTTAGAGAGTGATCAAGCCTGTTTCAGTTAGAGGGCTTTATTGTTCTGTGGTGTGCTTCTAAAAAAAAAGGTTTTGTCACTTTCCCTTCAAGAGTCTGCTCGTTTAATTTAGAGAGCGACTCACATTCTTTAGTTAGTGTGTTTTTTCCTGAGTGCTGTGTTTTCTGCTCTCTAAAAAAAAAAAAAGTTAAAGTTCTGGTTGTTTTTCCTGTAGCTCATTTATCTTAGAGAGCTCCTTTAGGCTTCAGTTGTAATGTGTTTGCTTCATCAGTTGTTTCTGCTATTGTTAGATTGTATCGTTTGGTAACACTATGTCCAAACATTCAAAAGATTCTAAACCTTCAGGTTTTTAAAAAAAAAATGTGCTAACTGCTCCCAAAAGATGCCCTTAGCAGATAGCCATATAGAATGTGTCTATTGTCTTGGAGCTGTACATTTGCAGGAGTCGTGCTCCATATGTCATTCATTCAATTCAAGGGTTCTCCTTGAAAGAAAAAATAAGCTTATCTTGAGAGGGTTACTGAAGACTTCTTTTTCTGAATCTTTAGAAGAGAGTCAGAGTGCATCTAAGAAAACCACTTCCACTCCTTCTAGACATGAGAAGTCATCAAAGAGGACCTCTTCATCTTCTGAGCAATCTGGACCTTCAACAGAAATCTCCAAAATGACCTCATTGGACCCAAAATCCATTAGGCCCGAAAAACCTTCTACCTTGGCTCCTCTTGCTTCGGAGCTGATGGTATTACAGTCTCGGAGCTGGTCCCCTGTTCTGGAGCCGGTATCTCCGACCTTGAGATCCCCCATACTTCAGAGGTCTAAATCTCCTCCCCCCTCTTCTCGGTCCTCCAGGAGTTTGTCAGATGAGGATGTGGGTTGTGTGGTGCGGAGGCTCTTGAGTACACTGGCGCTGGCCAAATTATTGTCAGAACCAACCCAGCGGGCTTCGAAACCGAGTGGACCTACCCCTTCACTTTTGATTCCTCCTCCGACCCGCCTAATGGCCTCGGAGCCAGAATGCATGGAACTGGTAGTAGTGTAACCGCCAGAGCCGAGACCTACTCCAGGATCTACGGCACCAACTTCTGCTCCAACTTCCTTGGTGCCATCTGAGCTTGAGGAATCTAGGAGCTGACGCTCCTTGGTCGGGTTGGGGGCGACATTTAGATCAGATAGTTGTCGGATCCGACTTTGCCTCTCACGGCCATGGCATGGGTCAGCTCAGCTCCTTCATCAGCTTTGGAGCCAAATCCCTTGGCTCCGAGGAGGCCCTCTGGTTCTTTGGAGCCGGAAGCCTCCTCGGGCCATAGGCGGGCGGCTTTTGAGGCAATGGAGAGTGCTGTCACCATGAGCAGCTGCACTCCTCAAAGATCCTGTCATTCCTCCCCAGAAGGCAGTGGTGTCCATCCCCACACAACCGATTCCACACAGGCGTGGAGACCCAAAGCCTCAGGATCCCCCAGTGGGTGAACCCATCTCTTCCGAAACCTCTCCAGAATGCCGTTCTGAAGAGGTCCCCTTGCAAGAGATTACGTAAGAGGAAGCATCTGGACTCCCCAGAGGAGTCGGTCACATCAGACACAGACCTTGATGAGTCAGAAAGGTCCCCCTCTGAGGATGTCTCCTTTGCACACATCCTAGAAATCCTTAAACAGAGAGGCAGCTGGAAGCCCATCAACCCTTCTGATGAGGAGTCTGTATACCTGAAGGCTTTTGGGTCTCGCCCTTCTGCCACTTGGGTGTCTCTGCCTTTCGACGAACTTGTGGATTTAGTTTGTCGAAAAGCATGGGAGTCTCCAGATTCAGTGGAGCCTGTTCTCTGGAGGCCAAACAAATTCATTACGTCCCCCAAGGATAAGACCTTCCTTACTAAAGGTGTCCTGGTAGATGCTATGGTGGTGGTGGCAGCCACCAAAAAGGAATTGTCAGAAACGTCCACTTCTGTCCATCCTCGGAACAAAGAGTCTTGTACGATGGACAGATATGGAAAGCGCATGTTTTCTTCAGTGACCTTTACTCTCAGGTCCCTGAATTATCTTAACACATTTCACCAGATTACAGAGAAATCTCCTGAAGGAGCTTGGAGATACTCTACAAGGTTCAGTAGCTGTGGGGATATCAGATAAAGTGTCCACCCAGCTCTCCGCCTTAAATTCAGTAGTCAACTCATCCATGAGGCTCGTTTCTTACGTAGCTGATGGAGCGAGTAGGTCAGCGGGTTCAGGAATAGCCCTTAGGAGACATTCCTGGAAGCACCTCTGTAATTTTGCGGAACCCTTCAAGTCATCCTTTGTTAATGCCCCCTTTGGCGGCTCGTCCATGTTCGGGCCAAAAGTCAAAGAGACACTAACCAGGTGTGAGCAGGAAGAAAAAATTCTCTCTGCCTTCGGAGTCCATTTTTCCACACCTTCTAGACCTTACCCTAAGGGTCAAAAAGGAGGAAAGATGTGGTTTCGAAAATTCCAGAGAGTTTTTCAAGATGCACATGGGTAGCCTTCCTCTAGGGGCAGAGGGGGAAGCAATAATGGAAGATGCTGGCCACGTAGCAGAGGTTGTACACAGAACCAGGGTGACATAGAGTCTTTCTTTGGTAAGCCTTTTCAGCACTCCTGAAAGGAGGCCCATCTGTCCCTCTCTGGAGGCAGTTGGGGGTCAATTATCTTTGCACCCAGATGTCTGGCTAAAAATAACAAAAGACAAATGGGTACAAAGCATCATATCCAGAGGTTACTCCATACCCTTTTCTCTTCCTGCCCCATGCTTAAAAAACCTTTCGGATGTTCCACCCATTTGCAGGAAACAACCAACCCTGGAAATACAGAAGTTGGTAGGAAAAAAAAAAGAGTCATCCAACCGATCCCCACAGGGATCTGGGACTTACTCACAGTTCTTTTTAGTTCCAAAGAAAGCAGGGTACTGGAGACCCATACTAGATCTTAGCAGACTAAACAAATATGTAAAAAAGACAAAGTTCCGGATGGTTGCACTGCAGTCGATACTTCCCTTTCTGGGAAAAGACAATTGGATGTGCTCTGTAGACCTCCAGGATGCGTACTACCACATAAAAATAGGCAGTCCATCCAGGAGTCTTCTGCATTTTTGGCTGGGAGCCAGTCACTACCAATTTTGATCTCTGCCCTTTGGCCTCACTACAGCCCCCAGCGTGTTCACCAAATGTATGGCAGTAGTTACAGCTCACCTGAGACGTTTAGGATTCTGGGTGTTTCCATATCTGGCCAACTTGCTCCTAACCGCTACCACCGAGCATCTACTAAAAGAAGAAAGAGATACCACTATGAAACTCCAGTCTCACCTAGGGATCACAGTAAACTACGAAAAATCTGCCTTATTGCCATCTCAACATATTGTTTTTATAGGCGCAGATTTAGACACTACAACAATGATGGTAAAGCTTCCACCATAGAGAGTACAAGCCCTATGGATGCAGGTTCTAGACCTTCTTTTCAAAAGGAAGACCCAAGCAAGGATGGTTCTGAAAGTACTAGGCACAATGGCAGCAGCAATACACGCAATTCCCTTAGCGAGATTGCACATGAGAATTTTACAATTGTGACTATTCACTCAGTAGTATATGCAGGAGCTCCCGATGTCGCACTAGATTATGTTGACTGAATCTTGCAGAAGAAACCTTCGTTGGTGGCTTCATTCTGACCAAGTAACTTTAGGTCGACCTTTTGTTCTTCCACAACCGCTCGCCACAGTGACCACGGATGCTTCTCAGATGGGGGGAGGCATTATCAGGGAAGAACACTCCAAGGCACATGGCAGGATCACAAGGCCCATTTGCACATCATTGTCGTAGGGATGAGAGCAGTGCTTCTTGCGCTGCACGCATTCCAAGACTCTCTTCCATTGGGAACGATTGTGATCTAGCCAGACAATATGTATGGTACATAAACAAACAAGGAGGAACCAGATGTTACCCCCTTTGTTGAGAAGCTCTGAGAGTATGGCAGTGGGCAGCCTCCTCCCAAAGCTTTCTGATAGCAATGCATATCTCGGGGAAATCCAACGTGATAGCAGACAAACTCAGCAGAGCGATTCTATTGCCCCAAGAGAAACAAGACATAGTGGAAATGATTTTCCGGAAATGGGGCAAGCCTTGCTGTGATCTTTTTGCCATGTACATAAAAGCCAAATGCAGCAGCTTTCTTGCCGTAATCCCCCCCTCCGGGGGAATCCCCAAGGGATGCACTTGCACACGATTGGCCCTCGGGTCTCCTCTACGCCTTCCTTTCCTTTCCATTGATACACAAAGTTCTTCAGATAGCCAGTGCATTGGGAAGGACCTTAATACTGATAGCCCCTTATTGGCCTTGCCAAATTTGGTTCCCCTTCTTGCGGTCTCATCTTCAAGAGGAGCCTTGGATTCTGGACCCCATGTCAGATCTCCTGACCCATCCATCAGGAATGCTCCATCCATCTCTCCAGGCCCTCAAGATGACAGCTTGGTTGCTCCAATTTCAAACATAGCCAGGCTACCTGACCTTTCTACTTCAGTACAACAAATCCTGATTTCTTCTCACAGAAGCTTCTACAAGAAGGTTATATCTCAGCAAATGGAAAAGATTTTCCTCGTGGGCTATAAAAAATCGTATTGACCCATTTTTCTGCATCTATATCTTCAATACTAGAATTTTTGGCAAAACTTTTCAGTGAGGGATCCACTGCAGCTACTGTTTGTGTATAGTTAGCAGCAATTTCTAATTTTCACTTTGGAGAAGGAGGACCCAGTGTTATGTCCCATAGACTTTGTAAAGCTTTCTTTAGAGGTACTAACCTGCTAAGACCACCCATTAAACCACCTCTACCTCCATGGAACCTAAATGTCGTTTTATCCCAGATAATCCTTCCCCCCTTTGAACCTGCTTCATCCTGTCACTTGAAGTTCTTAACCTGGAAAACGATTTTCTTAGTGGCTATCACTTCAGCTAGGAGGGTTTTGGAATTACATGCATTATCTATCAAGCCTCCATATATGCTGTTTCATAATGACAGAGTTTCACTTTGTACAAACCCATCCTTTCTACCAAAAGTATGCTCAGAATCAAACCTAAACCAATCTATAGACTTGTCATTTTTCCCCCAAGTATGGCAATAAGGCAGAATACATGTTACACCAACTTGATGTACATAGACAATTATGTTTCTATTTACTCAGAACAAAGGATTTTAGAAAAACTGATCAATTGTTTGTATCTTTTTCGGATTCCAAGAAAGGAGCTTCAGTAGCAAAAAACACTCTATCCATGTGGTTGTAAGATTGCATCTCATATACCCATCAGTCACTGAACAGACAAAGTAAGAGCTCATTCTGTGAGAGCTATCTCAACCTCTTCTGTATTCCGTGCAAAATTACTGATTGATACCATTTGCGCAGCAGCAACGTGGGCAAGGCCTCATACCTTTATCACTCATTACAAAGTGGATTTGGCCTCCAGGGACAAGGCCTCCTTGGGTCCACTGTTCTGAAGAATGTTCTCCCATGAGCCACCCAAGAAAGATGGTGCTAGGGACGCTGTCGCACAAGTAAAGAATGAAGTTATGTACTCACCATAACATTCCATGTGAGTTGTCCATCTCACCTTCATTCTTACGTCCTACCTTCCTGCCCCCATTTTTTAGCTCCTGGAGGATTGAGGGATTTATAATTGGCATCTGATTGTCTCTGACCCTCTTCTTAGCTTATAAAGTAATGGAGGATTCCTGTCAGACAAGATCTGGGGAATGCCGTAGAGCATCATGGGATAGGGAGTAAGTCACGAGCTGGTTGGAGACATCGAGCTTTAGTAAATGGCCATGTCAGAACCGAGGATCAGTTCCGAAACCACTAGTAAAGAATGAAGGCGAGATGGACAACTCACATGGAACGTTATAGTGAGTGCATAACTTTTTTTTTAGCCTTTTCACATTCTTAGCTGCTGTAACAGACTCCTTTTTAACTCATAACTCATACTCATTTTATCATGTCCTATAAATATTGGTATTGCTGAACCAATGTATACATAGATTACTGCTTTATACTGTTTTATCTTCTTTAGTTTTAAATCCTGAAAAAATTGAAACTGTCTTAAAATGTTCCACAACTCTAATATGTCCTTTTCTGGCTTTATCAGGTACAAAATAATATTGTCTGCAAAAAAAGCTAACTCTGCTTGACTGCCATACCAATTATATCCTTGAATTTCGAAGCAACTTACTTTCTTTGCCAGTGGTTCCAAATGTAAAGCAAATAGCAAAGGGGAAAAATAAACACCCCTGCCTGGTTAGTCTGTTCAGACATGACTTATCAGAGAGAAACCCTCACACCGTGACTTTTTCCTCTGATCGCCTGTATATCTTCCTAATTAATCTTATTATTGTATCAGAAAATGCATATGCTTCCATTGTCCTACTCAAAATCCCAACTTACTCTGTTGAATGCTTTCTCTGCATCAATACCTACTAACAACAGTGGTATTTTCTTGCATTCTGCTTTTTTTCTGGATCATCATTGTTCTATTAAAGTTGTCAAATGTTTGCTTCCCCTCCACAAAACCACATTGATCCATATTTGTCAATTTTGGAATACTTTGGCCATTCTTTTAGCCATTATCGACTTTATAATCATGGTTTAAAACTGAAATGGGCCTATATGAAGCTGGATCTGATGAGTCTTCACCATCTTTAGGTTTTACAACCACCACAGCTTTTTCCAGAATGTCAGTACTCTTCCTCCTTTTAAAATACTGTTAAACAAAACCTTCCAGATCTTTATCACTTTTTTCCCTCCTAGCATCCAAACTTCCACTAGAATACTGTCTATTCCTGAAGACTTTAGTACAGGTTGTTTACACTTAACAATTTCTATCTCATCTCCTCATGTCTTAGCAATTATTGTTGAACCTCATCTACCTCTAACCTTGGCATATTTAAGTCTTCCATAAATATTTCCATTTGTCCTTTTTCTTGATTTCCATGTTTCTCTGCATTATACAAATTGTAATAATATTTCTGACATATCTCTAATACTTCTATAGGATCTCAGGTTATTTTTCTTGTTATAGGCTCCCTAAGTTTGGCAGCCACCCTTTCTACTTTTTGTTGCCTAAGTTGTTGTGCTCAAAGTGTTTGTGCTCTGGTGTTATCAAAAACAGCTGCCTAACAGCAATCTTTGTAAACTCAATCATATTATCCAGGTGCAGTAAATTCCCCGTTATCTGGGACTCAAGTAACCGACACGCTCAAGCAACTGGCATTTGATTGGCTCTTATGCCAGCATATAAGCTAATCAAAAATCCCAAAGGGAAGCCTCTTCTGTTCAATGCAGAGCAGCCTGCTGTTCCGCATTGAACAGAAGAGGCTGTCCTTTGTCATTTTTGATTGGCTCGTATGCCAGTATATGAGCCAATCAAAAATCGCAAAGCATATCTCAAGCAAGTGGCGCATACACTTAACCGGCATCTACCAATCCCCACAGGTGCTGGTTAAGTGAGACTTTACTGTACTCCTCTTTTCTCTTTACCACTGTTCTTGTTCTGTGAGATTCCCCTTATTCTGCAATACTGTAATCTTTTTCATTCCCTCTAAATAATTTGCATGGCTTCTTATCTCTTTTTTTATTTCTACCCTATTTTAAACTCCACTTTCATTTAATCCCATGCACTAAAAATAACTTCTGATGAACGTTCTCCATTTTTAGCCCTGTTGGATGCGATTCTGCATTTTCTTTCTGATCTTTTTCCTTCTGGGTTGAGCTATTCTACTGTTAAAGTTCATTTCCAATTTCCATGTTGGCATAGATAATACTCTATAGGTTCATGGGGTCATAGGTGTTAGGCTAATGGCCCTGTAGCCTTTACAAGCCTAGCCCCAAAAAATTGCCCAGGCACCGTGCCACCCGATGTTGGTTCACAGTGTCCATATCCAGCAGTGCAACTAGAATGATCCCTGGAGTGAACTTTCTGTTACCCATCCGTTCATCAAGATTTCTCTTGAAGAGGACTGCTTGACATGAATGGGAAGCTTATTCCAGAGTATGGGCAGTCTTTGGGAGATGAACCTATCCTTCAAGCATGTTCTGTTAATTGTGGTAATGAGGTTGTGATCTCTGGAGCGTGTGGCGTGGGGGGATTGGGATTTATTTAGGTGTAGCATTTCAAGTAGGGCTGGGTTGGACATGGCTGTGTAAGTCAAGCAAAGATCACCTCTAAGTAGACGATAAGAGACAGAGAATAGCTGAAGTTTCTTGAGTCTGTCCATGTAGGACATGTGTTTAAGGCCTAGGATTCTTTTTGTGAGGTACTGTTGTGGCCTCTACAGCTGTTGTAGGTGTCTGATCATTTACATGTCAAACAGGCCGTTATATTCGATGACGGGACTAATGAGGGATGAGTAGAGAGGGATGATGACCTCTTTCTTCCTGGATGCGAAACCTTTGGTTATAAGATGTGACATGTAGAAGGACTTTCTGACCACAGTGGTAATGTGTTGGTCGAAGGTGAGGTGGCTGTCGAGCTGGGTCACCAGACCTCTTATGGCCCCTTCAGTGTTCAGTGGGCTCCCATCAACGTGGTAAGTCATGGGAACTGAGTTTTTTCCAAAGGGGATGATAATGCATTTTTTGGCGTTAAGCTTCAGGCCATGGTTCTGACACCAGTCATTAGTCTCAGAGAGGCCCTTTTGTAGGATGTGTGTGTCACTTGGGGAGATGATAATGACTCCTAGCTTGCAGTCATCAGCAAACTTGGTCAGCCAAAGCCCTTCTGTGTTGGCCTAGGCCTAGACTTCCGAGAAGTAGATGCCAAACAGGAGAAGGCCCAGGACCGAGCCCTGAGGGACTCCACTCATGACTGATCAACAGTCTGACTTGGAATCTGCAACTTTCACTCTGTGGGTCCTGTCTGTGAGCCAGTTTGCAACCCACCTAGTGATGTAAGGATTGATGCCTAGTTTGGTGAGTTTATCAATGATACCCGAGTGGGGAATGGTATCAAAGGCCTTGGCCAGGTCGAGGTAGGCTGTATACACTGCCTTACCCTCATCCACAGCCTTGGTGACTGCCTCGAAGAAGTCAACCAGGTTCAGCAGGCAGGATCTCCCCTTGACAAAGCCAAACTGTGTGGGGCCAAGTGTTTGGAGATAACCTCTATCTTTGTTAAGCAGGTCCATGATGATGTGCTCCATAGCTTTGCATGCCAGGCTTGTCAGGATAATGGGGGCAGTAGCCCCTAGGGTCTGTAGTTGCTCCCCCTTTATGGAGAGGGATGACTGTAGCAGTGCGCCAT
This sequence comes from Protopterus annectens, assembly GCF_019279795.1. Lineage (NCBI taxonomy): Eukaryota > Metazoa > Chordata > Ceratodontiformes > Protopteridae > Protopterus > Protopterus annectens. The sequence continues at coordinate 719,774,445 of NC_056737.1, forward strand.
TCATTAGGGACATAGCCTGAGGTAAGGCTGTGATTAAACAGGGCACACAGATGTGGTGCCAGTTCGTTTTGTAGCTCATGTAGGATGCAGCCAGGGATATTATCAGGTCCCATGGACGCTGTGTTCTTGGCTATGGAAAATGCAGCTTTTACCTGTGCCGCAGAAATGGTGGGTACCAGGCTTTCATCTGGTATTGTGATAGGGTCCTGGGGGGGAGGGGTAAAGTTGGCACTGAATCTGTCGGCCAGTGTGTTGGCTGTATCCTTGGCTCAGTATAGGAGGTTTCATTGTGCAATAACTCAGAACAAATTTGGGTATTGCCTTTGAGGTTTTTGATATAGCTATAGAAGGCTTTGTGGTTGTTTTTGGTGTCAGCCGCAGTTCTGCCTTCATAGCTGTCTTTAGAGGATTTGTTAAGGGATCTCAGCTTTTTGTTGAGACTGATAAGGGAGGTTTTCCAGTCTTGTGACTTCATTTTTTTCTGCAACAGTTTCTTCCTTTTGTTGTAGAGTTTATTGATGGCTGGGGACCACTAGATTGGCTTCCTTTTTTTAGAGGAGAGCGTCTTACTTCTGTTTGGTATGGCAAGGTCCATGCTTTTGGGTAAACGCTCGTACAGTGCACTGGTGTATGATTCAGCAGTCATGCAGCTGTTTTCCATTGGCATGGGTGCCGAGAAGTTAGCTATCTCTGCTTTTAGGAGCTCAAAGTAGGCTTTAAAGAAGTTTTTCAGGGTGGTCACCTTAGCGGGGGGTGTAGGTGAGATGGAGATTTCCATGGTGATCAGTTTGTGGTCAGATTTAACCAGGGAGGAATTGATTGTAGGTGTGGAGCAACGGTCTCCCATGTTGGTGATAACCAGGTCGAGGATGTTGCTTCCTTTAGGGGGGTCAGAATGAGGTGGTCCAGGGCATTGGAATTGATAAATTCCAGAAAGCGTTGGGTCTGTACATTGGTACTTGAATAGTTTTCCCAGTTGATAGAAGGGTAGCTAAAGTTATCCAGTATGAGAGTATTGTGTTGGACCTTGATAGAGTCCAGGGTACTTAGGAACTTGGAGTGTGAGTCTAGGGACATGTTTGGGGTTCTGTAGCAGGCTATGACTTGTATCACAGTCGTACCCAATGTTAGTTGTCCCTGAATTATCTCGGATGCATTATGCTGGGCTACCAGTCTAGAGGTATGCGCAGCCTTTAAGAATATGGAGACACCACCACCTTTGGAGCTTCTGGCCGCCTTCTGGAGCCAAAAGGTGTGGAATGAGTTATAGCCTGGGAACACAGGGGTGCTTTCTGCCTCTTTAAACCAAGTCTCCGTTACAGCACAGATGTCGACATTCTCCATTTTGTGCTTCGAGCGAGTGAATCTTGAGATTTAGACTTCTAACATTAAGCAGCATGACCCTCAGGTTGCATTTGTTTGTAGCTGTTACGGTGGAATTTTGGACTTTGGAACACTGCCTAAAAAAGGCACTATAGGAGTAGCAGGAGCCTTAGACAGTACCCGAAATCCCAGGGGTGACAGATGCAGGCCGTCTCAGGCAAAGCATTGAGGTCTGTTGATCATGTAGTCCCAGGCAGATACTGGATCCCTTTAGAATGACACCAGAAACTTAGCCAGTTGTTGAAGTCAATCATTTTCTGCTCATACTGTGGTATCATTTGGGGTGACGGTAGAATACTGCTCAGGGCTAGGGTCATACCTGCCTGGGCCACATAATCCATGAGTTCCATCACATCTTTTTTCATGTAGTCCAGGGAGGTACGTCTCAGATCATTCGCACCCAGATGGACAATGACTGAGTCATATTTGTACTTGTTGTAGAGTGACCTGAGTGCATGTGTTATGTGGCGGATCCTGGCATCTGATAGACAACTGACTGTCACCCTCTCCTTGTTCAACATAGTGAGTGGGACATCAGTGTGCCTCACAAGTAGCTGCTTGGAAGATTTGTAAGGCGTTCTTGAGAGGTACATTTTTATTATGACCACCCATTCGGGATCCCATTCCTACATTTCATGCTCCATGTTTTATGTGACACTCCATTGTAACCTTCAGCCACAATTTCCTGGAAGACTAATTTTGCTGGTGGTGGTTATGTCTACCAGATGGGTTTCAGACCTGCAAGCCTTTTCTTTGGAGCCTCCATATTTAATTTTCCATAGGAATAGGGTTTCCCTTAGAACTAATTACTCTTTTTTGTCTAAGGTGGCTTCTGAGTCTACCTTGAATCAGCACATCCACTTGCCAGTGTTTTTTTTTCTGAACTTTAGTAATAAAGGAGAGTATTTGCTACATTGTCTTAATGTTCATAGACAACAGAGATTGTATTGGGATAAGACCAAAGCCTTCAGGAAATTGGAACAACTTTTTGTCTCTTTTTCCAAGACCCAGCTGGGTAAACCAGTGTTGAAAACAGTGCTATGCAGATGGCTGAGTGATTGCATTTCCTTTGGATATAATTTGAAAGGAAGGTCTTTGCCAACAAAATGTAAAGGTGATTCTACTAGAGCATTGACTACTTCTATGGCCTTTTTCTCCAGAGCATCTGTTGATAATGTTTGTGCTGCTGCTACTTGGGCTAGTACTCACACTTTTACATCTCATTACCAATTGGATATACAGTTGAGGTATAGGGCTTCATTTGATTCACCATTATGTGGAGTGTTCTCTACTAGGGCCTCCCTGAGATGATATGGAGCTGTGGACTTTGTCCCCCAGCTTGAAGCTGGATGGAAAAGACTCAGATGTGAAAGTTGAGTACTTACCATAATGATAGATATGTGTTGTGTGTTTACATCTGGTCCAACCATACCTCCCTCACTCCTATCCTCCTCCTTTGGGTTGTTTAGACCAAGGTATTGGGTGGTTGTGCTGTTGGGATGCTCCCCCTTCCACCTTGGAGTCCTGTGTTAAGGCCCTGGAGTGTTTATATTTTGCATGTTTTATATTTGTGGGAGGGCAAACTCAGTCTGAGGTAGGTAGGAGAGAACAAGGTAGCATGGGTAAAGGAGGCAGAGCCCCAAGTTTGAAGTTTTTTTGGAATGGCTGGCTTCGGATCCAAATCAGATCTGACAACCCACAGGTTGAAATGGACAGAAACAAACAACATGAACCTATTGTTATGGTAAATACATAACTTTTATTTTTGGAATATTTACTTTACTTTTTATTGATAATTTCTATTTAGGGTCTGGGCCTTTTATGTTTTGTATGCATCACTGTGGAATTTTTGTAAAAACACCACTTTTTTAATACATACCTTTTGCTGATTATTGCTGACTTTGCTAGTCATGTTTCAGACTTCATTCTCAGCTTAACCTTGGAACACTTACCAGTTCCTCAGTTATTTCTCGCTCTCAACACAAGAACAAGAAATTTTCTGCACAGTCTTTACCATTTCAGCAGGCTGCTTCCTTGCCTCAGCAGTAGATAGATTACCCTGTAGTAACCATTTCAGGTTGTTCAGAGCACTCATATTTTTCCATGGTTTCCGATGATTTAAGTCCCTTTAGCCACCATTGATCAGGGGGCTCCCAGAAACAAGGGCAGTCCAACAAGTTTGAATGACTGTCTGCTGGATGCAATCCCCTCCCACCCTGATAACCCTTTACTTCTGCCCTAAAATCTGGTTCTCCCTTTTGGCAGTAGATGATGTCAGACTGCAAGTTATTCTCATTTTTCCTTATTTAAGTGACTTGCTTATCTTTACAGAGTTTTTTTCAAAGTGTCAGGAATGTCTCACTTGGGTGAGAGATCCTCTCAGACAGTATCCACGAAAAGATTAAAAAATTTTGCCTTATTCTATCTCATTGATTTGTATTCCTGGGGTGTCTCCTGGATGGGTCTGATGTTCATCATTACCACTCTTGCAATAGCTTTTAGGCTATATGGGTAGTTTCCTGTCTGTGAAACAGACGTAAAGGTTTGAAAAGCTCTGACTCCCCACACTACTTCATTCTGACTGATTGGGAAATCAAGAGTAAGAGTGAGGCTTTCTTCAGTAATTTCTTACCATCTCAAGAAGAAGCATCTCTCAGGCTTCACAGGAACAGCAATTTGCTAACAGCTTAATTTCTGATAAATCCAGGCATCCCCAGAGACTGAGACACGGATTGGTTTTGTTCTGATAAATTTATGCATCCCTGAAGGTCAGCGCTCGTCTCGGGCCAAGACCTGGATTAACTAAGAGCTTCATTTCTGGCAAATAAGCCTCCAGTGGAGAAACCCTTCACCCAGAAATTGTTACCCTTTTAAGAAAAATAATGCATATTTAATTTTTTTGACTAAAAATGGTATTTCCCCTTTAAGAAACCTGTTTTTTTTTTTTTTTTTTTTTTTTTTGCAGTGTCAGAGGTTTAGGTTCATAGGTTTATACTAGGCTATCTGCCCTAAGGCATTTATAAGCCTAGCCCAAATTTTTGTGGCTTACGCCACCCCTTATATGAAAAAATACTGTGCCCATTAGTTTGTTGTGCCTCTGTCCAGCAGTGACACAGATATGATTCCCGGGGTAAACCTACGATCTCCCATCCACAGGTCTAGATTTCTCTTGAACAGAGTCAGCGAGGTGCTCTGCCTCACATGGACCGGGATTTTATTCCACAGCATAGGGAGTCTCTGAGTGATAAATCTATCCCTCCAGCACGTCCTATTTATATCCGTGCTAAGGTTTAAGTCGCTTGCTCTAGTGGTTTTGGTGGATTTGGATTTTTGAGGTGGAGCATGTCCATTAATTCCGGGTTGGACATGGCCTTGTATGTCAGGCACATGTCACCTCTGAGCAGACGGTATGCGACTGAATAGAGCTGGAGTTTCTTCAATCTGGCAGCATATGACAGATTTTGGAGTCCCTTTATCCTTTTGGTGAGGAACTTTTGGGGTCTCTCCAATTGCTGCAGATGTCGGGTGAGATACATCCCGAATGGGGCATTGTACTCGATCATTGGTCTGATAAGTGAAGAGTACAGGGGAACAATGACCTCACTAGATCTGGATGTGAATCCCTTCATGATCAGGTGGGCAATGTAGAAGGCCTTTCTAACCACTTTAGCAATGTGAGTGTCAAAAGAAAGGCCACTGTCAACCTGGGTCCCCAGGTCCCTGATAACCTCTTCTGTGCTTAGTGGATTGCCACCTATATGGTAGCTTGGGGTTACCTTGTTTTTCCCGAAGGGTATGACTATACATTTTTTGGCGTTTAACTTCAGGCCATGGCTCTGGCACCAGCTATCTATTTCCGTGAGTCCCTTCTGAAGGATATCCTTGTCCGATGCACTTTCCACTATGGCGCCCAGTTTGCAGTCATCTGCAAACTTTGTCAGCCAAAGTCCTCCCATGTTGGCCTGTACTTCTGAGAAGTAGATGCCAAACAATAGGGGGCCAAGGACCGAGCCCTGTGGGACACCACTTGTGACCGGCTTGGAGTCTGACACAGCGCCAGCAACTCTAACCCTGTGGGTTCTGTCCTTAAGCCAGTTTGCAACCCATCTTGTGACATATGGGTTTACATTTAAGCTGGTAAGTTTTTCTACAATACCCGAGTGGGGTATTGTGTCGAAAGCCTTTGCAAGGTCAAGGTAGGCTGTATGGACTGCCTTTCCCTCATCAATGGCCTTGGTGACTGTTTCGAAGAAGTCGACCAAGTTCAAAAGGCATGATCTTCCCTTGACAAATCCAAACTGGGTCGGGTCCAATGTCTGCAAGTCCCCTATATCTTTGTTTATGAGCTCCATTATGATCCTCTCCATAGCTTTGCAGACTAGACTTGTTAAGCTTATGGGGCGGTAATTACCAGGGTCCGTAGAGGCGCCGCCTTTGTGGAGTGGGACCACAGTTGCCGTACGCCACTCCTTGGGAACGTATCCTGTGGTAAGGCTGAGATTAAACAGCTGCCTTATGTGCGGGTTTAATTCCTCATTTAGCTCGTGTAGCACACAGCCGGGGACACCATCCGGTCCCATTGATGCTGTGTTTTTAGCTTTAGAGAGAGCAGCTTTCACCTGCGCAGTAAGTGTAGCGTGAGAGAGTGTTTCATGTCAGGAGCTGCTATTTTTAGCTAAAACTGTTTATTATGGTATTTTGGGCTAATTTGTGAGAAACTGTATACTGCTTATACTTTTTTAAGATAAAGGGATGACTGGGGAAAATATTGTTAGTGTAACACTTCTGCTTGTGAACATTCAGTGACACTTACCTTCTGACTCACTCTCTCACGCTACACTTACTGTTTTTGGTGCCACTTCCATGGCTACAGCATGGATACTCACTCTGGTCCAGCTGGTTCTTCTTCTGCAGTAACTAGAAAGAAAAAAAAAATTACTTGCCAATGAGTCCATGCTGTTGTGGGCTCAGTCAGCCTTGGCCTGCAGTGAGTGATCCCGCATTGGCCATTGGTTCTTCCTCAGACTGTTCACTAACCTCTCCAGTTTCCTCTGTTGTAATCCTTTTGGCCAACATTAACTTGGGGGGGGGGGCTGCTAAATCTGATATAGACGATCGTTCTCTGTTAACTGGGATAAGAGACCATTAGACTGTGCAACATTCCTCCTTTGAGTCAGTTCTCCTCATGTTAGGAAAAAAAAAAAAAAATTAAACATTGTTCTTTTGAAGAAGTAACTGCTGTTATATAAGATGAATTCCTTACCTTGGTTTGTCAGTCATTACAGGCAATAAATCCTGGTACACAAAATCCATTACAGGTGGGTACCCCCTGTAAAATTATTCTTAAGGAAATAAGGTCTGATGATTCAGATGTTTGACAGAGTTAGGGCTTCCTCTTTTGCTGATTCACAAGCCCAAAACTCTCTGACTGTGGGGAAGAATTTAATTCTTATCCGCTCGTGGAGGATTTTTTTTTAATCAGACCACTGCCAAAAAGAATTAGGTATTTGCATGTGAACAACCACATACCCCTTCCCCTTGAACTGCGAAGATATGCTATGTTGCAAATGAATATACCTTATTTCTCTTCCATCCATCCTCTACTACCAGCCCTGGAAGATGTGTGGAATGCTGCCTTTACACATCCTGATACCCAACTATCAGTCCCTAAAAAAAACAGCTAAGCTGTATAAGGTACCTCAGGCTAATACATTTCTCTCCTTAGATCTGACTCAAGTTGCGATTTCAGCTGCACCTCATGCTAGCAACAGGTTGGTCCTTAATACTAGTCTTTCACTTGATGACAAAGAAGGTAAAATGTTTAACTGTATATATAAGAGAATGTGTTCTTCTGCCACATTAGCCTAAATAATTCTGAATTACCAGGCATATTTGTGGAAATTGATGCTTTGTCGTATGAACAGTCAGAGGGAATTGGCTTCCACTCTTCATAGAGAAGAAAACGCTTTTTTGAACCAAGCTGTTTCAACCCTATGTCAGGTATCTAAACTTGCTTTGAAGCATGTGTATGATTGTGCAGATGCTTTGTCAAGGGCCACTGCTACTGTTGCAGTGTTGAGAAGCTTTGCTTGGGAAAATAACCAAAAGTTTGCTGATGAGGTAAAGTCTGAAATCCTAGACTCTGCTTAAGATAAGATAGTATTGTTTGGCTCTTTTGCTACCCTGGTTCTGAAACGATATGGTAAAAGAGGGAAATTAATTTGGGGAGTTTCTAAGATCTTTTGTGCATCACAATACAAATTGTATAGGTCTCTCACTTACAGTACCAGTCTTTGTCTGACAGTGCAAAAAAGAGATTATCCAGTGGTAACAACAAGAAACGGGGTATTTTCAGAAAAAAGCGCAAACCAATAGTATGACTATGCCAGCATTCTTTACCTTCTTCCCCCTCCCCTGGCCAATATATCTACAGATATGTCCCTCAAACTGGCCTTGAAAATTCCCCTTTAGCAAAAGATTGTTTCAGATTCTTGGGTATTAAAAATTGTGCAGGAAGATTGCGGATGGCACTGGATACAAAAACTTTCTTTCAGGGGAATACCTCCCCATCCATCAAGCCAAAAAGAATATTTGCCTCAGGTTCTTTAGTCTGTGCACACTCAAGGATTCACAGAACCAATGCCTGTATGTCAAAGGGGCAAAGGCCTTTTCTCCAGAATGATTTTGGTACCAAAGAAAGAGGCCTCTTGGAGACATGTAATAGATTTTCATTTCTAAATCTGTATGGGGAAGTGTTAAAATTCAGTATGATGACTTAACAGAACCTGTTACCCCTCATTCCTTCTGTGAGTTGCTTGTAACCTTAGATGTGAAATATGCTTACTACCACAATTCCCATAGCTATAGGCTTCAGGAAATTTGAAAGATTTTCTGTCTCTGGGTCACATTATCAGTTCTCTACATTACCCTTTGGTTTATCTACAGTTCCAAGGGTGCTCACAAAATGCTTAGCCTCAGTCATAGCTTATTACAAAATGAATGGCATTCACATCTTTCCTCATTTAGATGACTTGCTTACTTTTGCAGAGTCTTTATCCACATTTCGAGTCATTAACTTGAGTTATGTATCTTTTGACCAATCTGGGCTTCCAAATGAATATTGCGAAATCCCGTTTTACTCCATCTCACAAGATTGTTTTTCTGGTTTGTGCAGGAAGATTGCGGATGGCACTGGATACAAAAACTTTCTTTCAGGGGAATACCTCCCCATCCATCAAGCCAAAAAGAATATTTGCCTCAGGTTCTTTAGTCTGTGCACACTCAAGGATTCACAGAACCAATGCCTGTATGTCAAAGGGGCAAAGGCCTTTTCTCCAGAATGATTTTGGTACCAAAGAAAGAGGCCTCTTGGAGACGTAATAGATTTTCATTTCTAAATCTGTATGGGGAAGTGTTAAAATTCAGTATGATGACTTAACAGAACCTGTTACCCCTCATTCCTTCTGTGAGTTGCTTGTAACCTTAGATGTGAAATATGCTTAATACCACAATTCCCATAGCTATAGGCTACAGGAAATTTGAAAGATTTTCTGTCTCTGGGTCACATTATCAGTTCTCTACATTACCCTTTGGTTTATCTACAGTTCCAAGGGTGCTCACAAAATGCTTAGCCTCAGTCATAGCTTATTACAAAATGAATGGCATTCACATCTTTCCTCATTTAGATGACTTGCTTACTTTTGCAGAGTCTTTATCCACATTTCGAGTCATTAACTTGAGTTATGTATCTTTTGACCAATCTGGGCTTCCAAATGAATATTGCGAAATCCCGTTTTACTCCATCTCACAAGATTGTTTTTCTGGTTTGCTTTATAGATTTTCTGTTCAAAACCCTTCTTGACACAAGAGAAGGTGGATTTTTATCTGGATTTTCCACTGTGTTTCTCAAATCAGTCTCAGACTTCCACAAGAGAATTCCTCATGATCATAAATTTCATGGCTTCTATGATTTTTGTGATTCCTCTAGTCAGGTTACACATGAAAAAGATGCAATGTTTTTTAAATAGGACATGGACCCATCATTTACATTCACTGGAGTATCAGATTCTAGTTTTGGGCTTTATAAAAATGGAACTGCATTGGTGTATACAACACATTTAGCTGAACATAGGTTCCCTTTCTCCCTTCAGGCCCTAAACTAATCTCTCACCACAGACATGTCAGAATTTTTTTGGGGAAAAATTTCGATTTAAAGAGCAAAGCCTGTGGAATCCTTCAGAAAAACCAAATCCCATCAACTTAAAGAAGATGCTGGTTTTGATCCATGCTTTGAAGTCTCTTCATTACCTGTTGTCCCCAGGACCTGTTCAAGTGATTACAGATAATACCAGTAGTAATTCCCTGATCAAACTGTTATCAGTGTCTTACTCCTTTGACTGTATATGCTTGTAACTTAACACTGTCCAGTTTAGTCTGGCCTGGGGTATAGCTACTGGTATCATATCATTTAGCCAGGGCTGTCTCAGAGGCTTTGTAGTAATGTCGGGATCTGTTAGAGTGAGTCCCAAAATTCAGAGACTGAATGGTTGAAAGATCGGACGTACATATATGCTAAGTCCGAGATGCCATTATTCAGAATATTCCCTTTTCTTTGAGTTATGGTGATCTTGGAGTTGGTATATATAAGTTTGGGAGGAGTGGGAGGCTTTACCCGTGCAAAAACAAGTTTAAAGGCGAAGAGTGATTTTTGATATTTGCTCTTCTTCTGTGTTTTCGGTCTTTTTTTTTTTTTTTGACTTGTTGACACTCAACATTTCAAGTGCCTACATTTCAATAGGGAGCTGCAACAAAATTATGTGAATTCTATGTCCTAATGTTCTTGCCAATATTTTATCTGTTTGTCCTGTCTGCTACCAGTGTTGTTTTTTTCTCATATCTGTTTCATTGTTACATTTATAAACTTTGACCAGTACACTCCCTTCTCAGTCAACTGGACTTAGTCACTCACTTAACTGTGATTACCACCTAGTTTTGTGTGCTGCAGGCAATGGCAAGAAACTGGACCTCAGGAGTAGCCAGCTAAAGACAAAGTCAAGGAGACCCTATCTGCTGCCCTGCTGTGGATATACATCCTCCATAAATAAGTGATCTGAAGTTGTCAATCCTCATTAATTCTTGACAGTTGGGATACGGTTCCGATCTTCAGAACTAGCTCTGCCTTTATACAGCTCAAGCCAGCCAAAAACTCTTGAGCCAAGTCTCTACCCACAACGCCCCTCTCTGTATTACCTCAGATCTTGTTTGACGCTCTGTCAGCAAGACGTGTCAGCTGTTGCTGTCAGCTAAGTGTTTTAGTTATTTAGTTATTCATATATATATATATATATATTTTTTTTTCCTATATGTTTCTATATATATATATATATATATATATATATTATTAATATTAGGAATAATATATATATATATATATATATATATATATATATATATATATATATATATATATATATATATATATATATATACACACATTTCTTTTCTGTTTTCTGTGTGTGTGTGTGTGTGTGTGTGTATATATATACAGCTCTACCCTATATGCAGTGGCGGCAGGTGACTTCAAATCAAAGGGGGGCTGCAGGGGATAGCTGAATGGGTGGGGTCAATGGGAAGGGGTGCGGCCAACTAGAAAGGGGAGGAGCTATGCTCAAAACCACAAAAACTAACTTTAATTAAATATGCTGCCCTGGGTGCCAAACCCTCATTATGAGAGTCCAAGCAAGACAAATGAAGTGTAAAAGAATAAAAATATTTAAATGCATTGGCTGCATGACAGCTTACTTAATATCTAGATGGAAACAAAAAGGTTGTGAGGCATGAAAAAATAAATTACTTTTTAAATACATTACGGGAATGCCAGTCAAAATCAAGTATAAGAAAAACAAGCAGCACTCAACTCAAACTACTTCTCCTTGCACTGCAGTTCTAATTATAATTTATATTCAGCTTTATTAAAGCACCAAGTAACATGCTGAAAGTAACAATCTCTGTGATGCCCCCACTTGTAAAAATGTTTCTTATCCAAAACAGACCTGCTGCCTGACAGCTATCTACTTGTTTCATGGGGAAAACACGATCAAAGTAAAAATGAAAAGCAAACAAGAAACAAGCTCAAGATACATTGCTTAAATTATTACTGTACAGGTTATGGACCACACATGAATGGCATTCTGTTTAGTTTACTGGTAAAGCCCTCAGAGATCACTAGAAGTCTCCAACAAGTGTAATGAGCTTCTTAAAATAATGTAATCCTGTCCTTTACTACAAATACTGTCATATGCATTTCAATATCCAATGCTTGTACATTATCTAGTTAAGTATTCTCTGCATGGCAACAACAGAAAGGCTTCAATGTTGGCAATTCTTTAACAGTATGCTTATTAAAGCTTACTTGCATGTTATGATCTCAGACAAGCTTACTTGATGGTCATTAAAGCATTGCTACTTAAAACACAGAGCAACAGGCACTTTGAGTAATAAGCATAAATCAACAGTACAAAAATATGACAGAAACCAGACCATTCTGCAAAATCAAGAACAGATGAAAAGCTACTGTAGTACTTGTGTCTACCTTGTATGGGGGGATACTCTGCACATTTACACTGCATAACTGCTCCTTGCTTTGCTTGGACACATCTAGAGTCACTACATGGGGGAGTGGGGTGCAACAAGTATGCCACAATTTGAAATGTCTCTGGCTGACGGTGATGGCCCTAACACATTTGTCATAACTCTCACCCTCAGAGCAAGAAATCTGGGCAAAGCCATATATAGAAGTGGGACAAAGGCCCAAAAATAAGGACAATTTTTAAATATTGCTCTTATAAACTTAGAAAGATAATAGAATAGTAGGTCTTGCATTAGTATGAATTTTCTGAAGGATATGAAATCTGAAACTCAAATGCCTGTCATTATTTTCTAACTTCAGTCTTTAATGATTTACCACTAATTTGCCAAAAAAACACAATTTTATGAAAAATGGACCAAAAATGTGATGCAGCAATATAAAATAGCCAGACAATACAGCTGGGAACCTGTCAAAGAAGGGACACTTTTTTAATATTAGTACTGCTAACTTGAGCAGCTGACAAAATAAAAGAGTCTACATGCATTTCTGAAATAAAAGTAATCTATAACTCTGATTATTACAGTTATTTCTTAATTGTAAACCCTCCATGTTTTCTTCCAAAATTGCTGTTTTGCAGAGGGATTATTAGGGGAAGAGCAACATTTTGAGCCAAATTCAAGGACAGTTGAGAGGTTTGGCTATGCCTAATTGTATAAAGCAATTTGCATGTACCTCTCAACCTGTTAATGCAATAAATCTGGACAAGGCCAAATTTATTGGGGGAACATTATAAACAGTACTAAAAATTGCTCTTGTATAAACTGGGACAGTTGATAGAACAGGTCTTACTTTAGCATGCATTTTTCTGAAGGTTATGAAGTCTGAAACTAGTGTGTCATTATTTAGTGACTTAATTCCTAAATGATTTGCCAGAAAACCACAAATTTTATGAGGAACAAACCAAAAATAAGAAGCAAAAAACCTATTCTTTCTTTGAAAATCTGGACAGTTGGGAGGTATAGTTCAGCTGGGGCTGTCTAAGTTTGCCGCCCTTCCCCCTCACAAAACCATGGTCGAATGGAGCCTCCCCCTGCAGCCATTCCAATGATTCATTAATTTGCTATTTCACTCCATTTACCATAAACACTGATGTACATACTGATTTACTTCTATGATGATTTGAACTTCATTTGAAAGTTTTATTTTGCATTTTACAGCACAAACACTAAGACATCTGCTAAACAAACTTGGCATTAAAACTTCTCTGCCCTTGAAACTCACATTCATTGAAACAACATTAAAACCCACATTCAAAGAAAATACATTTTACCCGTGGCAGATAAAAATTAATTCTGGGCTGTTTTCAAATCATAGGCCCCTTGCATATGAAACATACATGTGCTCTTTGATACACCTTCCTATTGCTTTGAACATTTTTCCAGTAAACAATGAAACAAAACTGCCCAATTCAGAACATTTCCATCATAAAAGTCTACTTAAACTTCTACAGTCCACTATTATCAGTAAATATGCACAATTCTACAGTCCACAATTATCGGTAAATATGCACAATCTCTGAAGTAGTAAAAAAGTCATCTAAATAATTCCACGTTAAATAAATCTGTAATGAAAAGGTTGCTGCTAGCAATCAGCTATATATTTCATGGTTTCATCAAAAAATAAAGTGTCTGATGCCCCTGAGGAATAAATTGCCTAAATTACATTAAAAATAAGCTAGTAATATTGCAATAGGAAATGGATGGCAAACTGATAACAGGCTCATAGTTAGTATCTTAACTTTCAGTACGGCAGCATTCACCCCTTATGGGAGTAGAACCAACAACCTTCTGCATCAAAAGCAAGTACACAACCTGTTGTGCTATTAGCAATGTGAGCTGATGTAGCATAATCAGCACTAAACTTCTCTTCCCCTGCAGCTCTCAGCTCCTTGTAAAATCTACTCAATACTCAACTGCATCTCAACTTCGCAGCATAAGAAGTCTGGAAAAAGCCAAATTTATTGGGGTGGGTCAAAAGGGCAAAAACCAGGGACACATTAAACATTGCTTGTATAATCTTGGAAAGCTGCTAGAATAAAATGCTGTGTTACCACCATACATTTTACTGCCAAGGTCCCTGTGCAAAAAAGAGTCAGAACAACATACCACTATGCCAAATCACCTGCTTTGTGAAAGAAAAATGCTGTGTTACCACCGTACATTTTACAGCCAAGGTCCCTGTGCAAAACAGTCAAGAGCAACATACCACTATGCCAAATCAGCTGCTTTGTGAAAGAGAGGAAGACTGAAACTTAAATGGCTATCATTTAATGAATTCAGTTCTCACCATAGCTGTCAACCTCTTAGCACAAAACACCCGGACAAACCCAGTAATGAGGGAATACAGCCCTCAAACATATTCAGTGAATTCAGTTCTTGCCATAGCTGTCAACCTTAGCACAAAAAACCTGGACAAAGCCACTAACAGGGTATTACAGTTCCAAAAATAAGGACAAATTTCAAATAGTCATCTTATAAACTTAAAAAATTGCTATAATAAAAAGGTTGTGTTACCATATATTTATTGCTAGAATAAAAAGTTGTTTTACTATGTATTTTCTGAAGACTATGAAGTCTGAAAGTCAAATGCCTGTCAATTTTACTTCTGATGGAACAAAAACAATTTTCAACAGAGGCCCAGGGTGAAATACTGTAGACACATGTCTTTGTAAAATGGCAGGACACCAGAGCAAATCCACACAAACACAAAGATAAGATGTAGACTCCACACAGAAGGCACCCCAGCCAAGAATCAAACCACAAATCCTATAGCTGTGAGGCAACAATACTGCCACTGCACCATCAAATATGTAGGGAGTTAAACATTCAGAAACCTGAAGTCTGAAATTCAAATGCCTGTCAGTTTTATTTAACATTTGTTAATCAGGACAGTCTGACTTGGAACAAAAAAACAATTTTCAGCAGAGGCCCAGGAAGAAATAATGCAGACATGTCTTTGTAACATGGGAGGACACAAAAGCAAACCCACACAAACACAGGGAGAAGATACAGACCCCACAAAGAAGGAACCCCAGCCAAGAATCAAACCTGAGAACCTGCAGCTGTGAGGCAACAATGCTACCACTGCACCATCAAATAAAAGCAAACCCACACAAACACAGGGAGAAGATACAGACCCCACAAAGAAGGAACCCCAGCCAAGAATCAAACCTGAGAACCTGCAGCTGTGAGGCAACAGTGCTACTACTGCACCATCAAATATCAAGCATTGCAACATTTACAAACCACAGATATTATGAGGAACAGATCAGATCGAATATGAGGCAAAAATCTGCAATTTTTTTTACAAATGGTGGTGGGTAGGGAACTCAAGTCTTTAACACCTGCATACAGGGTACAGGGTTCAAGCCTGAGGTATTCCCTACCACACCACCATGAGTCTAACCACCAGTATATTGCACCTGGGGCATTTACGCACACACACACACCTGCAAGTAAATCACCATAACTTCAATGTCCTTTCTCCATAAATCCAATGCAAGTACATCCAAACCCTGCCCATGACCTGCAGTACATCCAAACCCCGCCTGCAACTCCAGACCCACCCACGAGATCTTCCCGACGAGAGACTGCAGCAATTCCAGACTGCTGGTGTTGCACCCTGACGTGTTTTTCCATCGAGTCTATGCAGTTTAAAACTGCATAGACTTCTGGCAGCTCCGTTCCTCATGTTTCCCTATCAGGACTGCCTGGAGCATGCGCAGAGACTCGCAGCAGCAGTCCAGACTACTGCGCATGCGCGAAGTCAGCTAATTTTTAAACTTTTTTTTCTTTTTTATTTATTTGTTTTTATTTTTATTTCTTTTAGTTTCGGTTGAGGGGGCTGCAGTCCGGCAGTCCAGTAGCACGGGCTGCCCCTGCCTATATGTTATCCTTGTATCCCCTCTCTGTCTAACACGTAAGGGTTTTCTTTTAATACCATTTTTTGGTATCCCTTCCTGCTGCTTACCACCCTGGTAGTCTCTTCTACCATTGTTGGTAGATCATCTACTTTATCCTTTATCTTTCGTTAATAACTTTTTACCATTGCTATTAAAATTTCTTGTTCCCCTGTTGTGTGTGAGTGTTTATGTGGTGGTGTTCTTAGCATTACAGTATGGCGGAAAAACCACCAAAAGGCACATCTGGGCTCAAACAGCCCCAGTACTGTGGAAGAAAGGTGCTCAGTTCCAAGGAGCATCTTTCTTGTGTCTGTTGTTTAGGAGCCTCTCATTTAGAAATTGACTGTGACTTATTTAAGGACATCAGTCAGAGGACTTTAGGTAAGCATCGGAACAAGTTCATACTAAAGCGTTTGCTCATATTTCCATTTAGTGAAGCCTTGTCCAAGGCTGACTCCTCTCCCAAGGATATGCCAACAAAGAGAAGCCTTTCTTTACCGGCATCCCCTTCGGTGCCAGCTGCCTGCAAGCATAAAGCATCAGTTCTGACCTCCTTGAAACCGACTACTAGTTACAGAAAATGCAGGTTGATGTCCCCTCGGCACCGTCTACTTCCACGGTGCCCTCAGCACCAGGTTTGGCTCCAACTTCTTTAGTTTCTGGTTTGGTGCCGACCTCGCCCTTAGCTCAGCTCATTCCCTCAGTGCCGAAATTAGACCAAGAGCTGTCCAGGTCTAGATATTCTCCTTCTGTAGACCTTTTCGTGGGCCAGCTGCCTAGCCCGTTCCTAGAATGTCCAGAGTCTCCCTCAGTCTTCTTGGTTCGATCCTCCAGGAGTCTTTCTGAATTGGATGTCATAAGGTTGTTGGACCAGCTGTTGGTGGCCTGAGTCATTCCTGCCCCTTCTCAGGTCATTCTCCCACGTGGACTTGGGACCTGCTCTCCCAGGATTCCTACTCTTTCTCCTCCTCTGACTTCAATCAGAGTTTCGGAGCGCAGCACTTCAGTCCCTCCCATTACCACCTGTTTCCGTGCCATTAGATATTTCCAACACGACTCCGGAAGTTGCCCTGACTTGTTCAGTTCTTACTCTCGGGGTCATGATGTCTTCACCAGTTCTGTTGGCCTTGGTCCAGCATCTGTTTTTTTGTACAGTGCTGGCCTCGGCTCCAGTAACTTCGTTGGTTGTGAGTCCATCTCCGCCTCCAGCTTCAGGAGCAGGCTCTCAGAGCAGTGTGTGACCTTGGTTCCTAGGTGGTGTTTCTCGGTTCTAGGCTCCCACTCTTGTTCGTGGGGGCACCGCCTTCAAGGTCATGAAGGGGGCCTTATGCTCTGCAGGCTGTCAGCTGGTTTCTCCTGCTTTGGAATGTCATATGACCATTTCCTCTAGTCCAGAGTTGTCTCCAATGCCTACAACAGGACAGCGAGCACCGGGGCTTCAAGTTGCCCAAGAACTGGGCCCCCTCTTCTTCGGAGTCCTCTGCATGAATCCCCAATGAGAAACCGCGCCGTAAGAAGACATGCAAGAGGAAGCACCTCGATTCTTCTGTGGAATCTATTACTGAGGACATGGATTTCGATAAAGGGGAGGATTCCCCCCGGACACCCCTGAAGATGTCACCTTTGGAGACATCCTGGAAATTCTAAAACACACGGGTAACTGGAAGTCCCAAGACCTATCCTCAGAGTAAACCGTGTACTTGCAAGCCTTCAGTGCTCAACCATCTACTTCCTGGGTATCCACACCCGCTGATGACCTCATCAAGGTAATCACACAGGAGGCTTGGAAGGCTCCTGATGCCATAGAGCCTATTCCCGGAGACCTGACAAGATACTTTCACCCCCAGAGGACCACCGGTATTGGACCAAAGTTTTAACAGTAGATGCCATGGTAGTGGCGGCTGCCACCAAAAAGGAACTTGCCAATGAGAGTCCTTCTGTGCATATACTTAACAGGGAGTCTAGGATGCTGGACAGGTTTGGAAAGCAGGTCTATGCTTCATCGGCCTTCGCTTTTAGGTCCTTGAACTGCACACTTTGATAGACTCCAGAGAGACCTAATAATGGAATTATCAGAAACTCTGTTTGGAGCTGTAGCTAACAAGGTACATGATAAAGTTACCTCACAGCTAGCCACCTTGAAGTCTATATCGAACTCATCCATGTGGCTCATCGCACATGCAACCAAGGTACGACCAGGGCAGCGGGTTCCCTCATTGCAATTAGGCGCCATGCCTAGATATGCTTGTGTGATTTCACGGAGCTCTTCATGTCTTCCTTTGTCAATGCTCCATTTGACGCGTCATCCTCTTCGGCCCCAAAGTAAAGGACACATTAGCCAGATGTGAAAAGGATGGTAAGACCCTGTCTACCGTGGGCATTCGTTTTTCTACTTCTCAATGGTACTTTTCCAGGAATCAGAGGAGTTAAAGGGAAAATAAACTCAGAAACAGTAAAGAAGCCATGATGGTCACTTCTAAGATTATAAATCCTGAATTAGTCTAAAAGAGTAAAAAAATAGAATAGACATAAAATTCGTGGCAGATGAGCATTTTAATGAATGATTGAGATACAGTTGGTACTTATATAATTTAGTTCATAAGACGTGTTCTCGTCAGTGTAAATGTAATCGCGTACAGAAGCATTAATCTCATGTAACAAATATTTTTTCCCACATGGTTGCAAAATACCAGTGGAGTTTAAATTAGTCTTTCTAACATCATGATGAAAAATATTGTGATAAAAGCATTCGGTCAGCACATTTGTGTAAATACTTCCATTACTATTTAGTTTATTTATTGATTCATTAATATTTAAAATTTAATATTTATATGTTTAAAAAAAAACACAATATCGGGGCCTTGTGGATAAGGTAGATTGGGTAAACATGGACATGAAAAAAGCTGGGCTGAGGGGGGTTTATAATGATTGAGTGATGAGTAGTCATGTGGAAAGATGATTGGAAAATAGGCTGGAAGAGTTGGCCCATTAAACGAAGTGAAGCTGAAGAATAATGATTGGTTAGGTGAAATTAGCAGGCTAATGGTGGTTGGATATGCCTGGGCTCGATTTACCCAGGACAATTTATCTGGGTCCAGAAAAAGTGTGTATTTGTTACAGTTTAAGGAATCAGAGCAGTGGAAAAGTATGGTTCAGGAAGTCCCAGGGGCCTTTCCAGGACACATGTAGTGGTGGCCTCCTTCGGGGCAGAGGGGAGAGATCAGATAGAAGACACCAACCCTGAGGCGGCCCATGAAACCAGTCATCCAGAGACTCCTTCTCCGGACAGTCCTACCAGTGCTCCTGAAAGGAGGTCCAATTGCTTACGTGTGGAAGCAGTCAGGTGAAGACTCTCACTGCACTCATTAGCTTGGTGACAAATAACCTCCGATACTTGGG
The DNA here is from genome assembly GCF_019279795.1 of Protopterus annectens. Taxonomy (NCBI): domain Eukaryota; kingdom Metazoa; phylum Chordata; order Ceratodontiformes; family Protopteridae; genus Protopterus; species Protopterus annectens. The sequence continues at coordinate 719,793,776 of NC_056737.1, forward strand.
TGCAGAAAATCATTACCAGTGGCAGTCGCATCCCCTTCATCTTTTTTCCACGTTCTCTAAGAAAAACAAATGACATCCCACCCCATCAGAGGGATCAAGCAGCCAAAGAAATCCAAAAGCTGCTATGAAAAAGAGTCATCCAAGCAGTCCCACCAGACCAGATAGGATCCCTGGAAGCTGATATTGGACTTCAGCCTTCTTAACAACTGTGTTTAGCAGACAAAATTCTGGATAGTCATGGTTCAGTCTATTCTTCCCTTTCTAGAGTAAAACAATTGGATGTGCTCTATAGACCTTCAAGATACGTATTACTACATAAAAATGGACAAACGCTCAAAAAAGTTTTTCCGCTTTTGGCTGGAGGCCAGTCATTCCCAGTTCAGAGCGCTGTCCTTTGGTCACACCACAGCCTTCATGGTGTTCACCAAATGTATGGTTGGCCGTCACGGCTTGTGTGAGGTTATGTGGATTCCAGGTGTTTCCTTATCTAAACGACTGGCTCCTCACTGCCCCAACCAGGCATCTACTGATTCAATCCAGAGACTTCGTTACACGCCTCTTCAGTACCCTAGGCATCCCAGTCAGCTACAAAAAGTCTCAGCTATCCCCCACTCAAGACTTACAGTACATAGGAGCCCACCTCGGCATGGTCTCATGCATAGCTTCTTTACCCTTTCACAGGATCCAGAAGATAAGGTCGCAAATTCAGTCCAATTTACCAAGAAACAAGGTGGCAGTCCTTATTCTTCAAGCCCTCGGCTTCATGGCAGCAGCTGTCACTCTGGTTCCACTGGCATGATTTCACATGAGAATACTTCAATGGCTTTTAGCCTCACAATGGTCCAGTCTTTCTCACCCAAAGAATCAACCGATCCTGATAACGGCATGTTACAAAAAAGATTTGTCCTGGTGGATGGAGTCACAAGAAATCCTAAAGGGCCGTTCATTTGTTCCCCCTCAGCCCGAGGCCATAGTGACCATGGATGTCTCCCAGATGGGGTCGGGGGCATTATCTGGGAAAGACAGTCCAAGACACTGGAAATGAGAGCAGTGTTCCTAGCGTTGCAAGCCTTTCAAGCTGCTGTTCCTCTGGGAACAGTTGCGATCCAATCAGACATGTCAGTAGTCTGGTACTTCAACAAACAGGGGGGAACCAAGTCCTACCTCCTCTGCCGGGAAGCTCTCAGAGTTTGGCAGTGGGTGATGTCCTCCAACCACTTTCTTGTGGCAATGCACATCCTGGGGAGCTCCAATGTAATAGCAGACAAGTTGAGCAGACACATTCTGCTGCCTCACGAGTGGTGTCTAAATCCCAAAGTAGCAAAAGAAATATTTTGCCACTGGGGTGAGCCTTGTTGTGACCTATTTGCCTCCCCAATGAGCAACAAGTGTGGCATATACTTTGCCCTAATCCCTCGACAGGGAGAGTCCCCAAGACACTCTCTCCTTCTTGATTGGCCCTGGGTCTCTTTTAACCTTTTCCTCCCTTTCCCCTCCTTCCCCACTTTCTAAAGAAAGCCCAAAGGTTGCAAGCCAAAGCGGTCCTCATTGCTCCTTTCTGGCCCTGCCAGGCAAGTTTGGTTTTCCTTTTTATGGCCTCACTTGGTTCACCAACCTTGGATTCTGGACCCAATTCTTGATCTGCTCTCCCACCTACATGGGCTGCCTCATTCTGATCTTCACTCCCTCAAGCTCACAGCTTGGTTCCTCCAGTTCGGTTAGTCGCTAGGCAGAATAATATTACTTCCCCTGTCCGAAAAATTCTTCTGGCTTCCCATAGACCTTCCACCAGGAAACTGTATTCCAGTAAATGGAAAAGATTTTCTCTTTGGGCCTCTGAAAATAATTTAGATACTTTCTTGGCTCCAGTTGAAAAAGTTTTGGAATTCCTAATGGACCTCTTTGACTAAGGAGTGGCTGCCTCCACCATTAGAGTTCTTTTAACAGCCATTTGTAATTTTCACAATGGATACGATGACCATCCTTTATGCAAAGTGTTTCTTAAAAGAGTTTTGCGTATCAAGCCCCTGTTCAGGGATTTGTTACATCCATGGGATCTTACCTTCATTTTACAGTACATAGTACTACCTCCCTTTGAACCAGCTGCCACTTGACATCTGAAATTCCTTTCCTGGAAAACTCTTTTTCTAGTAGCCATTACTTCAGCCAGGAGAGACCCGGAAATTCAGGTATGTTGTGCGAAACTACCATACATCATTTATGGTGTCATTGAGGACAAACCCTTCATTTCTTCGTAAGGTGGTCTCTGAGTCAAACATCAATCAATCCATTCAGTTTCCAGTTTTCTTTCCCAATTACTCTAACAAAGGCAAATATTGTTTACATTTGTTAGACGTTCATAGACAGCTGAGATTTTACCTTGACAGGACTAAAGATTGCAGAGCATCAGACCAATTGTTTGTTTCCTTTTCAGGACCAAGAATAGGTAAATCGGTATCTAAGGTGACCTTATCTAAATGGTTAAGAGATTGTGTTACCTTCATTTATGAACATAATAATCGAAGAGTATCTCTGCCTGTAAGAGCACATTCAACCAGATCTATCACCACTTCAGCTGTTTTTCATTCCAAAGCTTCTTTAGATGAAGTATGTGTAGCCGCAACTTGGGCTACCCCTTATACCTTTATCACGCATTACAAATTAGATATGATCTCCAGGGGAAGAGCATCTTTTGGCTCTATGGTTCTCAGGAATATCCTTCCATTAGGCCACCCAGGTACTAAAGTAACTGGAGACTCTGACCCAACTGTCAAGAATGAATGAAGATTGAAAACATCAGGTAAAGAAGTTATGTACTCACCATAACGTTCCATCTGTGTTGTTGATCTTCATTCATTCTTAACATCCACCCACTTTCCCCCTATATTAGATTTCCTGGGGGGGGTCGTACCCTTGTCTTGGACTTACATTAGAGTTTTTACCTTGGACACAGGTTCTCATAATTTATATCTTCTTCTTCTTGCTGTAGTCTGCAAACTCGATCTGAGGTAATACAGAGAGGAGCATTGTGGGTAGAGACTTGGTTCGGGAGTTTTTGGCTGGTGCGAGCTGTATAAAGGCCAAGCCAGTTAGAAGGATCGGAACTGTATCCCAACTGTCAAAAATGAACAAAGATCGACAATACAGATGGAATGTTATGGTGAGTACATAACTTTTTTTTGATTGTTGTTTATTCACATTTCTTCACTTCAAGGAGTCAACCCTTTGATGTAGTATTTGCATAAGGCATGCACACTACATCAGGGATGAAGTCAGTAGCTTTGTATGTTAGATACTAAATTCTGATGTTGTCCTTTTCATTCTTCCTTAATGTATGGGTTACAGATCTGATCCTAGGATCCTACTTGGTTACTTACTACAGACTTTGGATCCAACTCTTGAGCTCCTCCATCTACACATAATGCCATAATCCATTCCCAATACCCCAGATTTTGTTTGCTGCTATCACACATGGATGTAGGATCCTCTCTCGTAGCAATTATTTTCTTTTATTTACAACAGTAAGTGCATTTACCTCATTCTTTTCAATCTATTTTTCATTACTTCAATATTCTGTTTTACTTTATATAATTTTTCAATCTCCCTTTCATTTCTTCTAGTCTTACCATCCAGATCCAAATCTGTCAAAGCCTGTAACTAGTGCATCATACATGCTGAGGACTCGCTGTCCCAAGTATAGCCTGGATTCTATCTCCCCTTGGCTACACTCCTCATTTATTCAAACACCTAAAAATCATTCCCAACCTCAGTCCCCTAAATCATCTATCAGGTCCTTCAGCAGTCTTTCTGAAGCGGCTGTGGATAGGATGATGCAAAAGTTTCTCAGAGCTCAGATCCAGATGGGGTTATATTTGCTCTTTCTCCTATTGAATCTGTCATTCTTCCTGCCACTACCCCTATTGTCATAGCTCCTTCTTTGACTTATCTATTTCAGAGCCCAAGGATCTGACAATTCTCAGATTTCCAGTGTCGGATCCGAAGAGTATTACTTCTTCTGCTTGGAAAGTGGACAGTGTCCCCGACCATTTCTGCTCCAGTGCTTTTGGATCAGGAAGAGTTCTGGAGTTGAAGCATTGGCACTGGATCTGTGGAGCTGAGATCTACTCCGATGATCACTGATTGGGTTGGAGTCATGATCTGCCTATACTGGAATATTTGGCTGTGGTGCGGCTGGCCACAGATTCTCTGGGACCATCTGCCTTTGAGATTGTGGAAGGGGTCTTATCTCATTCTAGGGATCTGGTTTGTCATGCCTTCTCAGATCCTACATCCTTTCTCTTATGGTTCAGAGCTCTGATCCCATCAGACCTACTCATCAGGGGCAGCCAATTCTGTCTAACTTCCAGACGGTTCCCATAGAAGAACTACCCCTCTCTTCGGACACCTGTCCAGAACATCCCCCTGAGGAGGTTCACCAGAAGAGAACATGCAAAAGGAGGCACATAGATTCCCTTTGGAATCTCAATGAAGATACTGATTTTGAAAAAGGGGAAGGATCCCCCAGATCACCACCTGATGATGTCTTATTTGGAGATATTTTAGAGATCCTTAAGCAGAAAGGTGGTTGGTCCACTGATAATCTTTCTCCTAAGGAGTCAGTATATCTGGAAACTTCTGGTTCTGGCCCGTCTACATCTTGGGTGACTCCCCTAATTGATGAGCTTATTGACCTAGTCTCTCATCAGGCCTGGAAGAACCTGATTCGGTTGAGCCTATCCTGCGCCATCTGGACAAGATTTTAGCACTCCAAAGGACAAACCCCACTAGAGCAAAGGAGTCCATGTTTTTGCAATGGTTGTGGTGGCAGCCATCAAAAAGGAATTTGCAGAACAGAGCTCCTCTGTCCATCCCGCTAACAGAGAATCTCAGGAGCTGGACAGATTTGGAAAGCATGTATTCTCTTCACCAATCTTTGCACTGAGATCCCTGAATTACCTGCACACTTTATAAGACTACAGATAGATTTGACAAAAGAATTGCCAAAATCCCTTGTGGAATCCATGTCAACAGAGAATTATAAAAGATCATCTTCTCAGTTGGCCACTCTTTTTATCTATTTCCATTGCGTCCATGAGGTTAATGTCTCATGCAGCAGAAAGTACCTAACGGTTGGCCAGTTCAGGCATTGCCATAAGGAGACATACCTGGATGTGGCTGTGTGACTTTGCAGAGCCTTTCAAGTCTTCTTTCATCAGTGTTCCAGTTTGGTCCTTCTGTGAAAGTGATGCTTTCCCACAGTAAGCAAGAAAGAAAGACTCTGTGTGTTTTACAGATTTGTCTTTTTACCCCGCAACAATCCTTTTCAAGGAACCAGAGAGGTGGCAAGAAAATGTGGTTCTGTAAATCCCATGGATCTTTCCAGGACTCATGCAAAGACAACTCCTTCAAAGTCAGAGGAGGGAGTTGAAATGGGAGACACCATCCTCGTGGCAGAGGAGGCCTGAAAAATCAGAGTTCCAGAGATTCCTTTCCGGATAGACCCTTTCAGTGCTCTTGAAGTGATGCCTGATTGCCTGCCTCTGGAGGCAGTCAGGAGATGCTTGTCCTTGCACCCAGAAGCCTGGTCTGCTATAACCAGTGATTCTTGGGTGCTAAAAATAATATCCAGAGGTTAAATCATACCCTTTTCCCATACCTCCTCTTCCAAAAGAAAAAAGCCCTCCAACCTCCCACCCAGTCAGATGGAGGCTGCAGCACAAGAAATTCAAAAGCTGCTAAACAAAAGAGTCATCCAGGAGGTCCCATCATACCAAACAGGATTTGGAACTTACTCAAGATTCTTTTTAGTGCCAAAGAAGACAGGGGTCTGAGACCAATTTTGGATCAAAGCAATCTAAATCAGTTTGTGAAGAAATCAAAGTTCTGAATGGTCAGGGTTCAGTCCATTCCACCTCTTCTACACAAGTATGATTGGATGTGCTCCATCGATTTCAGGATGCATGCTGTCATCTCAGAATAAACAGATGCTCCCAGAGGCATTTACACTTACAGCTCTGATCCACTCACTCTCATTTCGGAACCCTGTCCTTTGGACTCATCACAGCCCCCAAGGTTTTTACCAAGTGTATGGCAGTGGTAGCAGCTTACCTGAGGCTCCAAGGATTATGAGGTTCTATATATAGACTACTGGCTTCTGACCACCCCAACTATGCTTCTCCTAGAACAATCCAGGGACTTTTTATTTCAGATTTCTCAATCACTATGCATAAAGTACAGTTGTGTACCATAAATGTAGATGTTCGAGTGTATTCACTGTTGCAGTCATTACTCTTGGGTTATCCTGCTGGCAGGCTACCCGCAGTCAGCCAGAATTCCAAAGTCTAGGTCCGGCATCGGTTGCTGTCGCCTCTTCCCTGACGTCAGTGCGCCAGGGGTATAAAAGATGCAGCCGACGACATTTTCTTTAGTTTTTCTTGCCCCAGATGTCAGGTGCCCCCAAATTGGTAGGCTGAAAAAATATGCCAATAAGTATGCATGCACAAAAATAACATTTCCTTCATCTGCAAGCAAATACACCACATAGGTTGTATAGGGTAGAGAAGTACAGATAAGTCCCAGCAAAGAAAAGGGGGATGGTGGGTGGGTAACCTGGACTGCAACAGTGAATACACTCGAACATCTACATTTATGGTAGGTACACAACTGTAGTATGTTCATCGTGTTTCACTGTTGCAGTCATTACTCTTGGGTTGAATCCCAAAGCTGAGGATGGGTGGCTGGGCTAAATAGGATTAGGAGAGGCTATAAGGCCCTGCCGAACTGCAGTGGCAAAGCCTGCTCTGGATTCAGAGTAAAGAGGTAAGTGGTAGTGCTTTGTGAAAGTGTGCACTGAACTCCAAGTTGCATCCTCTAAGATGTCTTTGGTTGGTACTCCTCTGAGGAAGGCTGCTGAAGTGGCTGCTGCTCTGGTAGAATGAGGTCTAATGCCCTTAGGCACTGATTTGCCATGTTGAAAATAGCAGAAACGGGTGCAATGGCCTATCCATTTAGAAATAGTCTGTTTTGAGATAGCCTTTCCTTGTGATCCTGCAGCATATGACACTAAAAGTTGCTCAGTCTTTCTGAAAGCTTTAGTTTGTCCAAGTAGAAACGTAACTGCCTGTGTATGTCCAAAGAATGCAGAATTTTCTCACCCTTGTTCTGTGGGTTTGGATAAAAGGTAGGCAAGTGAATTGTTTGGTTGAGGGCCACACTGGACACCACCTTAGGTATAAATGTTGGGTTTGTCCTCAGAGAAAACCTGTCTGGATGAAAAATGATAAAAGTTCCACAGCCATGAGTGCTTCTAACTCCGAGACTCGTCTTGCAGAGGTTATTGCTAGGAGCAGAGCTGTTTTCTAGGATAAGAATTTTATATCCGCTGTTGAGGCTGGCTCAGAAGGAGGCAGTGTGAGTTTTTCCAAAACATAATTGCCGGAATTAGTGCTCTCTTGGAGGCCTGATTTTTTGGCCCCTCTGAGGTACTGCCTTATTAAAGGATGAGAAAAGATAGGTGGTTCCATATTGTAATGGGCTGAAATGGCAGAGGCATGAATCTTAATTGATGAGAAAAAAAGGCCTTTGTTCAGCATCTCAGTTAGGTATTGTAAAATCTGAGGGATATTTGGTACACACATGTCAATGTCTTGTTCCTGGTTTCAAGCACAGAATCTCTTCCATTTTTCTGCATAAGATTTTCTGGTACTGGGCCTCCTGGCCTCCAAGATAACATCCATAACAGCTTTTGAAAGAGGAGTGTTCTGAATGGCCATATTATCCGCCATGCTGCCAGATTTAAGGTCCTGAGTTGGCTGTACAGGATCCGATTGTTTTGTTGGGTCAGCAAGTGAGAAGTTTGAGGCAATATCCATGCTGGACCTTGGGACAAGCTCTTTAGGATTGGGTACCAGTGCTGGCGTGGCCAGTCTGGTGCAATCAGTATCATTTTTGGCTTCTATTGTCTGACCTTTAGGAGTACCTTGGGAAGGAAAGGCAGTGGAGGAAAGGCATATACTGTTAGATTTTTCCAGCTGAAGGATAGGGCGTCCACTCTCCATGCTTGCTTGTGATAAACCCTTGTGCAAAATCTCTGCAATTGGCAGTTGTGAGGGGAGGCAAATAGATCTATGTCTGGGCATCCCCATTTCCTTGTTATCATGCTGAAGACTTGTGGATCCAGTTTCCATTCGTGGGGATCCATGAGGTTTCCGCTTAGTTCGTCTACCAGAGTATTTGTTTTTCCCGGCAGGAATTGTGCTTGCAGGTGAACTTGATAAGTCAATGCTGTGTCCCATAAGGTCATTGCTTGTCTGCAGAGGGGGTAGGAATGTGTACCTCCCTGCTTGTTTATGTACCACATGACCATAGTATTGTCTGTCTTTATCAGTAGCTGTCCTGGATGAAGTAGATCCTTGAAAGCTGTCAGGGCATTTTGAACAGCTAGCATCTCTTTTTGATTGATGTGAAGATGCATCTGGCTTGCAGGCCATGTGCCCTGAATACATTTTCCTGCCATATGGGCCCCCAGGCATAATCTGATGCATCCGTTGTCAGTGTCTGTCTGGCTGTGGGTAAACTGAATGGCAGACCCTTGTTGTGGTGACAGGCTTCTGCCCACCATCGAAACTCCTGTTGCAGGCAGGGAATGAGTGTAATTATTGTCTCCAGGCTGTGGCAATGCGGAGTCCAAACACTGTTTAGATACCATTGTAGTTTCCTCATATGCAGTCTGGCATATGGAATTAGTAGAATGCAGGATGCCATGAAACCCAAGGCCTGCAGGATTTTCCTTGCAGATAAGTGGGTCTTTGTTGCCAATTTTTTGAAGTAAGAAGTCAGTTGATTTTGTTTGTCTGGCGTGAGATAAGCCATCTGGGAAGTTGTATTTAAGCTTGCACCCAGGAATATTATCTCCTGAGAGGGCACTAGTTTTGATTTCTTTTCGTTTACTGTGTACCCTAGGCCAATTAGTAATCTTTTTACAAATGCCAGATGCTTTAGAAGAATGTCTTTGTTCTCTGCTTGAATAAGGCAGTCATCCAAGTAGGGATATATTTGAATTCCTCTTTGTCTGCAAAACGATATTACTGGTGCCAGGCATTTTTTGAAGACCCTGGGCGCAGTAGATAAGCCAGAGGGCAGTGCAGAGAATTGGTAGTGCATTGAGCCAGCTATGAATCTGAGGTATCTTCTGCAAGATTGTCTGATTGGGACATGCAGGTATGCCTCTTTTAGGTCCAAAGTTACGAGCCAAGCCTTCTTGCACAGCATGGGCAGTAGCCGCTGTAGAGTCAACATCTTGAATTTTGGAACTTCCAGAAATGTATTTAGTATAGGCAGGTTCAGTATTGGTCTCCAGGTTTTGTCCTTTCTGGGCACTAAGAAAAGTCTGGAGTAAAATCCTTGCCCCTGCTCTTGTTGTGGTACTTGTAGAATGGCCCTCATGTCCATGAGGGCTGTAATTTGCATTTGTGCCTCTGCCCATTGATTGTGTGGCAGGTCTGGCATGCCTTTTGACCTTGGTAGAGTGTGAAAATGGAACCTGTAGCCTTGGGACACTATGCTCAAGACCCATTTGTCTTGAGTAACCATTTGCCAATTTGATGAAAAAAGTGCTAGTTTTCCCCCTAAGGGGGCTGCCAAAAGAAAAGTGCTTGGATCTGGCAGAGGAAAGTCATTGGGACTGTTTCCTGTAAGGTTGTGATTTGTCTTCTCTGCTTTTGGAAGTAGGAGCACCCCATTGTTTAGACCTGTATGATCCTTGGGGCTGAGATCTGCCTCTAGGACGCCTGTATCTGCCTCTTTGTAGTCTGTCTGCCACTGGAAAGGACCAATTTTTAGAAGGCCAGTTCCTGCTAAATCTGGGTGGCTGTACCTGTAAGAAATCCTTAACTGTCTGCATGGATTTTGCTTTATCCTCCATTTTTTTCAACACCTCTTCTACTTTAGTACCAAACAAAGTATCATGCTGTAATGGACCATCTAATAATTTTGCTTTAACATGATCAGGCAGATTCTGTTCCTTTAACCAGGCATGCCTTCTAATAACAGAACCTGTAACAGCGGCCCTGCAAGAGGCCTCCAGTGAATCATAACCACATTGCAAAGTATGCTTTCCCACTTGTTCAGCTGCATGCAATAAATCCTGCATTTTCTTGTTCTCTGAACATTCAGTATTTGTCAACAATTTCTGTTTAAGCAGTGGAATTAAATATTGCTGATATTTCAGCATATGAAACTGACAATTTAAAGCCCTTACAGCCAAGGTAGCAGAAGTGTAAACTTTTTCCCCCCATCTGTCCAGAGCCCTGGAATCCCTATCAGAGGGGGCAGGTTTTTTTGCAGTGGAAGCTTTGACCCCTTTGGGACCCTGAGATATAGTTTCTGGGTCAGCAGCTGGGTTTTTATATAGGAATTTATGAGAATCCGGGACCCTGTAGTATCTGTCTGGCTTAGCAGGTGCAGGGGGTAAAGAGTCAGGGGACAGGCCGGACTCTGAAAATACATCATCTACAATGTCTAGAACAGGTGGAATAGCAAGGGGTCTGTGCTGAGGAAGTAGCAGAAAGTCTCTGAGCCTTTTCTTAGATTCAGAATAATCTTGGCTCTCCCAGTAGAAATGCTCCTTCATGATATGCAGGGTTCCCCAAAAGAATAATCCTCAGGAGGAGTGGCTGAAGGAATGGATTCTTCAGCATCAGAGTCCTCATAGGGAAGCATGGAATAATCCTGTTCAGAAGAGGAATCAGAGGAAATAGAAACCTGATCAGAAGAATCATATTCTGTCTTTTGCCTAGGCCTCTTATCAGGAGGGGGATGGGAACCCCTGATCAAAGTAATTAGGTCTTCGGACATTTTTTGCATCTGTTTTTTAGGCATGGAAGTCTGAGTAGGAGAATACTGTACTTGTTTCTTTGCCTTTAGAGCTGCTTTAGTCTTTGTCTTTGAAGCTGAAGATGGCTTAACATATAGTTGCGTAGGTCTGAAAACACCCTCAGAAGCCGATGCCTGCTCAGCGGCTCCCGACCCATCTGAGGGAATGATTTCCAAGTGTCCAATACCTTGAGTATCCAGAGGCCCAGTCGGCTCCACGTGGGAGTCGGAAGCGGCCTGTGGCTCTGAGGTAGCGGGTGCAAGGGGCTGCGAAAGTGCCTCACTGAGAACCAGCGAACCGGCGACTGGCCTAACGGAGGCCTCGTCGTCGGTTTTGGACCTCGGATGCCTATCCTTTTCCTTGTCCTTGCGTTTTTTGTAAATTCCGGTCGTCGGCTGTTCCGACGGCATTATATAATTAAATCTTCGGCCAAAGTGATGAAATGCAAAATTGAACCGACGCTTAATAGTGCGTTGGTTAAATCTAGCACAAAACCGACAGCTAGCAACGTTGTGATCAGGGCCTAGGCAAGGAATACAGTAAGAGTGAAAATCCTTATGAGGTATTTGCTTCCAACAAGAAATACAATTGTTAACTTTTTCTGACATCGGTCTGGAGCAAGAAAAAAGTTTCCCCAACGGGGTACTTAGCTTTAATGAAGACTTCGGTTCTGAAATTCGGATTTGAAAATCTCAGGTGTCGGCTGACTGGCACTTGCGAACTGCTTTTGCTTTGGGCACCACACGGCAAGAAAGACTGAAGAAAATGGCGTCGGCTGCATCTTTTATACCCCTGGCACACTGACATCAGGGAAGAGGTGACAGCAACCGACGCCAGACCTAGACTTTGGAATTCTGGCGACTGCGGGTAGCCTGCCAGCAGGCTAACCCAAGAGTAATGACTGCAACAGTGAAACACGATGAACATCAGTCAATACTGCCAAATCCAAACTCACATCAGCACAGAGCCTGGGGTTTATTGGGACCCATCTAAACTCAAGAAACCAGATTGCTTTCTTACCAACTCACTGTGTATGTACTCTCAGATCTGAAGTTCATCAAATTCTTTATCACCCTGCTGTATCTGCCAAACTTGTTCTTCAAGCATTAGGATCCATGGCAGCATCCATAGTATTAGTTCCATGAATATGTTACTTTATGCACATTCCTCAATGGACTGTAGCTGCTCAATAGTTTATTCTTTGACAGCCCCTTTCTTTTACAATCAAACTTACTTAGATATCCAGAAACCACATTCACTGGTGGATACAGTCAGACAGCATTTACCAAGGTTGACCTTTTGTTCTATCTCCCCTGTTGGCCACAGTGGCCACAGATGCCTCCCAACTGGGGTGGAGGGACATTACTTGGGAAGGACAATTTAAGGTACTTGGTCCCACCCAAGAGACCAATTTGCACATCAGGTCCTGCAGATGAGGGCAGTTCATTTAGTATTGCAGGCATTTCAAGATTCTGTCCCTCTGGGAACCATTGCAGTTCAGACTGACAATGTGTCTGTAGTCTGGTGAAAGTTCTGCAGCTGTTCAGCAAAAAGCAATGCAACCTCTATACATTACTTTCAGTAACCTACAAGAAATTGCAAGACAACTGCACACAAACCTGGTTAAAATAAGTGAAAAACTTATGGAGTATATCTACACAAACAACAAAAGGCTGGAAAAATGGAAGAAGCTTTAAACAGGTATTCAGATGAGGTGATGAAGCTGCAAACACCAGAGGCTGAAATGAAGAAAAGGCTGGCTGAATGTGAGACTACTCAGGAAGAGGTGTTTTAAAAAATAATAATAGAATTAGAGGACAGAGCACATAGGAAAACCTGAGAGTTTCAGCTATACTATAATTTTATGAAAGCACAAATAAGCAACTGTACTGGTATTTCACAGCAGGAGTTGTTAGTTGAAAGGGCATATTATGTGCATGCTCCAAACCTGGCTATGAGAAAGCAACCTAGACCTTTAATAGTAAAGATGCAATCCTACCAGCAGAATGAGTTATTTCTGAGAAAACTGTGGCAGAAAGACAAACTACTAAAAGTGGGAAACAGCAGTGTGTTTGTGGAGAATGATTACTCATTGTACACCAGGCAGAAAACGGATAAATTCATTCGACTATTCAGGGAATGTCGAGCTGCAGGTGTGAGATTCAAACTGCTGTACCCAGCTGTCTTCAAGGTATTCTTCCCTGGAGGGACAAAGTCATTTTTTGATGAAGTACATGCTAAGGAGGAAATCCAAAAGTTTGTCCAACAAAAAGTGAGCTGTGAAACAGAAAGAGATTCTGTTTATTGTTCTTCTGGTAATAAAGACCACAGAGAGACTGTACCTGTGTAACCTTTCCCACTGTTTCAATGGAAAATGTTGGAGAGAAGGAAGGGAGCATGACAATTGACTAAAAGAATCGAGAGTATGTTGGAAATGAATCAGAGACAGAATTTGGGAAATGGGGATGAACCAGTAAAAAAAAACAGTATCTTAATGTGGGATTGTAGTGCAAAAATTAAATTTGTGAAATATGATAGAACAAGAACATCTGGAAATATTGTACTTTTTCAAAATTTCTTGGATTTGTGGGGGGCTCTAAAGTATATAAGAAGTACAAAAGCACACAACAAATGAACCAACACGCTGTCCAAGGTGGAAACTCAATTCTGCTGCGCTCATTATATATAAAAAAAAAAATCGCTGGAACCCAAATATAAAACTTGGAAACAGTTAAACACAAAAAACACAACAAGCAAAACACCACCAGTTAAGCTTTTTCATCGGGCTCTAAAGTATATGCCATACTTCATGTCATTAATGTTTAGAATAAATGCTTTGTGGAGGGGAACAGAGGGAAGAAAGTTAACTGTAAACAAAGAAAGCATTTTTAATAGTACTATTTTTGTGATGTATGGTTTTCTCTGCATGCTATAAAGTAAACTTTTATCAGTTATTTTTAAATGTAATGGGGATTTTAAATAAGTGTGCTGTTCTTTTTTCCTTTCTTTCTCTCCTGTCTCTCTTTCATCTTGATCAGTTTTAAGAAATGTAGGCACTGCAATGTAAAAAAAAAGCCTGGTTAAAAGAGCACGACAAAAGAAAAAATAATGTACTTTCTTGCATGGGGGGATGACTGGATTAAGGACGTGAGATTGATTTAGTAACAACTTTTAAGAGAAAGCAAGTAAATGAAAAAGAATATTGAATATTATGAGGGCTTTTCTGTCAAATTAATGTATTCTTTAGTAGGTATTCTGTATCTGTCCCTCTTGTCTATCTGATAAAGAGAAACTGACTGACTTGTTTTCATGGCTCAATGGGCGCAGCCTGATAATGAGAAATTGGCTGTCTGGTTCTCATGTCTCCATGGAGACAATCTGAAAAAGAGAAATTGGAGAGAGATTGGTGAGAAAGAGAAACTGGCTAGGGCATAATGTTTTCTGAAAGCATTCAGAGTTTTTTCTGCTGGGAGAGCTATAAAGATAAAACAAAAACAGCAATCAGTAGAAGCATAGGCTGTACTATACATCTTAGCGTGAATAACCTTTCTTTCAGGTTAACTCAAGTCTGAGTGTGGCTGTCAGTTTGGGACATTTGTTCCTATTAGGAGGGTAAAACTTCAATATTTGAAGATGTATATAGTTTTCTGTGTTATTATTAAATTAATAGGTTTTAGGGGGTATTGGGGGATTGTTTGTTTTTTGTTTGAGGGCATCCAATAAAAGAATAAGTTTTATAAGATGTGACATAGGCTCAAGTGGATGTGACAAAGAAAAAACTATATAAAAGTTCATCCTGCCAAACAGTGTACGCATGTATCACAAAAGCTGAAACTAGACATTTAACAAAAAGGTGTTATATATAAAATGTGGGAATAATGACTTTTTAATACAATGATGCTTTTTGTAATGTCTTTAAATGTCAGTGGTCTCACAGATTAATACAAAAAAGAAAAAAATAGTACACTGTGTTAAAAAATATAAAATGCAAATAGCTATGTTACAAGAGAGACACTTTGAAAGAACTGAGCATGTGAATTTGATAAAGAAAGAAAGATTTTCAGGATGGTTATTCAGCTGGATATCTGGGCCAAAATAAAAGAGGAGTACTTACATTAATTGCAAGAGGAGCTCCAATAGAGATAGAAGAGGATAAAAAAGATAATGTCAGATTTTTAGTGCTAAGGGGCTACTGACAATGGAGGAGGATTACACTGGCATGTATTTATGTTCCACCTAAAACTGCTATAATGGAGCTTAAGAAAATTCTGGGAGAAATCATCAGTTTTCAGCAAGGAATATTACTTATATGTGAAGACTAGAATTTAATTTACATCAGTGAGGATGTGTCTCTGGAACCCAGAATGGAAAGGATAAAAAAGGAGGGTAGATGTTATAAGAAATTTATGAAAATATTTGGCATAGAAGATGCAAATTCAGTAATAGGAGTTTGGAGTGAATTTACATATTATCCCCAAGATAAAAAAAAACGGGGCTAGGCTAAACATAATTTACAATGCACAGGAATATGTGCATTTAATTGAAGGTCTTGATACTCAACAAATAACTGTTTCAGATCATGGGCCAATAATAACTAAAATAAAAACACAGGGTCATGAAATAAAAATAAGACTTTCTCACCTGTCTGTTGAAAAGAGAGGAATTTAAGGAATGGGTAGTTGATTATTCAGGAGCTATTTGAGAGGATAGAAATTACTTCTGAAAATATAGGTAGGGAGTGGGATAAAATTAAGGTGGAGTTTAAAAATGGTTGGAACTAAGAGAAAGTGGGCTGTGGTTGAGAAGTAAGAATTTAGAGGGACTGACAAATGTTAAAGTATTCCAGAATAAGGGGGATGTCACACAACAAGAAGAGAATCAACTGCAGAATGCTGAACAGGAAATACAGGAATACCACTGTAATATACATACGTTTAGAAAGATTGCTGCTAAAAAACTGTTGTTTGATAATAACACTAGAGCACAAAAACGTTTAGCACTACAACTCAGCCAACACAAAGTAGAAAGGGCTTAGGGAGTCTATAACAAAAAAGGTAACAATAGATCCTGTAGTGGTATTAGAAATTTTTAGGAAATTCTATGAAAGGCTGGATAAAGCAGAGGAATATATAAATCAAGAAAAGATACAAATGGAAATGTTTATGAAAGAATTAAATATGCCAATGTTAGAGGTAGATGAGGCTCAGTTACTAAAAGTTAGGATAGGAGAAGATGAGATAAAAATTGTGATATATAACCAATCTACAGAAGGTCACCAGGAGTAGATGATATTCCTGTGAAGGTTTGGAAGCTAGGAGGGAAAAATGATAGAGATCTGGAAGGCTTTGTGTAATAATATTTTAAAAGGAGAAGTACCAACATCCTGGAAGAAAGCAGTGGTAGCTGTAATACCTAAAGAAAATAAAGATCCGTCAGAGCCAGCTTCATATAAGCCCATTTCAATACTAAACCATGATTATAAAGTGTTCATGTCTAGAATGGCTAAAAGAATGGCAAAAGTAATGCCAAAATTGATAGATATGGATCAGTGTAGTTTTGTGGAGGGGAGGCAAATATTTGATAACATTAACAGAACATTGATTATCCAGAGGGAAGCAGAATTTAAGAAAATACCATTGTTGTTGGTGGGTCTTGATGCAGGGAAAGCATTTGACAGAGTAAGCTGGGACTTTATGAGCACAGCAATGGAAACATTTGCATTTCCTAAAATAAATTATAAGGTTGATTAGGAGGATATATGATGAATTGGAGGTTAAAAGTAAAGGGTCTGTATTATATAAATGAAGCATTAAAATGTCGATTCACCTTTGATCGACCCCTATTTCTTGAAGCTGCACAACATTGAACGGCCAGATCATTGATTTCTTTCCAAGGGAAAGAAATTGGTTGGCCATTCTTTTAAATCTGCCCTTTTCCCGACTGTAGTGCGATCTCGGTGTTAGTATATTTAGTTAGGGGGGTGTGGGGGGCACAGCCCCCCACTTTAATACTGTTTGTTGTAATGCATTGTGTGTGTTAGGGCTATCGATTTCTTTGCCTTGGAAAGAAATCAATGATTTGAGGGTTCAGTGTTGTGCAGTTTTGAGAAATAGGGGTCGATCAAAGGTAATTCAACATTTTAATGCTTCGTTTATATAATATAGACCCAAATTAAAGTGGGTGGGGTCCTCTCTGATAATTTCTGCTTGAGCAGATGAACCAGGCAGGGGTGTCATCTTTCCCTTTGTTATTTGCATTATATTTGGAACCATTGGCAAAGGAAATAAGGAACTCAAAAATTCAAGGATATAATTAGTATGGTACTCAAGAAAAGCTGGCTCTGTTTGCTGATGATATTATTTTATTCCTGGTAAAACCAGAAAGAGGCATTACAGGTTGTGGAACATTTTGAGACAGTTTAAAATCTTTTCTGGATACAAAATTAATGAAGCTAAAACAAACAGCAGTAGCGGTAAATTATGTACCCACATATGAATTGGTTCAGCAATATCCATATTTATGGGAACAAGATAAAATGAAGTACTTAGGAGTATGCATCAAAATTATTCTGGTTTGGCAGCTAAGGATATGTGGGAAGAGACTAACACTGAGAAAATGGAAGCATTGTTAAATGGATGCTGATAGTAAGATGCAAGCAGTGAAAATATGTTTAGTCCCATTAGGCTTATACACAGGTCAGGTATATTTCTATCAGCCAGCGGAGAAGTTGTGGGTAGCAGTTAATAAAGAGCTGAAGGACTTTATCTGGGAGGGGAAGACGACAAGAGTCAAGTTGGATAAGCTGATTCCTCCAGTAGAGCAGGGCGTATTGAACTTACCCAATTTGAAGAGGTATTTCAGAGCTACACAGTTAAGGCTCCTATACATAGCACTAGCAGAAAAGTATAATTTACAGTGGAAAGGGTTGATGATGAAATGGGCGGAAGCTCAAGAAACAAGGAGAAACTGGGATTTTGGATGCAGGCTTGTAAGATTATCAGTAATCATACAAAATATTATATCTAGAAAGTAGCAGAAAGTATAGTAAGTTATAATCCAAGATGAGAATGGAGAAAGGAGATTCTGCCGATAGGGATGACTGCAATTAGGGATGTAGACAATAAGCAAATGAGGGCAAAAATTTATTGGAAAAAGCTGGCAAGGGAACCAAGGTATTGGGAGCAAATAACTAGAGAAGCAAAGATGATAGAATGGGAAGATGCCAATAATTTATTTGGACTGCAGGTCAGAAATTGTTTTCCCTGTCGAGATAGGATAGGTAAAGAGAAGGAAATAGGGGGGTCCTAAACAAAAGACCAACACTGGTAGAGGTTTTAGTAGAATCTAGAACAGAAGCTGCCATTAAGAAAGGAATAATTAGTAGAGCATATAAAATAGTGCATGATAACTATAAGAATTAATCAGAGGAGGTTAGAAAGGATTGGGAAGAGAGAGATTGGATAAGCAATTCACAAAGAAACAGTGGGAGGCTATATGTATGTCTTCCAAATTGGGTAAGTTCAATCCACCCTCTAGGAAACCACGGTAAAAAATTTCTCCAAAGCCAACTTCATGCTTCTTAAGACAGAAGTGGTGAACTTCATGACAGCCATGCAGATGGACAGCACAGTTACAACTGCTGAATCCTATACAAATGCACTCTATAAGCACTTACACGAGTGCATGGATCGTGCTGTCCCAAACAGAACCAAGATGCTATCCTCTATAAAAAGGAAGCCAATCTGGTGGTCCCTTGCCATAAACAAACTGTACAACAGAAGGAAGAAACTGTTGCAAAAGAGGGTAAAATCCTATGAGTGGAGGAGTTCCCTGGTCAGCCTCAGTAAGAAGCTGAGATCCCTTATAAGATTCTCCAAAGCTAGCTACGAAAACAAAATTGCCACTAATTCTAAGGACAGCCACAAAGCATTCTATAGCTATGTCAAGAATCTTGATGGCAACACCCAGATCTGCTCTGAGTTACAGCACAACGGCACGAAAATTACAGAACCAATTGATATTGCCAACATCCTGGCAGATAGGTTCATTGCTAACTTTACCCTCCTCACCCCCTAAAGGGCCCATATCTATACAGGAAGAATGCAGAGTCCCTGTAATCACAGCTATGCAGGTAAAAGCTGCACTCTCTAAAGCCAAAAACTCAGCATCCATGGGACCGAACAACATCCCAGGCTACGTTTTACATGACCTTCAGAACGAACTGGCTCCCCACCTAAGCACCATGTTCAATAATAGCCTCGCATCAGGCTTTGTGCCCACTGAATGGCGCACAGCAACAGTTATCCCACTCCACAAAGGGGGAGCCACCACTGATCCCGGGAACTATTAGCCTGACGAGCCTGGTCTGCAAGGCCATGGAACGTATCATCATGGAACTCATGAACAAAGACATTGGTAACCTCCAAACTCTGGATCCCACCCAGTCCGGGTTTGTGAAAGGCAGATCGTGCCTCCTGAACCCGATCGACTTCTTTGAGGCAGTCACCAAAGCCGTAGATGAGGGTAAGGTGGTTCACACAGTCTATCTTGACCTCGCCAAGGCTTTCATCACCATCCCCCATTCTGGAATTATAGCTAAACTCACTAAACTAGGTATAAATCCCTACATCACAAGATGGGTTGCCAGCTGGCTCACTGACAGAACCCACATTGTAAAAGATGCAGACTCCAAATCTGACCTTAAACCAGTGACAAGTGGAGTACCACAGGGTTCAGTCCTGGGACTTCTCCTGTTTGGTATCTACTTCTTCGAAGTACAGGCTTTCACAGAAGGCCTCTGACTAACAAAGTTCGCAGATGACTGCAAACTAGGAGCCATAGTCAAGCCCCCAAATGATGTGGACATCCTACAGAAGGGCCTTGTTGAGACAGATGCCTAGTGTCAGAGCCATGGCCTCAAGCTCAATGCCAAAAAGTGCAGTGTCATCCCCTTTGGTAAAATCTCTGTACCCATGAACTACCACATAGGCAGCAATCTACTTAACACCGAATGTGTGATGAGACCTTGGGACCCAGGTGGACAGTAGTCTCTCCTTTGATAGTCATATCACCACAGTAGTCAGGAAGTCCTTCTACATGGCACACCTCATCATAAAAGGGTTCTCATCCAGGAAAAAAAAGGTCATTGTTCCCCTCTACTCAAGACTCATTAGACCCATTATAGAGTACAACGCTCCTTTTGGAATGTACTTCACAAGACATCTGCAGCAGCTGGAAAGGCCACAGAAGTACCTCACAAAGAGGATTATTGGCCTCAAACAAATGCCCTACACTGACCACCTCAAAACCTTCAGCTTTACTCCGTAGCATATCGCCTACTCCGAGGTGATCTCTTCCTAACATATAAAGCTATGTCAAACCCAGAGCTGTTGGACATGCTACACCTAAAGAAATCCCAATCCCTCCAAGCTACATGCTCTAGGGACCTAAACCTTGTCACCACAATAAACAGGACATGCTGGAGCAATATATTCCTGTCCCAGAGACTTCCCATAGTCTGGAACAGGCTACCCATCTATGTCAAGCAAAGTTCTTCATTAGCACTCTTCAAGATCTTGATGAGTGGATGGGAAATAGGAAATACACCCCGGGATCACTTCTGTGTCTCTGCTCGACAGTGGCACAGGAAAATAACTTTCTTTGGTGGCGTAAGCCAGGGAACCTTGTTGGCTAGGGTTACGTAGGCCCTTGGGCCGATAGCATAGTACCTACCTATGAACCTATGAATCTAAGCATGCAGCAAAATCTAGAAGATTTAGGATTTTTGCTAGGAAATGTTTGCATAGATATTTTTATACCCCAAGTCGACTTCAGAGAATTTTTCCTCCTGTAGACAGCAAATGGTGGAGTTGTAATGGGGAAGAAAAAGATAATTGGGAACTTATTTTCTGGGAGTGTGGTGATTTGGCGGACTTTAAGGATTTCCTACTGGGTGCTCTGTCAGAGATGCTGGGCGGGCAGATTGGTGTGAGGAGGGAGATGATTTTTCTGAGCTATGACACAGAATCTGAATTGCCTAGACATGGTAAGGCCTTGCTGTGTCTAATTATGGTGGCTGCCAAAAAAGCAGATGTTATGTGGTCCAGTCTCACCTACATTCTTACTCACGGGTTCAGAGCCGACTCGGCCAACTTATTTTTCTAGCACAAAGTCTTTAATTGGCTGGGCTAACCTGGTATCCCATGTTGCACTGCTGCATAGCCCCAGATCTCGTTTGTCGCTCGTGTAGCTAGGACGTGGTCTCACTTGGCTGTGGCTAAGTAGCTTTAAAACTTCTTTTTTCTCACTGAAAATTGTGTTTTTTCCTCACAAAAGCTATTTTAATAGCTGATTGCTCTTGTTGTTTAATGTGTTTGTTGTGGTGTGAGTGATTTGTTTTGTGGTATCCCTCTGTTCCTATGGGCTAGGCCTGTTTAAGTTAGAGGACCTAGTCCTCCCTCCGTTGTATAGTTTGTCTGTTCCTGTGAAAGCAAAGCGTTTTTTTCCTTGCTTCTGTGTGTGTGTGCTTTGTCGTGTCCAGAATCGTTTAACTTAGAGATTCTTGTCAGCGTTGTTAGCGGTAGTTTCCCGCCTTAACCGTTGTTGGCCTAAGGTCCTGTTTCTGTTGTGTTGTGTACATTGCTTTTTGATATGTCAAAGGATCAAAAGGAACACAAACCCTCTGGGTTTAAGAAGTGTTATAAATGCAGCTACAAGATGTCCATAACAGATGGACATTCCGTTTGTGTATACTGCCTGGGGGCTATACATTTACAAGAGTCGTGTAGCTTTTGTCACGCATTCAGCCCAAGGGTGCTACAGGAAAGAAAAAATTAAACTTATACTGAAGGGTCTTCTAAAGCCTTCCTTTGAGGAGTCCTTGGACTCTTCCTCTGGCTCACAGACTAAATCCAAGACTTCTAAGGCTAAGAAGAGATCTACGGCTCCATCTGTTTCATCAGAGCCACCGGAGAAGACTACCAAATTGGATTCTACCTCCTCGGCTCCCTTGTCCTCGGGGCCGGAGGAGGTAGCTGTGGTTCTTGAATCAGCCTCGGCTCCAATCCAGTTAGAGCCCATTCAGAGCCGGTCTCCTAGTGTCAGACAAGGATCTCCAGATAGGAGATCACAGTCACCTTCTCTCTCCTCCAAATCCTCCAGACTCTCTGATTTGGATGTGGATAGGGTGGTCCAGAGGCTCCTGCAGTCGCCTGTGTTGGCAAAATTATTTTCGGCTCCGACCCAGTCGGCTCCGGAGTCAGTCCCGATGAGTGCACCGATGTTTCCTCCTCCGAGCACCTCCTTGTCTTCGGAGCCGGAGTGTTCTGCTCCAGATGATGTTCTGCCGGCTCCGGTACCTCTTAAGGCTTTATCTGTGCCGATGTCGGCTCCTACCATGTCGGCTCCGTCCTCTGGTTTCGGAACCTGGGTTTCCTCTGTCGGGCCCGAGGGGGATACTTCGGGCTTTTGTCGGTTCCGAGTCTCCCTCTTGGCACTTTGGCACGGGGAACTTCGGCTCCGGTCATGGCCTCGGAGGTTGGTCGGTCCTCGGATTCAGGGGGACCCACCTTCGAGGCCATGAGGACCGCACTGGCCAGATCTTCAGTGACATCACCCAGATCGGTCATTCCATCCCCTTCCACACTGGCGAGAGCCTCTGATGTCCCCCTATCAGTTGATGGCAGAGCCCCAAGGTCTGGCATACCCCCATGAGCGGTCCCCAGCTTTCTGAGGGCCCCTCGGAGTCTGTGCCTGAGGAGCCCCCAGGAAAGAAGTTGTGCAAGAGGAAGCACATAGACTCCCAGGATAAGTCTCTCACCTCTGATACCGACCTCGAAGAGTCAATGGGGTCCCCCAAGTCATCCTCTGATGACGGCTCTTTCTCCAACATCCTGGAGATTTTGAGGCAGAGAGGCGGCTGGTCGTCCAAAACCCCCTCTGAGGAGGAGTCAGTATTCCTCAAGGCCTTTGGGGCTCAACCCTCCGCCTCCTGGGTGTCTCCACCCTTCGATGAGCTCCTAGATTTGATCTGTCGAAGGGCATGGGAGACTCCTGACTCGGTGGAGCCTGTACCCAGACGCCCTAATAAATTTCTTTCAGCTCACCCTCGGAAAGAGTTCCTGTCCAAAGGAGTTTCTGTGGATGCCATGGTGGTGGCGGCGGCCACTCAGCAGGAAGTATCCAAGTCTTCTTCCTTCGTCCATCCTCCTAACAAGGAGTCCAGGAGTATAGATCGGTACGGGAAGCGTACCCTCTCTTCAGCGACCTTAACACTTCGGTCTCTGAACTATCTTTGTCATTTTACTCAGCTCCAGAGAGATCTCCTTAAAGAGATAGGAGATACTCTAACGGGTAACGTACCTGAGGCATTAACACAGACGGTTAATGCCCAGTTATCTACTCTTGGCTCGATTGTCAACTTGTCCATGAGGCTCATATCTTATGCAGCCGAGGGGGCGAGCAGGGCAGCTAGCTCAGGTGTAGCCCTTAGTAGGCAAGCCTGATGCGCCTGTGTCATTTTGCAGAGGCCTTCAAGTCTTCCTTCACTGATGCCCCCTTTGATGGGTCCTCACTCTTTGGGACCAAAGTGAAAGACACCCTCACCAGATGCGAGCAAGCGGGAAAGAGCCTGTCTGACGTAGGTGTCCGTTTTTCCCTCCCATCTAGGCCTTACCCCAAGGCTCAGAGGGGAGGAAAAATGTGGTTAAAAATGTCATAGAAGTCTTTCCCTGCCGCTCAACGTGAGTCCCCCTCCAGAGGCAGAGGAGGGGGTGGCTATTCTGGGAGACACCGCCCTAGGGGCAGAGGAGGCTCTCGCAATTCGGGAGACCGTGATTCCTTTCGCAGGCCTTCCTATCATCGTCCTTGATGTATTGCCCGACTGTGCTATTCCGGAGCCAGTCGGGGGCCGCATTTTGTTGTACCCGGAAGCCTGGGCAAGTATCACTCAGGATCGATGGGTGCTTCGTATAGTTATTGGAGGTTATTCCATCCCCTTGTTGTCAGACCCTCCTCCACCCAAGAGAATCCCAGACATTCCACCCAGGCAAAGGGATCACGCAACACTGGAAATTTCAAAGTTGCTGGAAAAAGGAGTCATCCAACCTGTCCCCTCAGACCAGATCGGATTAGGGACTTATTCAAGACTCTTTTTGGTGCTGAAAAAAACAGGGGACCTGAGACCCATCTTGGATCTCAGCCGATTGAATCGCTACGTTCTAAAGTCCAAGTTCCGAATGGTCACCCTTCAGTCTATTTTTCCGTTACTGGGAAAAGAAGTATGGATGTGCTCCATCGACCTCAAGGATGCTTACCATCATATCAAAATGGACAGGGCATCCAGGAGTCACTTACGCTTCCGGCTGGGGGCCATTCATTTCCAGTTTCGTGCCCTGCCCTTTGGCCTCACCACAGCCCCCAGGGTGTTCACCAAGTGTTTGGCAGTGGTGACAGCTCACCTGAGATGTTAAGGATTCCAAGTGTTTCCATACCTGGACGACTGGCTCCTCACCGCCCCCACCAGGCATCTTCTCATTCAGGCCAGGGAAAAGACCATTGCCCTTTGTCATCAACTAGGAATTACCTTGAACTGGGGAAAGTCTGCCTTGCTGCCCTCACAGCGTGTCACATTTATAGGCGCAGAGCTAGACACCGTTCATATGTGGGCGTTCCTGCCTCAAGAAAGGATAGAGGTGTTGCAGGGTCAGGTTCGCACGTTGCTACCCCTCAAGAAGGTTCAGGCCAGATGGGTTCTACAGCTCCTGGGATCCATGGCAGCCACCATTATGTTAGTGCCTCTAGCCAGATTACACATGAGGCTTCTGCAGTGGCTCCTCTCTGCCCAATGTTTTTTTCAGAAACTTCCCCTGTCCCATTTGATCCTACTCACCGATCGGTGCAAACAGGACATCTGTTGGTGGCTACGCTCCACCAACTTGAACAAAGGGATCCGTTTATTCCTATGCCTCCGGTTGCCACAGTGACCACGGACGCCTCCCAGATGGGGTGGGGGGGCATTATCTTGGCAGGACGGTCCAAGACACTTGGCAGGATCACGAGGTACATCTGCACATCAATGTTCTACAGATGAGAGTGGTGTTACTGGCGTTGCAAGCACTGCAGAGCTCTCTTCCCCTAGGAACAATTGCGATTCACTCGGACAACATATCCGTAGTGTGGTATCTGAACAAGCAAGGGGGAACCAGATCTTACCCCCTATGCGGAGAGGCCATGCGAGTGTGGCAGTGGGCAGAGTCTTCCTGACAGTTCCTAGTGGCAATACACAATCCGGGGAAGGCCAATGTGATAGCAGACAGGCTAAGCAGATCTATTCTGATGCCTTACGAGTGGTCCCTGAACCGCCGAGTTGAGGAACAGATTTTCAACACGTGGGCTCAGCCTTGCTGCGACCTTTTTGTCAATCCCCACAATGCCAAGTGCAGCAACTACTTCACTCTGATCCCCCCACAGGGGGAGTCACCCAGGGACGCTCTCGTCCACGATTGGCCTCCCGGTCTGCTCTATGCTTTCCCTCCGTTTCCTCTGCTACCAAGAGTGATTCAGAAAGCCATTTCCTCGGGAAGCAAGATGATTCTAATTGCCCCACACTGGCCTCACCAAGTCTGGTTCTCCTTTCTTCAACAGTATGCAGTGGACAGTCCTTGGACCCTGGACCCAGCACCAGACCTACTGACGCACATGTCGAGACAGTCCCTTCCCTCCCTGCGGACCCTCAGG
Source organism: Protopterus annectens (assembly GCF_019279795.1). Taxonomy (NCBI): domain Eukaryota; kingdom Metazoa; phylum Chordata; order Ceratodontiformes; family Protopteridae; genus Protopterus; species Protopterus annectens. The sequence goes on from NC_056737.1 coordinate 719,819,385, forward strand.
TTGACAGCCTGGCTACTCCACTTCCATCTTTAGTCAGACTTCATCGTTTTTCACCTGAGGTAGTACACATTTTATCTTCTTCTCATAAATCTTCTACCAGTAAGATTTACTCCAGCAAGTGGAAAAGATTTTCAATTTGGGCTCAGGCCAAGGGACTGGCTCCTTTCACAGCCCCCATCCCTGCTTTTTTTTCCACACTTTTTCAGCTCCTGTGACCATTAAGGTCCAGCTGGCCGCTGTTTCTAATTTTCATACCTCTTACGAACCTTCTCTCATGGCTCATAAACTATGTAAGGCCTTTTTGAGGGGCACCTTGTTGCTACGGCCTCCTGTGTCAGAACCCATCATGCCATGGGATTTAAATTTTGTTTTACAGGCCCATGACTTCATCACCTTTCGAACCAGCTGTCACCTGTGAATTAAAATTTCTGTCTTGGAAGACTGCATTCTTAATAGCTATCACATCAGCCAGACGGGTGTTGGAGATTCAAGCGCTGTCCATCAAATCCTCGTATTTAATCTTTCATAAGGACAGGGTTTCCTTGAGACCTAATCCGTCCTTCCTTCTGAAAGTAACCTCTGCCATTAATCTCAATCAGTCCATTGAGCTGCCAGTTTTCTTCCCTTGTAAGTCTGACCAACTCTTTGTGTCCTTTTCAGAAAATAGAACAGGTTCCCCTATTTCTAAGATTACAATTTCCAGATGGATTTCTGATTGCATCTCCTATGTCTATTTGTCAGCAGGCAGAGAGTTACCATTCCCTGTCAAGGCTCACTCCACCAGGGCTGTTTCCGCTTCAGTAGCTTATCATTCCAGGCTATCTTTGGATGAAATTTGTGCTGCGGCCACATGGGCTTCTCCCCACACCTTTATTACTCATTACAAATTAGACGTGGCTTCTAGGGGCCGGGCTTCCTTTGGTTCCACTGTTCTCAGGAGCTTCTTCCATTGAGCCTCCTAGGATAGAGGTGCTGGGGACGCTGTCCCCTGAGTACGAATGTAGGCAAGATTGGACCACATAACATCTGGAAGTTATGTACTCACCATAACGTTCGATGTATATGGTCCATCTCGCCTCACATTCTTACGTTCCCTCCCACCTGTCCCCCCTCCTGGAGGATTTGGAGGCGACATTTGTCTTCAGTACCCTTCGGTATTGGTTGTTTTTTCTTTGCTACCCTGGTTAGTGTTCTACCTTACTGAACTGTGGTTGTGCATGAGGTGTGACTGTGAGTTGCTGCAAACTAGATCTGGGGCTATGGAGTGGTGCAACATGGGATACCAGGTTAGCCCAGCCATTTAGAGACTTTGTGCTAGAAAAATAAGTTGGCCGAGTCAGAGCCGATGTTCGGCTCCGAACCCGTGAGTAAGAATGTGAGGCGAGATGGACCACATACATCGAACGTTATGGTGAGTACATAACTTCTAGTTACTAGAAAATGGAAATCAAAATCTATCCAACTACACTAGGAGTAGTGAATGTAATGACAGAGGTAAAACAAATGGAATTGAGATCTTTCGAAAAGAGTATAAGCAACCTGCAGAGGAGAAAATGGGAATTGTGGAAATAATTCATGCAGAAGAGGAATGAGGTTTAAAAGAAGGCAGGGCTTAAATGAGCTATGTAATGTTTGACTGAAGATGATTGGGTAGATTATAAGTGCTGGATAATGTGGGATTGTGTCAGTATGGTTTGTGATGTAAAATGCTTATAACTAGGATTGTATAGGTGTGGTTTGTTTTCATTTATATAACTGTATGATTGCCTATGTCATAAGTGATGGTTTAATAAAGATGTAAGTGATGGTTTAATAAAGATGTTTCTTGTTTAAGAAAAGAGGCAAGAATTGAAGAATTTATGTAATGTAGTTTAGGTTATATGATATATAGCAATATATGTGAAGTATAATGTTTGTAAATGTGAACTTGTTAATACAGTTTAATTGCTTTACTATAGATGTAAATTTGCCTATGTCACAAGTGATAATTCAGTTAAGGTGTTTAAAAAAAGCCATTCGGTTGAAGAGCTCGGTCATCCTCATTAACCCTTTTTGGCCTTGCCAGGTGTGATTCCCCTTCCTCTGGTCTCATCTTCACTATCCTCCTTGGATACTGGACCCATGTTCAGAGCTTCTGTCACATCTCTCAGGGATGAAACACGCCAATATTGCAGCCTCATGCTAAACACATGGTTTCTCCAGTTCCAGTAATAGCCAGACAACGTAGGCTCTCCTCCGCAATATGTGCCATGTTTTTATGCTCACAAAAAGGCTTCAGCAGGAGAATGTACAAAAGCAAAGGAAAATATTTTCTTTTTGGGCTCTGAGGAATAACATTGATCCATTCACTGCTCCTGTCGCTGCTGTACTAGACTTTTTAACTTCCCTCCTTCAGGAAGGTGTTAGTTTTTCCACAATCAATGTACAATTAGCAACCATAACTAATTTTTATTCAGCAGACAGAAAGTATTGTTTGGCTGCTTCCAAGTTTTGTAATACATTTTTAAAAGGCACCATCCTGCTTAGACCTCCAGTGAAAGATGAATCACCCTCCCTGGGATTTAACAATAGTACTGCAAGGCTTGACTCAAAAACCTTTTGAACATTCAGCGAAAACTGTCTTAAAGTATCTGTCTTAGAAAACAGCCTTTTTAGTGGCTATTACTTCAGCCAAAAGGGCCTCCAAACTCCATCTGTTTTGTCAAAGGCTCCCTACATAGTTTTTCGTAAAGACAAAGTTACTTTAAGAAACACTCCCTCTTTCCTACCAAAAGTGGCTTCTGAATCTAATATTAACCCAACCATTCATTTACCAGTATTTTTTCCAGGATTTTCAAAGAAAGGAGAATACATGCTACAGCTCTTGGATGTGCGTAGACACTTACGTTTCTACTTGCACAGAGCAAAAGAATTCTGAAAAACAGACCATTTATTTGTCTCTTTTTCACCCAGTAGACTGGGATCGCCAGTTTCTAAAGTTACATTGGACAAATGGATAACTAACTGCATTTCCTGGAGCTATTCTCAGCACGCCCTTTTTCTACCAAAACCTCCTAAGGCCCAATCAGCTAGATCAATGGCCACTTCATCTGCATTTTGGTCTAGAACTTCTATTAATGATATTTCCGCAGCAGCCATGTGTTCCAATGCTCATACCATTGTTACTCATTACAAATCAGACTTAATTTCATGAAGTTGAGCTGCCTTTGGTTCAGCAGTTCTCCGGAATATCCTTCCATGCGGGCCACCCAATAGTCACGTAGCTGGGGACTCTGTCCCATACATTAAGGAGGAATAAAGAGGACATCAGATATAAAAGTTTTGTACTCACCATCCATAACCAGGCATTTGTGTTGTCCATTTTCATTCTTCCTTAATTCCCACCCCTTCCTGTCATCTTTTGGATTGACTTGATGGATTTAGTGTTTAATTTTCTGTGTTGGAACTTACAGTTCCAGGTTTGAGCCCTGCTCTAGTTTTTGTACCTTTTTTGCTATTATTCACTGAATGCTATATGGCAACAAACTCAATCTGAAGTATTGGGGATGGACTAGGGCATTATGGAAAGCCGGAGGAGCTCAATAGTTGGATCTCAAGTTGAAGTCTGTAGTAAGCTTCTGAGTTGGATCTGAGTATCAGATCTGTATTCCATACATCGAGGAAGAATGAAAATAGACAATACAGATGCCTAGTTATGGTGAGTACATAATTTTATTTATAATTCATTATACATTAAAAATGACATTGCTTAAATTTACACATGTACACCGCTTACATGTTCATGTATTTTTTGCAGTCCCCATCTATCAATACTTAGTTTGATAGACCCACATTAGGTAAACCAATTGCACCCCTCCCCCTTTTCAGCATCAGGTAATTAACTAGCAGGGTTTTTGTTATTAATCTAATCTCACGCTTTTCTTTGGTTAACAGTTCTCAAATATTCAGTAGATTTTGTCAAACCACACCTAATCTCACTTCTCTATATTTTTCTCTTCTTATTTTTGTGTTCAAAACTATTATCGCTACCAGTGCCCTACATAGCAAGTGTGTAAACTTTCTCATTATTTCCCTGCTTTATATAATTTGCTTACTATAGCAAAGTGGAAGCAGTAACAGTTATACACACACTTACCTTCATTTGGCCCAGTTCACTGATTCTTTTACAACATTCTGAGCAAGTGAAACCTGCTCTATTCACCCTCACTGTGCTCCTGTACCCTACCCCATTCCCATCCACCCCACTTACTCTAAATTTAAATCTCACTATTTCCACCAACCTCAAAGCTGAACCATTCCCAGTGTATAACACCTGCACACTTTAACTATTTGCAGTCCCTCCCATATTTCATTCAGTGCTTCCTCCACATTCCAACTCTCCTTTCTGTTGTGTGTATCATAGCATACTCCCTGTCCTATTTACCAACACTTCTACACCATATTGTTTCTCAGTACAACACGTCACCCCTCTTTTGCACCCCTCCTCTATCCCTAAACTTATCAAAATGTCATCCTACAACTAACCACCATGATACCAATCTCCATGATGTTTCTTTCACTTCTCCTGTTACTCATCCACTTAATATCAACCTTCACACAACCCATCACCATCATCTTAGTTCTGCTATCCAACATACTGCAGCATGCTCAATCCTTAATTCACCCAATATAACATCCACCTTATACTCTCCCAATACCACAGACTTTTTCAAACACAACCTGCACTCACACAACCCCATAATTCGTAAGCTTAAATTAAAATGAAATACTAATCCTAGATAAACATATCTCACTGTAAGAATTGCTAATACTGTATTGTATCATGGAAACACTGCTGGAAACACTGTATGCAGTGAGACTGAGAAACAAAAGTCTTAATTACCCAAGATCATGCTGAACAGGTGCCAGTCTTTCCTTTATGGACCAAGTCTTGTGTACTTTTCAGAAGGAATTCTCCAAACACTGTGGTTCATTTAATAAGGTTTTATTAGATGTTCACAATATCCAAATACTGTCTTCATTAACAGTACTGATAATTCAAGTTGCTGCACATCATATTCTGATTGTTCTGAATAATGTAAACTGACATACTCTCTAGATGATCTGTTTTCTGCACTCAGGCTTGAGTGTTTGACATCTCTGAAGTAACAGGTCAAACAAACTTACTAACCTTAACTGAACTGCTATCTTGAACACAACATATTATATTGCTTCAGTCCAGTATTTTATTTACTTTTTCTAACCTTGGTCTCAGGCTTTATCTTGTTTGGAAAGAACATTCTGTACCTGACAAGATTATATCTTTCCCTTGAACAAAGAACATTCTGTCTGAACACTTTATGCTTATCTTTTCTTTTTAATAAACTGTCTTCCATGCTTGGCCAGCAAGGTTATTTTCCTTTCTGCTTAACTTTCCTTTATGCATAAATGAAACGCAATTTATTTTACCCAGTCTAATGTCTAATAAATGGAAATCCCTAATCTAACACTCACCCAAGCTAAAACTGAGTGGGGACATCCATCCAAACCTTGGGCTAGCTGCAACCTTTAACTGTACAGCCCCCACAAACTGAATCCCACCAGTACAGCATAACACTACTTGTTTTTCCTGTAACATTACACATATAAACATTAGAAGCATCTACAATAAAATACAACAGTTTCACGCCTGGCTTAACCTACACGCTCCAGCTATAGTAGTACTAACTGAAACCTGTCTGAAAAAGAAACAAAAGATACTGAAATTATACTCCCAAACTATAATATACTAAGAGCAGACAGACAAAATAAAAGAACCAGTAGAGTTGCAGTACTATATAACAATTCTCTACAGCTAACCCCTTCGTCACTAAATCGTCCACAATTTGGTAAGATAGAAAATCTGTATAAGCTACCCTCATACTCAGTAAAAACATGACATTATCCATCATAGGTGCATATTTGTCACCTGGTGCAGAAGAATTTATTGGCTGGGTCTCATCCAACATCTCCAAAGAACAGTACATACTAGGTAATTTTAATATTGACTAGCTCTCCCTCTCCTCTGACTCACCTAACCAATCAATAAGTCTCGTGGATCTCTTGCAGCTAACTACCACTCACTCCTGTTATAATAAAAACAACACTAAGAGAACATTAATTGACTGGATTATTACCTCTGTGCCTCATAAAATGTTTACCTCAGGTAACTTTCCAGATACCCTAAGTGATCCTCTCCCCACCTATGTAATAAGGAAGTAAACTAATATTCAGAAGCAGCCACATTTCAGCATAGCATGTAACTTCACCCATTTCAACAAAGATTCCTTTATCTCTTATCTAAAACTATGTAACTGGAATGCTCAACAGTGCATTCCACTAGATGACACAGTAGCTCTTTTTAATTCTCTTTTCTTGAACATCCTATGTGAACTTGCTCCACTCAAGAAAAAGAGAGTTAGGGCTAAACATGCACCCTGGTTATCTCAAAATACAAAGCACCTTAGGAGACTTAGAGCCTGGAGTATATGGCTATCCAATAAAGCACTAACAATTCTCCAGGAAATTCAAGAACTCAGAAACCTAACTAAAACTCAAATTAATTAAATAAAAAACATACTACACTGACCTACATAATAAAAACTTCAAAAATCCCAAAACATTCTGGTCCTGTATAAACCAGCTGCTCCATCCCGACCATTTCCTACACTTAAGGCAATTAGGAACTCTTCCAATATTGCTGATGCTTTCAACGTTCATTCAGTCTGTCTCATCACTACTTTAAAATTCCCCTAATAAGAGCAACCAGACAACAGCACTACCAACCATTCCACTTCACAAGCTCTCCTTCCACCCATTCCCCACTACTTACATTAAAAAAAATAGATTATTTAAATTGAAACCCACTGCCTTAGCCCATGATAACCTACCGGGTGAATACCTTAAGGTGGCTGCAAAAGCAGTAGACTGTCCCATCTCAATTCTGATAAATGGCTGCATCAGTGAAGCATATGTCCCTACCCTCTGGAAAAAAGCTACATTCTCCCCCTCAACAAAGGAGGGCATTCAACTGAATTCTGCAGATACAGGCCCATTGCCATCCCCTCTCCTCTATCAAAACTACTCAAAAAATGCACCACTCACAACTCTTACATTAAATCACACAAAATAACCCCCTTTCTCATTTCAGCATGGCTTCTGTTCCAACCATAGTACCTCTTTCGCTTTACTTAGTTTTACCAATATAGTAAACACAAATAGGAATAATGGAAAACTAGTGTCTGCTCTCTTCCTTGATTTATCCAAGGAGTTTGACACAGTTTCTCACTCTGTTCCTCCACAGAAACATCATAACCTAGGACTCAACACCACTGCTTTATCATAGTTTTGTAGCTACCTCCAAAATAGAACTCAAGCTGTTAAGTGGCAAAAAGACCACATCCTTCCTTCGCATTCCATTTGGTGTACCATAAGGATCAATCTTGGGACCCTTCCTCTTCAACATCTTCATCAATGGCCTACATAAAGCCTTTAAAACTGCATCCCTTGTAGAGTATGGAGATGACACCACAGTTATCCATATCTCAAAAAACATCAGCAGACTACAAGAACTTACCCAGAAGTCCTTCTCCTCTATATAAGCCTGGCTGACATTTCTGCCCAGTTATTCCTTAACCCAAGTAAATCCAAACTAATCCTATTTACTCCCAAACAGCTTACAATCAACAAAACCCCCTTCTCAGTTACCTCATCCAACAAAACAAAAATCAAACTTGTAACACATACTAAAATGTTAGGCATCTTTATAGATGAAAACCTATAATTTGGCACACATGTCCGAAATATAGTGAAAAAATTACACCAAAAATTGCATTTGCATTCTCTTTATAGAGCCAAACCCTTCCTGTCAGACACTATAAGAAAACACATTGCCTCTTCTCTCCTCTTGCCTACTCTAACATATTCTGCTGCCATCCTTATCATCCAGGTGACCTTGCTCCAACTCTAACATATTCTTCTGCCATCCTTAACAACATCCAGGTGACCTTGCTAAACAAACTTGAGCAATGCTACTTCAAAATAACAGTTTGCTGTTAACCTTCCAAATAGAATCCACCATTGTGCTGCCCTAACAGAATTACAGCGGCTGGAATTCCCATATTATCTTACCCACTGTCAACTTTCACAAATCCTTAACATTGTGCATAAACCTAGCAACTGTCCATCTATTTCCAACCTCATGCAAATATATAATCCTTCCAGGCCACTCCTTTCATCGTACAAATATCTATTACATGTATCCAAACCAAACAATTATCTTGGGAAATCACTAGTGTCCCACTACCTTGCTAAATCTTGAAACTCTTTCCAACTTGGAATATGACAAGAACACTTCCTAAAATCATTTAAAACTCAACTAAAGTCCTACCTACTCAATTGCTAGTTCTGAGCATGTGATGTTCCCAGATAATCTTCATACCCTTACTGTCTTTACTGTTTTATGTAACTGGCAGTGATGCAGCTATTTCTTCACACCCTCTAACTGTCTGACTATCATCTACCCCTCTTCATTACCATCTATCTCTCTTTTATCTGGACCTCCTCAACTCTCCTTCATAATTTGTAACATCTTCATCCTGTAATTACTTTGCTGTCTCCTACTCAGTATCTATTTTCAGCTGATTATAAGCTTGATGTAGCAAGCATTCTACTGTATTATTCATTTAACTGTTATGTTTTCATTAACTATCATATTTATTTATTTTTATTTATTTATTGCATTTGTTTACCAGGAAAGTCCACTGGGCCTAAAAGAGCCCATTTTCAATGGAGGCCTGGGGAGAAAAGCTTCAACAAGGACATAGATACAGAAAATATTAAACAATAATTGGTACAAAAGTAGATACAGTGTTACACACAGTGATTGCAGTAATATGTACAGAATATATACATAAAAGTGGGAATTTTGTTGGTTGCCAGATGAATTCATTCATAGAGGTATAAATACAGATATATTAATCAGCATTATTGTACCAGTATCAACAAGTGATAAAAAAATAGTTATGGAGAAAATATCATCAGTCATCAGTAGCAAAAAGCAGTTTAGTTATCAAGGCATTTCTGTGAACTGGTGGAAAGCTGATGGATTTGCTGTGAGCAGAGTTGGAATCTATTCCAAACTGATAAGTACACTTTTTGCAACTTAATTTGCACTGTACTGTATTTATATATTTGTTTATTATTTATAGTGGTGCTGTATTGTTCTGTCCCTTGTTGTCTCCACTGGGTTTTTTTTCTCAGGGTAGCTCAGAAGTTAGTTTCAGGTGGGGGTAGGTGAGCCAGCCCACATCCTAGCTGTTAGTCATTGCCTGAGGTGTACTTTCATTGCTGTAATTCCAATACAGACTGCATTTCTGTGAACTGGTGGAAAGCTGATAGATTTGCTGTGAGCAGAGTTGGAATCTATTCCAAACTGACAAGTACACTTTTTGAAACTTAATTTGCACTGTGCTGTATTTATACATTTGTTTATTATTTATAGTGGTGCTGTATTGTTTCTGTCCCTTGTTGTCTCCACTGTATGTTTCCCACTCACCCTCCCTGTTCTTGTGGTGGTGTTAATCTTGGTGGCTTTGAAATTGCCTGCCCCTCTTGTAAATTTGTATTTGGATACTCCTTCTGGGCCCATCTCATTTGCTCACTCAACTGAGTACAGTGAGATCATATTCTGATTTCAGGCACTCCTACTGTGTACAAAGAGAGCATTTGAGAAGGACAACCCCTGCAGCCTCTTAATCCTGCTGTGTTCCCTCCCTCAAAAAAAAAAAAATATATATATATATATATATATATATATATATATATATATATATATATATATATATATGTGTGTGTGTGTGTGTGTGTGTATATATATATATATATATATATATATATATATATATATATGTGTGTGTGTGTGTGTGTGTATTATATATGTATGTATATCTATCTCTCTCTCTCTATATATATATATATATACTTTATTCAGCTGCTCTTACTGTAACTGTCTTAATTGCTGTTCTGCGTGCTATCTGTTCAGTCGCTCTTACTCTGCACTTATTACTGCTTGTTAGTAGCCTTCTAATTTAATACCTTCTGCACTTGTTTTTTAGTCATTTGTTAATTTAATTGCATTTAATTAAACGTAATGTTGCTAAACATGTGTGCTAGCCTGCACTGCATTTGAAATGTATTTACTGCTGTTTTAGCTGCTTTTCGGTAAAAAAAAAAAAAAAAAAAAATTCTAAGCTTGTTTCCTGCCTTTCCTGTAACTAAGCCCAGAAATTATATATTTTTTTTGGCCTTTTGGGAAGCTTTTCCATCTCTTTCAACCTTCTGATTTAAAAGCCTGTGCTTGCGCTTGTTTCCTGCCTTTCCTGTTACTAATCTAGTCTAGGTAAAGATTTGCTGTATCCAGGACTCTTTGTAAGCTTCTGAGCCCCCCAAGCCTTTCTGTGATGGAGGGAAGCCTTCTAGCTTATCAGTGGGAGTGGTAAGCACTAGGTAGCCTATCTACCACAAGACGAGTGATTCCTGGCCCAGAACTTGTACCTCATTGGTCGTTTGAGCAGTTTTTTTCCCATCTCTTTCAACTTTCTGGTTTAAAAGCCACATTTACACTTGTTTCCCGCCTTTCATGTAACTAGTCTAGTCCAGGTACAGACTTGCTGTATCTGGGACTGTTGGTAAGCGTCTGTGCCCCCCCCCAAGACTTTCTGTGTTGGAGGGAAGCCTTCTAGCTTATCAATGAGAGTTAAGCACTAGGTAGCCTATCTTCCATGGGAAAAGTGGGTTTTGGCCCATAAATTGTAGTTTGTTGGCCATTTGAGCAGTTTTCCATCTCTTTCAAATTGCTGGCTTAAAAGCTTGTGTTTGTGCTTGTTCCCCGCTTTTCCTGTAACTAGTCTAGTCCCGGTACAGATTTGCTGTATCCAGGACTCTTTGTAAGCTTCTGAGCTCCCCCCAAGCCTTTCTGTGTTGGAAGGAAGCCTTCTAGCTTATCAGTGGGAGTGGTAAACATTAGGTAGCCTATCTACCACAAGAGGAATGGTTCCTGGCCCAGAAATTGTAGCTATTGGCCGTTTGGGCAGTTTTTCCCCATCTCTTTCAACTTTCTGGTTTAAAAGCCACACTTGCACTTGTTTCCCGCCTTTCCTGTAACTTGCCTAGTCCAGATACAGAGTTGCTGTATCCAGGACTGTTAGTAAGCTTCTGAGCCCTGCAAGCCTTTCTGTGTTGGAGGGAAGCCTGATAGCTTATCAGTGGGAGTGGTAAGCACTAGGTAGCCTATCTACCACAAGAGGAGTGGTGCTGGCCCAAAAATTGTAGTTTATTGGCCGTTTAAGCAGTTTTTCCATCTCTCTCAACTTTCTGGATGTTCGTCGTGCATACAGCTGTAGTCATAACAGATGGGTTACCCTGCCGTCAGGTGGGTCCTCGGTCGGCCGAATTCCAAAGTCTAGGTCCGGCGTCAGATGTCGTCGCTTCTTCCTTGACGTCAGTGCAGCAGGGGTATAAATGAACCAGCCGATGCCATTTTCTTCAGTCTTTCTTGCCGCGCGGTGCCCGAAGCAGAAGCAGCTCGCAAGTGCCGGTCGGCCAGCTCCTGAGATTACGAATATTTTTCAACCGAAGTCTTCTTGAAAGCTAAGTACCCCATTGGGGAAACTTTTCTTGCCTCAGACTGATGTCAGACAAAGTTAATAATTGCATTTCATGTGGGAAGCAAATACCACATAAGGATTTCCATTCCTTCTGCATTCCTTGCTTAGGCCCAGACCACGACGTCTCGGCCTGTCATTTTTGTGCTAGATTCAACAAACCCACTATTAAGCGTCGGGCGGAGTTCGCCCAGCACTATTTTGGCAAAAAAATTAATTATATTATGTCGTGGATACTCCGACTCCAGTTTTGAGTAAAAGACGCAAAGATAAGGACCGACATATGAGGTCCGCGACTTCTACCGACACCACGCTAAAGCCGACTACAGGTGCTCCGGTTTTCAGCGAGGCGCCTACGCAGCCCCTGACTACCGATGACACTTCCTTAGTGGTGTCTTCTGTGCCCGAGGTCGCAGGCTCCTCGGCCCACACCCCGATTACAGATACCGACGCCACTCTTGGCGGGGAAACTCAGAGTTTAGACAGGCCTGCCACCTCTCTAGGTGTCTTCAGGCCTTCTTCTTTTTCCATTAAGGCTTTCACTAAATCTAAAGCAGCCATGCAAACTAAAAGACAAGCTCCACAGGGCCCCTCTCAAGGCCCCATGCCTAAAAAACAGATGCTCAAAATGGCTGAGGATTTAATTACTCTTATCAGGGGTTCTCAACCCCCCTCGGACAAAAGGCCCAGAGTGGAGGAACAATACCCTTCCTCGGACCAGGCCTCCATTACTTCAGAACATTCTGAAGACCAGGAACATTCATACTTCCCTTTTGAAGATTCTGATGCAGAGGAGTCCATTCCCTCTGTCTCCCCCCCTGAGGACTATTCTTTTGGGGAAACCTTGCATACCTTGAGGGAACACTTCCACTGGGAAGGCCAAGATTACTCAGATTCCAAGAAAAGGCTCTTGCTCCCACAGCACAGGCCTCTGGCTATCCCTCCTGTCTTAGACATACTAGATGATGTGTATTCAGAGGCCAGCCTTAACCCAGATTCTTTACCACCAGCTCCAGTTAAGCCTGACAGGTATTACCGGGTTCCTGATTCGCACCAATTCCTATACAAAAGCCATGCTGCTGACCCAGAAACTATTTCACAGGGTCCCAATGGAATTAAGGCCTCTACTGCCAAAAATCCATTACCTTCAGAGAGAGATTCCAGAGCTTTAGAAAGGTGAGGGGAAAAGGTATACACCTCGGCCACTTTAACCATGAGGGCATTAAACTGTCAATTCCATATGTTAAAGTATCAACAGTTTTTGTTATCTCATTTGAAAAGCAAAATGTCACAACCTGAACAACCAGACTTGAAGGAGTTGCAGGATTTGTTGCATAGTGCAGAACAAGTGGATAAACATACCTTGCAATGTGGTTTTGATGCTTTAGAGGCCTCATGTAGAGCTGCTGTTGCAGGGTCTGTCATACGTAGACATGCTTGGCTCAAAGAGCAAACCTTACCAGATCATGTCAAAGCTAAATTACTAGATGCACCTCTTCAAAAAGATGTATTGTTTGGTGTTAAAGCTGAGGAGGTATTAAAGAAAACGGAGGAAAAGGCAAGATCAATGCAAACAGTGAAAGATTTCCTACAGGTACAACCTCCATGTTTCAGTAGAAACTGGCCTTCAAAAAATTGGTCCTTTCCAGCCACGGACAGACCTGAAAGAGGTTGATACAAGCGCCCGAGGGGTCGAGGGCAATCTCAAGGATCATTTAGAGGCAGACAATGGCAAGCACCTACACCAAGAGGTGGAGAGGATAGATCACAGCCATTCAGAAAGCAGACACAATGACTTTCCCCTTTGCATGCCAAGCAAAGCTCTAATGGCAGCACCTTTAGGTGGAAAACTGGCATTATTTTGGAAAAATTGGCATGTTGTCACAAAAGACAAATGGATCCTGGACATTATAGACAGAGGCTACAGATTCCATTTTCACACCCTTCCAAAAATGAGAGGCATGCCAAACCTGCCACAAAATCAAAGGAAAGAGGCACAAAAACAAATTTCAGCTCTCATGGACATGAAAGCTATTCAAGAGGTACCTGCACAAGAACAGGGTCAAGGTTTTTATTCCAGACTATTCCTGGTACCAAGGAAGGACAAAGATTGGAGACCTGTTTTGGACCTATCTATCCTAAACACATATTTACTCGTACCAAAATTCAAGATGCTCACATTACAGCAGCTTCTTCCCATGCTGGGCAAGGAGTCTTGGCTGGTAACATTGGACCTCAAGGAAGCATACCTGCATGTCCCTATCAGACAAGATTGCATAAGATACCTCAGATTTCTTGCAGGTTCAACCCATTATCAATTCTCTGCATTGCCCTTTGGCTTATCTACTGCGCCCAGAGTGTTCACAAAATGCCTGGCATCAGTAATTGCCTTCTGCAGACTTCAAGGGATACAAATATACCCATATTTGGATGACTGCCTGATCCAAGCGGACAGCAAACACATACTTTGGAAACACCTGGCGTTTGTAATAAAGTTGTTGAACTCTCTGGGATACACAGTCAACAAAAAGAAATCAAAACTAATACCCTCTCAAGCAATAATTTTCCGGGGTGCCAGCTTGAATACAAACACCCAGGTGGCCTACTTCATGCCAGAGAAACAAGGGCAACTATCTCAGTACTTCAGAAAAATGGCAACCTTCACCAGGCTGACTGCAAGGAAAATCCTGCAGGCTCTGGGATTCATGGCATCTTGCATCCTGCTAATCCCATGTGCAAAGCTGCATATGAGGAAACTTCAATGGTACCTAAAAAACTTATGGTCTCAACACAGCCACAGTTTGGAAACAATTATACCACTGATTCCATGTCTCCAAAAGGAATTTCTGTGGTGGGCTCAAGCATGCCAAAGAAACATAGGTCTCCCATTCTGCTTGCCTCAAGCAAATCAAATCATCACAACAGACGCCTCGGACTACGCCTGGGGGGCGCACATGACAGATCAGTGCATTCAGGGCAAATGGTCCCAAAAAGAAAAGCACCTACACATCAATCAAAAGGAAATGCTAGCAGTAAAAAATGCTATTATGGCTTTCAAAGACCTACTGCATCCAGGCCAGCTATTGATAAGGACAGACAACACCACAGTGATGTGGTTCATAAACAAACAGGGAGGAACCCATTCATATCCCCTGTGCAGGCTAGCCATGTCTCTTTGGAACATGGCTCTGGAATTACAAATCCACCTTCAAGCACAATTCCTGTCAGGCAAGGAAAACACGCTGGCAGACAACCTAAGCAGAAATATGACAGATCCACACGAATGGAAGTTGCATCCTCAAGTTTTTGCAAAGATAATTCAAGCATGGGGAAGGCCAGATATAGATCTCTTTGCTACCCACAGAAATTACCAATTGACAAAATTCTGCTCAAGGACCTATCATCCACAGGCCTGGAAAGTGGACGCACTTTCTTTCAGTTGGACAACAATGACAGTTTATGCCTTTCCACCTCTTCCTCTGCTGCCCAAAGTTCTATTAAAAGCCAGAGCAGACAGACCAAAGATGATTCTCATTGCTCCAGACTGGCCAAGACAACACTGGTACCCACTCCTGAGGAGCCTGATGCATTCCCCACCATGGATCCTGCCACTAATGCCTCTTCTGTTGACCCAGCACAACTTCAAAACTCTTCACAGTCAGCTGAAAATACTCAATCTAGCCTCATGGAGGATTCCTTAAATTCACAACAGACCCTCCTCTCCAAGGAGGTGCAGGATGTCATTTTGGAGGCCAGAAGGCCTTCTACTAGAAAAACCTACTCCGCAAAATGGAAACGGTTTTGTGCCTGGAATCAGAAAAAGGGACAGAATCCTGGAATACTGAATTTACCTCAAATATTACAGTACCTAGCTTAGATGCTAAGCAGTGGACTTTCATTCTCCTCCATCAAAATCCATGCCTCAGCCATTTCTGCTCAATACAACACTGATCCTCCTTTATTCTCTCATCCTCTCTTAAGACAGTTCCTCAGAGGGGCTAAGAATATAAAACCCCCAAGGAAGCAACCAGTACCTGCTTGGGACCTCAATTTCATTCTAGAAAAACTGACCCTGCCTCCATTTGAGCCAGCTGCTTCAACAGAACTGCAATATTTGTCATGGAAAACAGCCTTCCTTCTGGCTATCACCTCAGCACGCAGGGTTTCGAACTACAAGCCCTCATGGCTGTGCAGCCTTTCATCATTTTCCATCAGGACAGAGTTTCCTTACGAACCAACCCTTCCTTTATGCCAAAGGTAGTATCCAGTGTAGCCTTGAATCAGGCTATCCACTTACCTACCTTTTACCCTAATCCACAAAACAAAGGGGAGAGACTACTACATTCCTTGGACATTCACAGACAGCTTCGTTATTATTTGGACAGGACAAAGCCATTCAGAAAATCAGAGCAACTCTTTGTGTCCTATGCTACAGGTGCTCAAGGGAAGGCTATTTCCAAACAGACAATCTCAAAATGGATAGCCCACTGCATACGCTTTTGTTATTCTTTTCATGGTAAAACTGTACCTACAAGCATCAGATCTCACTCCACAAGGGCCACAGCTACCTCTGCAGCTTTCCTCAGGGGGGTTCCTACCAAGGATATTTTGGAAGCAGCCACTTGGAGTTCTGTGCATACTTTCTCCAAGGACTATCACCTACCATTATACTCCATGTCTAGAGCGGGCTTTGCCACTGCAGTCTTGCAGGGCATCCTTGCTCCTCCTAGTTCCACTTAGTGCCTACCACCCCTTTTTTAGCTTTGGGATTCTACCCATCTGTTATGTCTGCAGCTGTATACACGATGAACATAGTACAGTTTTGTACCTACCATAAATGTAGATGTTCGAGTGCTAATACAGCTGCAGTCCAGGTTTCCCTCCCTCCTTCCCCTCTTGGGACAGGCCTAATGGCTAACACCTCCTCATACAACCTGATTGGGGTATTCCTTTATGGTGTATTTGCTTGCAACTACTGTTTTTTGATTATATTGCATTGCATTATTACATAAATTTATGTTTTGCCTTCCTTCTGGGGGCACCTGACATCTGGGGCAAGAAAAACTGAAGAAAATGGCGTCAGCTGGTTCTTTTATACCCCTGCTGCACTGACGTCAGGGAAGAAGTGACGACATCCAACGCCGGACATAGACTTTGGAATTCGACAGACCGAGGACCCGCCTGACGGCAGGATAACCCATCTGTTATGACTTCAGCTGTATTAGCACTCGAACATCTACATTTATGGTAGGTACAAAACTGTACTTTTTAAAGCCTGTGTTTGCGCTTGATCCCCACCTTTCCTGTAACTAGTCTAGTCCAGGTACAGATTTGCTGTATCCAGGACTGTTTGTAAGCTTCTGAGCCCCCCAAGCCTTTGTGTTGGAGTGGAGCCTTCTAACTTATCAGTGGGAGTGGTAAGTACAAGAGGAGTGGTTCTTGGCCCAGGAATTGTAGTTTATTGATCATTTGGGAAGCTGTCTATCTCTTTCAACTTTCTGGTTTAAAAGACCAATTCTGCGCTTGTTTCCCATCTTTCCTATAACTAACCTACTGGAAAGCACTAGAAAGCCTTAAACTGATACAAGCCTTCTAGCTTAAAAGAGAGACTTTGGAGTGATTAAGTATCAGTTTTCTGTGTTTTCTTGCTGTACTTAACTGTTTTCTGCCTAAACGCTGATTTTCCAGCATTTATTGTGATTTAAAAGCTTGTTTTTTTCACATATTGTTCTTATTTGACTGCCTGCACTTTTAAAAAGTCATTTTTTGTTTAAATAATTTGTTTAACTTTTATAGGCTACGCACTAACGTGCGATAGCCTTTTCTGATCGCTTGTAGTCGTTTAAAGCTGCTTTAAGTGTACTTTTTACTGTTTTTGCATTATCTTTTAAAAAATAAATTTCCTTATTTCCTGCCTTTCTAAGCTAGTATAGTCCAGTTTTCAGGCTAATGCTGAATTCAGGGCTCTGTTACAAGTTTCTGAGTTGCCCATACCTTACTTGGATAGAGGGAAGTTTCTCTGTTCACCTGTGAGAGAGGGGAACTTTGAGCAGCCATCTGTCCCTGGAGGAGTGGTTCCAGCCCAGAAGTTAGTAGTTTAAAAACCGCGTTTGCACAGTTTTGTGCGCCGGGCAGTACCGGTTATCTAGGGCTAAATTATTCCCAGCTCCACTAAGTTTCCTCTTCAGCCTTTCCCTTGAAACTAGTCTAACTCTCAACCTAAGCACTCAAAAAGCATCCTACAGTCCAGCACTTGATCAGACCTAATAGCAAGCACTAATATACCCCGACACTTGACTGCCCAGCAGGGCAAGGCTCTTTATCCACCCCTCACCAACCAAGCGACTAAGCAGCTCACCCTACTATTCAGGCATGACCAAAGGGCAACTTCAAGTGTACTCTCCAGTCCAGCTGGTGAACCTGGGTATCCTGAGGCAATGTTACAACTGCCTCATGTACACAGACAACCCTCTCCTCCTACCACAAAACACTAACATATGCGAGAGATGCAATTATACAGCCAAACAGGAGGCTAAAGTCTCTCCACCCAAGACTGAAACAGACAGTCATGAGGAGAAGGTTAACACTTGGACCATACCTCAAGCCTCACATAGACCTACTAAACCAGCACTGGCAAAAAATACACATAAATACACTAAATCATACTCGGAAGCTCTAAATAAAAACCTGCAAAAGCATCAGAGAGCTCCAAAACAGACACCCAAAAAACCTGCACCTCCTGTCACAAACCAGACAACACATAAAACACAAAATCAATGTGCCGCACAATCACAGCCCTTAAGGCGAAATAACATACCTAACACACTAGTAATAGGTGACTCTGTAGTCAGGCACACTGACTTCCCAGGCTGGACAAGGAGAAGGTTACTGTTAGCTGCCTGTCGGGAGCCAGAATCCGCCACATAACACAAGCACTCAGGTCACTCCAGAACAAGTACAAATATGACTCTGTCATTGTTCATGTTGGTGTGAATGACCTGAGACGTACCTCCCTGGACTACATGAAAAGAGACATGGAAGAGCTCTCTGATCATGTAGCCCAGGCGGGTATGATCCTGACCCTGAGTAGCATCCTGCCCTCACCAAGAATGATACCTCAGTATAAAGAAAAAATGATCAATTTCAACAATTGGCTAAGCTTCTGGTGTCATTCAGAGGGGATCCAGTGTCTGTCAGCCTGGGACGACATGCTCGACAAGCCGTGTTGCTTCACAAGAGACGGCTTGTACCTGTCACCCCTAGGCTTTCGAATACTGGCCAAGGCTCTTGCTGCCCCCATAGTGCCTTTTTTTAGGCAAGGCTCAAAAGTCAAACCCACCTCCATATACAGATCAAATTAAAGAATGAGGGTTATTCCACTCAATGCCAAGAGTTTAAATCTCAAAATGCATGCGCTCAAAGCACTCTTCAGTATGGACAACGTCCACATCTGTGCAGTAACTGAAACCTGGTTCAAGGCTCCAGAGAGCACTCCAGCACTACCGGGCTACAACTCATACCACACATTTTGACCACAGAACACGGACCGAAACACAAAAGGAGGGGGTGTATCCATATTCATCAAGGATACCTACACCTTCAGGTTAGTGGTGCAGCATGATACCTCTGAGATCATCCATGTGCAACTAACATCGGGCAAATCTGCAATGCAAATTGTGGCCTGCTACAGATCACCCTCCATGACCCAGGACCACCACTATGCCTTTCTGGAAACACTGGAAAACATGAAGGTCCTACCAAACACCCTGATATTGTGCGATTTCAATTACCCTACCATTAACTGGGAAAACTACTTGAGTGCAAACTCCCAGGCTCAGCGTTTCCTGGAATTTATCAACTCAAACGCCCTGGATCAGCTGGTAAACTCCCCTAGCAGAGGTGAAAACATATTGGACCTGGTCATCACCAACATGGGCAACAGGTGTTCCGCACCGGAGGTCAGCATGTCACTGGTTAGATCAGACCATAAACTAATCACTCTGGATGTCCACACCCCACCACCACCCCCAATCAAGGAAGCCACAATGAAAAACTTTTCTAAAACAAACTTCACCTTACTTAAGACAGAGGTGGTAAGTTTCACAGCCCCCACGCTAAAGGATAAAGCTGCCCAAGATGCAGAATCCTTTACAGATGCACTCTATGAGCATCTACAAGGATGCATGGATTGTGCCATCCCTACCAAAACCAAGACCCTCTCCCCTAAGAGAAAGAAACCAGTCTGGTGGACCCCTGCCATAAACAAGTTATACATTAAAAAGAGGAAACTAGTTCAGAAAAAAAGCAAATCCCAAGAAGGAAAGACGTCCCTGATCAGTATCAGTAAGAAACTAAGGTCCCTCATAAAATCATCCAAGGCTAACTTCCAAAGAAAAATAGCCAAGGATTCGAAAGATAACCACAAAGCCTTCTTTAGCTATGTGAAGAATCTAAGTGGCAACTCGCAGATATGCTCTGAGCTAGTGCAAAATAGCACACAATATACTATGCCCATAGAATGGCACACAGCAACGGTTATTCCGCTCCACAAAGGAGGGGTCACAACTGACCCTGATAACTATCGCCCCATAAGCCTGACAAGCCTGGTCTGCAAGGCTATTGAGCGCATCATCATGGAACTCATTAACAAAGACATTGGGAACCTCCAAACACTTGACCTGACCCAGTTCGGCTTTGTTAAGGGCAGATCATGCCTACTAAAGCTGGTTGACTTCTTTGAGACAGTCACCAAGGCCATAGACGAGGGAAATGTGGTTGACACAGCCTACCTTGACTTCGCCAAGGTGTTCAACACCATTCCTCACTCAGGTATTATAGAAAAACTCACCAGCCTGAACATAAACCTCTACGTCACAAGATGGGTTGTCAACTGGCTTACAGACAGAACTCACACGGTAAGAATAGCAGGCTCCAGGTCCGACTCTAAACCAGTCACAAGTGGTGTCCCGCAAGGCTCGATCCTGGGACCCCTACTGTTCGGCATATACTTCTCAGAAGTACAGGCAAACACAGGAGGACTATGGCTAACCAAGTTTGCCGATGACTGCAAACTGGGAGCCATAATTGACTCTCTGGCTGACACGGACATCCTCCAAAAAGGCCTTACTGAGATGAACACCTGGTGTCAAAGTCATGGCCTCAAGCTAAATGCCAAAAAATGCATAGTCATCCCGTTTGGGAAAAACAAAACACCCACAAATTACCACATAGGTGGCAGCCTCCTTAATACAGAAGAGGTAATATGAGATCTGGGGACCCAGGTAGATAGTAATCTCTCCTTTGACAATCATATTGCCAACGTAGTTAGGGAATCCTTCTATGTGGCCCATTTAATTACTAAAGGGTTCGCATCTAGAAATAAAGAGGTTATAGTGCCCCTCTACTCTTCACTCATTAGACCCATCATAGAGTACAATGCCCCATTTGGGATGTACCTCACAAGACACTTCCAACAGCTGGAAAGACCACAAAAGTACCTCACCAAGAGGATTACTGGCTTCAAACATATGTCCTATGTAGCCCAACTGAAAAAACTCCAGCTGTACTCAGTGGCATATCGCTTACTAAGAGGTGATCTCTGCCTGACTTACAAAGCCATGTCCAACTCAGAATTGATGGACATGCTCCACCTAAAGAAATCCAAGTCACTGTGAGCCACGTGCTCTAATGAGCTAAACCTCGCCACAACAATAAACAGAACACAGAGACTCCCCATGCTTTGGAACAAAATTCCTAACTACATTAGGCAGAGCCCCTCACTAACACTCTTCAAGAGAAACCTTGACGAGTGGATGGGTAACAGAAAATACACCCCTGGGATCCTTCATTGGCTCTGCTTGACAGAGGCTCAGTTAAGTAATCAATGGGGTGGCGAAAGCTGATACACTCTAGCTAGGCTTATAAATGCCCTCAGGCAGATAGCCTAATACCTACCTATGAACCTATATAAGGAGAAGGAAGAGGTTAGGTTATAAAGCAGGTACATAGCCTGGAAGAGTTGAGATGATTTTTCAGTATTTGTTTGAAGGTGGTGGTGATGCTGCCTGTGTTTCTTATAGAAGATGGAAGTGAGGTCCATAGTTTGGCAGTGGTGAAGGAGTAGAGGAGTTGACCAGTAGGTAAGGTGGGCTTTTCTACTTTTAGAAATAGATAATTTTCAGATCTTATCTGCCTGCAGGGTTGGTATTGGGAAAGTAGTGTTGAGAGAGCAGGACCGTCTGTGTGTCTGTAGATTATTTTGTGCCGTAGTTAGTTGGGTGAATGATAGATGGTGGGGGAGTTCCAGCCAGCTTAATTTTTTCAGTGAGTTACAGTGGTGGGATGAGAATTTGGCCTTGGTGGCAAATTTGCCTGTTCTGTTGTAACACATTTCAAGTTTAGATTTTCAGAATTTTGGATATCAGTGAGGACAGGGGCACCATAAAGGAAAGAGGGTAATACAAAGGTGGTTGCAAGGGTTTGCCTAGTAGAGAGGCTAAGAAAGTGTTGGTGCCTGTAGAACATACCAAGCTTTTGGTGTGTTCTTTTGATGTTATTGTTTATGTGTGGGTCAGCATTAAGGTTTTCATCTAAAATAATGCCTAGTAGTTTAGTGTGTGGGACAACTTCTGTAGTGGAATTGTCTTAGGATTGTATAGTGAAGAGTTTTTTTTATCTAGAAGAGTGGTTTTCTTAGGGGTAAAAAGTACTAATTTAGTTTAGGGCAAGATGATTGTTAAGCATCTTAGATTCAGTAGAGGTGAGGGCATTCTGGGTGATTTGCTGGAGTTCAGAGCTGGTACTAGCAGTGCTTGTTACAATAGAGTTGTCAACATATTGGATTACTGAGTATTGTGGGAGAGTGGAGTGAACATAGCTAATAAAGATGCTAAATAAGGGAGGATCAAGTATGGAGCCTTGGGGAATCCGTGTGGAAGTACTGAGGAAGGGAGAGTAATATTGTTGCCATTTGGTGCATTGCTGCCTTTTGGAGAGATAGCTATAGAACCATTGTAGTGTAGGTGGAGAAATGTGGAGGGAAGGATAGTTTAAAGAGGAGGATGGCATGGGAAATGGTATCAAAAGCTTTGGAGAGGTCTAGGAAAAGAGAAGTGATTATTTTGCCAGCATCCTGTGTCTGGTTAACTGTATCAAGGAAGGAGACGAGGCAGTGGTGGTGCTGTTTCATGGCCTGAAACTATGCTGAGTGGGTGATAGAATTTTAGCAGGTGGTTGAGGAGTTGGGCATAGATGCATTTTTCTAGTATTTTAGAGAGGAGTGACAGAATTGCTATGGGCCTAAAGTTTGTGGTTTCTGTGTTGGTGCCGCCTTTGTATAAGGGGAGAATGTAAGCTTTTTTCCAGATGTCTGGGACTATGGATTCTTTAATCGGTCTGTTAATAAGTATGTTGATGAGATAGGCTATAGAGTTTGCAGCTAGCTGCAGGAAGTGTTAGGGTAGATTGTCAGGGGCCAGAGTACAGGGTTTTAGCTTAAGTAAATGTTTTTTTATTGTGGCAGTGGGTATGGGGGAGAATTTTAGGTTGGACTCTAGGGTAAGATTGTTTTCTGGGATGACATTGTCATCAGTTGTCTTAGTGGTGGTGGTGATGCTAGCTGTAGGGAAGGTGGTGGTTAGGTTAGCTATGGTGTCAATGAAGTAGGAATTGAGGAGGGTGGGAAGTTCGGCGGGGGTTTTGTCTGGGTCAGGGGATGGGTTGCTTTGAGAGCCTGGGTGTAATAGTCAATGGAGGACCAGAATTTTTGGGGATTATCTTTATGTTGGCTTTGTAGGTGGAGGTAGTGGGCTTCTTTATCTCTGGTTATTAGTCGTTTTGCATGATTACGGAGTTGCTTGTATTGTAGTAAGAGTTGAGGGGTCTTTGTTTTTCTGCCATGATTTCCAGGTTTTATCCCTTGTGGACATGACTTCTTTGGTGAATTTTGAGAGCCAGGTTGCATGGTTATGTTTTATTCATTTTTGGCGGGTGGGTGCTTGCCTATTTAGAATGTATAGAAATGTTGAGTCAAAGAATTCAGTAGCCTCTTTAAGTGGTAGGGTTTTGAGGGGTTCCCAATTTACTTTAGCTAAGGTTTCATTAAATATGGATGGTTGGAACATAGTTACATTTCTGGTTGATTTGAATTGATGTTGGCCTGGGTTTGGGGTAGATTTACATAGGATGTATGCTGGGTGGTGGTCACTAATGGTATTAAGTAGTGTACCTGCAGTGGTGATATTTTTAGGATTGGACACTAATATCCAGTGTAATGTGGAGCCCCGATTATTATTTTCGTGGGGTCTGGTAATGTCTTGAATTAGTTTGGGTGAAGTTGTAAAGGTTTATGTTTTTGAGGGGTTGTTTTGGACAATGTCAGCCAATCAATGTTTACATCACCTAGGATGATGGTTTCATCATCTATGTTTTGGGATGCCCAGGCAAGTATGTTCTCTAATATTGGTATGTTGTTTACTGGAGGGATATGCATGGCGATTATGCAAATGTTTTTATGATTATTAAGTTTTAATATAGAGACTAGTACCTCGGTTGGGGAAAAGTTGGGTGTTGGTTTTGAGTAGGGAATTAAAGTATATTTGCTAGGGAAGAGTATTGCTATCCCTCCTCCTCTCTTGTGGGGCCGATCGGCTCTTAGGCATGAGTAGCCTGGGGCGAGAAATTCTGTGTGTTTTACATATGATTTCAACCAGATTTTGGTAGCTGCTATAATATCAGGGTTGTTTTGTGAAATCCACGCCTGGAATTCAGGTATCTTGTTTCGAAGGCTTTGGAGATTTATGGTTGATAGCATGAGAGATTTGGTAGGTTTGTTTGGGCTGGGGAGGGTTGGGTTGTATATCACTGCACTGGGATGTAATGCTTTGGCAAATTATGTGGGTTATACTTTCCAGTTTTTTAATGGAAATTGTATAGTTGCTGCTGGTGGTGTAATAATGGGTGTGTCGTTGGAGAGGTAGAATTTTTACTTTGATTAGTACAGAGATATTAGCTGTGAATAAGCAAGGGTGACTGCCCGAGTAACTTGATAAATGTGGATTATTTGTAGCGGTTGTACAGGTAGGTGTAGGAGGTATGTTGGGTGTCTAAAAGTTGTGATTTTTTTGTTAGGAGAGACGAGTATAAGTGAGAGAAATTACATCATAGTAATAATGGCAATGGACATGATGGTGGTTGAGTGAAGTGTGATAACAGAATGAATATGATGAGCAAGATAGCTATAGTTTACGGGATGGAGTACTATGTGGACCTGTTTAGAATGGGTAGTTAGGGGGTATGGTATGACTGGGGGAATAATTTAGGGGGGTTATGGGATAGGTGGAAGAGAGGTGTAAGAGGGGTCAGGTTAGGTATAAGGTTAATATTATGGGGGGTGGGCGGGGATGGGACAGGGTGAGGAGCAGAGTGAGCATAATAAACGAAGTGGGCCCGGCCTCCACAGGGACAAGAGTTGAAAAACTGTCAGTTTAAGGTGAGTAATAAGCTTAAGATATTTTCTAACAAAAAACTAATCTAAGTAGCTCTGGAATGCTTTAAATAAATATCACTGTAAGCACACAAACAGGGTTGTTGGGCAGTTATAGAGAGAGTTGTGATTAGTATAGAGGAAGCTGAAAGCAAAAGCAAAAATTTACTAATTTAAACAGTGAGTGCTTGGGACTGGAAGACTGTGTGTTGTGTGTGTGTGTGTGTGTGTGTGTGTGTGTGTGTGTGTGTGTGTGTGTGTGTGTGTGTGTGTGTTTGTGTGTGAGGCTAATTCATGGTATTATGACGTAATCTAGTGGCAATTGTCTGGAATAATGGGGAGGGGGGGAACCCTTCCTTGTGCGTATACACCTTTTAGCACTAAACCTTAGAATTTTACTAAAACTAAGTTGTAATTCACCTATTTCAACAGAAAAACTGTAAGGTGTCAGGTTCTTGCTTCCCGTAGGTTTTATTTAGTTAAAAGATAGCCAACCTCAGAGGACAGAATCGACTTTTGGGTTTTTGCAGTTTAATCTCAGGTTGGGGGGGGGGCACGCAGTTAAGAAACCCTGTATTGTATGTTCATTTTTCTCTTCTATGTATGTACATTTATTAATTTTTAACTGTCATATCCTTACCATTTTATATTTACATATATATATATATATATATATATATATATATATATATATATATATATATATACACACACACACACACACACACACACACACACACACACACACACACACACACACACACACATTGATAATAACAATTGCCAAACCATAAAAGTTGAAAGTATGCCCAGGTTTATCACGGACGTGCTTATACAAGGCACTAGTGGGGTCATCCCTACATATATAACCCAAATGCTCCATTATACCCTCTTTATAAGGGTGTTCAGTCTTCCCTATATAGAAGCATGAACAGCTTCTACATCGGGCCAAATAGACTAAATGTACAGAAGTACAGTCAGCATAAAACCTGGGTTCAAACTTATACCCATTATTAGGATGTACAAAAGTTTTTTGTTCACATATAAATTCACATGCTCTGCAACCCCTACACGCATAGGTACCCTTCCTAATTGACTGAACACAGGACCTACTTTGATCAAAATTATAGCATCATTCTCTCTTTAAATTACGTCTATTCTTGAACCTGAAGGGACCAATCCCAACTATATCTTTGATACCATCATCAGCTAAAAGCACGGGCCAGTTCTTTCTAATAATACCACATACCCTTCTCATATCACTGGTATAAGTCAAAGCAACTTTATTCTTCACAGACTTATCAGTGGCCATTCCTTTTCAACGGTCACCATTACCCTCTACCCTGGATGGCACTTAATATTGAGGCTTGCTTCAATTATATACAACTTCTTATTGACCTCTTTAAAAACTCTGAAATGGAACTCTCTAAAGAGTTGGAGCGACTGTTAAGTGATATTAAGCAGAAGTTTTTATGTGAGGCTCTGGATCGTAAGCTGGATGAGCTTTGTAATACAATCTTGGCGAGTGGGTGGGCAATAAGATGTTCACCCCGGGGATCACTTCAGTGGCCTTGCTTGACAGAGGCACTGGGAACTAACTTTGGGCAGTATGATGCCAAGGAATCTTCTTGGGCTAGGCTTATATAGGCTCCAGAGCCATTAGCCTAGTGCACACCTATGAACCTATATAAATTTTTTATAGCTGTCTTATACTCATACTGTAAAATGGAGCATTTCTGCCCATGCCTCTCCTGAAAATGGGACTTGTGCTGTCAGACTTTCCAGATAAACAAAAGCAATGAATAAATTAATAAATGACAATTCTTGTGATCATTTTCTGGCAACAGCGAATAAGCTCAGTAACAGCATATGCTGATGTTCATGAATGCAAACAGGTATTGGAGCATGGAATAAATTTATTTAAATAACACTTACCTGTGCACAGTGCTTTTATGACATCCTGTATTTTCTAACCAAAAATCTCCAGACTTTCACCTGAATGAAAATATGCTCCCAATTTGCTTTTATCAAACTGATAGATCTCCAACAATTGTCACTTTATGAATTATTCATATGATTTAACTTGTGTGGAGTATAAAATGTTGCATGAATAAACTTCCAAGAAAATGTCTTCCAAAGCATTGAAAATGAAATTGAGCCACCAAATTTGATCATTTTTATTGCCCTCTTCTAATTTCTTAAATGAGATTTTTATTAAATTCCAGAAATTTGCCTGTATTTTGGTATTGACAGATAAAATAATTTTATATAGATTTGCAAATCTTTTGGTAGGACTGTTCACTTTACCTCATTCTGCAAAAAACATATAATCCAAAACTGGAAGAAAGATATATGTATCACTTATAGATATTACTTGTATTTGTTTCTGCAGCTATAATGTAACATTCTGAACCAGTATCCATTCATTAGAATTTATACAAAATGAGCTAATGATTTATCTGACAAAATTGTTGTATGCCCCTGCAAGCAATCTGACCAAGAGATCAATTAGCCCCATCTACAAAGGTCAAGGAAAAAGTAACAGGAAAACTGTGAATAGCATTTTTTTTACTGTATGCATGCTTATAAACAAAGATCTGATGTTGTCAGTCTTCACTCAGTCCTTGACAGTGGGGCTTGGTTCTGAGCTTCAGAACCAAGTCGGACGTTTATTTCAGCTCGCACCTTCCAAACTCTTGAGCCAGGCCCTACCCATAATGCTTCTCTCAACATCACCTCAGATCTCGTTTGCCGCTTCATGTGTCAGATGCATTTGTCCTTGTCTCGAGCCTTGGCTAATTCTGAAAGAAGTTTATCTTTATTAAAACTCTTATCTCTATATATTTTTACTTAACTTCCTTCTTTAACCTTTTTTCTGTCTACCCGCTCCTCTCATAGCTGTATGTGAGTGTGTTTCGTTATTCTTCTTTTTTCTACCATTGGTAGTCTCTTCAAGTGCCATCGTCGGTGCATTTCTTGCCCATATTACCTTTTTCAGGTATTCCTACATTACCATTGGTATTTTCCCTCTTCCTCTCCCTTTTTAATTGTTTAAAAAAAAACTCTTCATCACTTTGTCTTTTTCTCCTATCAGTTTGTGTGTGTTTCAGCCCTTTTTTTTGTTATGGCTGAAAAACAAGTTTCTCCTGTCAAAACTTCAAAAGGCACCTTTGGTTTCAAAAGGTGACGGAAGTGCCAGGGTAATATGCCCAGTTCTAATGGTCACACCTTATGTGTTTACTGTTTGGAGAAACTACATCTTCAGGAGAATTGATCAATCTGTCTCAGGTTCCCTGCCCGTACACTTACTGAGCATGAGAATAAACTGATCCTGAAGGGACTCCTCAAATGTGATTTCGAAGAGGCCATTTCTGGGTCTAGAACTGAAGCTAGCATGTCTTCATCCTGGAACCATCCGAGAAGGTCTCTAGACTGACCTTGGTGCTTAAGAGCTCTTCAGCACCGGAAGGTTTATCTGTCTCGACACCCAAAACATTATCGGAGCTGACAGCGACTTCTTTGGTACCCACAGTATCGTCGGTGCCAAAATAGTCACAGCTGCCTTCGCTGCCTAGGATGAGATACTCACCAACCTTTGACCCCTTTAAAGACAGGGGACCAAGCTCTTTCCTGGAAGTGAGACCCCCTAAGTGTCCTTCCACTGCCTCAATCTGATCTACTAAGAATCTCTTAGAAGCCAATATTTTGAGACTGGTAGATCAGCTTTTGATGGTGAGGGGATTGTCCTCAGTTCCTAGCCACACTTGCGCTGGAACCAGCCAATCTACGACACCTCCAATTCCTCCTTCTCCAACTCCTATTGAGTCTTTGGAGCCCTTGGTTCCAACACTCCTGGCATCAACTGTCTCGGTTTCGGTAGCTTCCTCTACTCCAGTTCTGAGAGCTGCCTTGAGCTCCTATGACTTTCCAGCACTGGAGGGTTCCCAGGGTCAAGGCTCTTTAGCCGGGTCCGAGGTGCATGGATCAGTTTCCTTAGTTTCAGAGCTGTCCATGTCCCTTGGTGCTTTGGCCTTTGTAGCATCGACCCAGGCTTCTTTTTCAGGGGCTACCTCGTCGGTGCAGGGTGTGACCCTGGTTCTGAAGGAGTTTGTTTCGGTTCCAGGCTCCCATCCCTCTGGGGGGGCAGACTTCAGAATCATGGAGAGGGCTTTGTCCATCGGAGACTCACAGTCTTTGCCATCCCTGTCTGGACAACTGTCTGCATCCCCTCGACCTGAGCTGCCATCCATCTCATCCCCAGGACAGAGGGCACAAAAGTCCCAGGATACACCCACTTTTGTGGTTTCGCCTTTGGACACTTCCCCGGTTCATCCCCCCCAAGGAAGTTCTTGTGAAGAAAAAGTGCAAGAGAAAGCACTTAGACTCTCCAGAGGAGTCTTTTACTGAAGATACTGATTTTGATGAAGGGAAAGGTGTCCCCCAAGTTACCCTCGATGATGATTCCTTCAGGGATATCCTAGAAATCCTGAAACAGAGGGGTGGCTGGTCCTCCATCCAACCTTCCTCGGAGGAGTTAGTATACCTGGAGGCTTTTCTTGCCCAGCCCTCTACTTTTTGGATCTCTCTGCCTGATCAAGATCTCATTAAATTGATTGCTCAGCAGGCATGGAAGATTCCCAACGCCATCAAGCCGATCCCCAGAAGGCCTTGATCGTATCTTATCAGCTCCTAAGGATGAGCTTCACTGGTCCGAAGAAATACCTGTTGATGCCATGGTGATAGCGGCGGCCACAAAGATGGAACTTGCCGAGGAAAGTCCAACTATCCATCCTCCTAACAAGGAGTCTAGGACTTTGGATAGATTTGAGAAGTGTGTGTATGCTTCAATGACCTTCGCTCTCAGGTCCTTGAATTATATGCTGCACGTTACAAGACTACAGAGGGATCTGATCAAGGAACTCTCAGATACCCTCGAAGGAGCAGTGGATGAAGAGGTATTGGACAAAGTTACCTCTCAGCTATCATCCCTCAATGCAGTTTCTAGCTTATCCGTGAGGCTAATTGCTCATGCAGCTGAAGGGACTTCTAGAGCAATGAGTTCAGGCATAGCCATTAGAAGGCGGTTGTGCGACTTTGTGGAGCCATTCAAAGCGTCATTCATCAATACTTCGTTTGACGGCTCTACCCTTTTTGTCCCATGGTTAAAAACACTTTAGCCACATGTGAAAAGGATGGTAAGACCCTTTCTGCCATAGGCGTACGTTTTTCCACTCCTCAGAGGCCCTACTCCAGGAATCAGAGAAGTTGGACACTATGGTTTAAAAACTCCAAAGGGCCTTTCCAGGATTCACGCGGTAAAGACTCTCCCCAGGGCAGAGGGGGAAGTAAAGAAAGACGCCGCCCCAGGGGCAGAAATGGACTGCAAAACCAGGGGTCCAGAGAATCTTTCTCTTGTACTCCCTACCAGCACCTCTGAATGGGTGCCCGATTGCTGTCCTCTGGAGGCAGTCAGGGGACGTATCTCTCTACACCAATCTGCCTGGCAAACATTAACTGCGGACAAATGGGTGCAGGGAATAATATCCAGAGGGTACAAACTTCCGCTATCAGTTCCCCCAGCATCCCAGAAGAAGCTCCCGGATGTACCGCCCAGTCACAGGGAAGCAGCAGCTTTAGAAATTCAAAGCCTGCTAGACAAAAGATTCATCCAGAAAGTCCCACCAGACCAAACAGGATCTGGGTTTTACTCAGAGTTCTTTTTATTGCCCAAAAAACAGGGGACTGAAGACCTCTCTTTGATCTCAGCCAGTTCAACAAAGCCTTTCAGCAGACCAAATTCCGGATGGTGTCGGTACTGTCGATACTTGCATTCTTGGAAAAAGATGATTGGATGTGCTCTGTAGACCTCCAAGATGCTTATTACCGTATAAAAATAGACAAGAGCATCAGGAGGTATCTGCGCTTCCGGCTGGGAGCCAGGCATTTCCAGTTCAAAGCACTGCCCTTTGGACTGACCACAGCCCCCAGGGTGTTCACCAAATGTATAGCAGTGGTGGCAGCTCATCTCAGACTGCTAGGATTTTGAGTATTTCCTTCCCTCAGCGACTGGCTCCTTACCGCTACCACCAGGCATCAATTAGAATGAGCAAGAGACTACACTCTACACCTCTGTACATCCCGAGGCATAATCATAAATTTCGAGAAGTCAAGCTTGCAGCCCACTCAACAATTAGAATTTATCAGAGCCCATTTAAATACTGTTTCAGGAATTGCCTCACTCCCTTCAGAAATATGTCAGTGTATCATATCACAAGTCAGACAAATTCTACGAAACAAAAGGGTTCCAGCAAGACTAGTCCTACAGACTTTAGGCTGCATGGCAATGTCAATCACTCTTGTTCCCTTGCCAAGGTATCACATGCAAATTTTGAAATGGTTACTTGCATCCCAATGGTCTCTGATACTCCTACCAATGTCTCACCAAATCTTGATTGGCAATCGCTGCAAACAGGATCTCATATGGTGACGCTACTCTGATCAGATTCTCGTGGGTCAGCCATTCATTCTTCCCCAGCCCCGAGCCATAGTGACCACGGATGCTTCGCAGATGAGATGGGGACATTATCTGGGAAGGGCAGTCCAAGGGACATGGTCACAACTAGAGGTCAACTTGCACATCAGTGTTCTAGAGATGAAGGCAGTGCTGTTAGCATTGCAGGCATTCCAAGACGTCTTTCCTGTAGAGACAGTGGCTATTGAGGTGGACATGCCGGTAGTCTGGTACATCAACAAACAGGGGGGAACTAAATCTTACCCATTGTGTCGAGAAGACCTCAGAGTTTGGCAATGGGCAATTTCTTCCACCTGCTTTCTTACAGCAATGCACATCCCGGGGAGCTCCATCGTAATAGTGGACAATCTGAGTAGAACTATTCTCAAGGCTAATGAGTGGTCTCTCAATCCTGTAGTGGCAAACAAGATTTTCTGCCACTGGGGCAAACCCTGCTGCGATATCTTTGCCTCTCCTCTGAACAACAAGTGCAGAAGTTATTTTGTCCTAATCCCCCCCTCGGGGAGTCACCCAAAGATGCTCTTCTCCAAGATTGGCCCCCCAATCTTCTCTATGCCTTTCCCCCAACTCCCCTGATGTTGCAGTTCCTAAAGAAAGCCAAGAGGATGGAAAATTCAGTAATCCTCATTGACCCCTTCTGGCCTTGACAAGTTTGGTTTTCCCTTCCTTTGGCCTCATTTTCTTCAGAAACCATGGATTCTGGACCCATTTCCAGATCTGCTGTCTCATCTAGAGGGCATGGTTCATCTGAATCTTTAATATCTCAAGTTCTCTGCATGGCTTCTCTAATTCCCATGATTGCCAGGCATCCTTCTCTTTCTTCTCCTGTTCGACAAATTATCGTCACTCATTGTAAACCTTCCACTAGGAAGTTCTATCAAAGTAAATGGGAAAAATTTACTAACTGGGCCCTTGACAATGGACTAGACCCTATACGAGTACTATTCATAAGGTCTTGGATTTTCTAACTATCCTTTACCAATCTGGTTCCTCTGCTTCAGCAATTAAAGTTCACCTAGCAGCAATTTTGAACTTTCATATGGGTCTTGATGGTGCATCTTTAATGTCACACAAACTTTGTAAAGCATTTGTAGAGGGTCTCCTAATGCTAAGACTTCCATTTAAGGTACCCATTTCGGGTTCCTATCAGATAACCGAAGATGCATTTTGCCAAATGCATCTTGGTCAAACTTGAAATGTCGAAAAGGCAAAATGACGAAGTGGCATATAAGCAAATTCTTTGACCTGGGAAAGAAGTCGCTTGGCCGCTTCGTTACTTTGCCATTTTCAGCGCTGTAGTGCGATCTCGGAGTTGGTATATTTAAGTAGGGGGGTGTGGGAGCCCCACTTTATGCAATGTTTTAATGTTTTTTTTTTTTTTTTTGGGAACAGCGATTTTTTTCCCTGGGAAAAATTGCTGTTCTTGTTGTTTAATGTCTTGTAACAACGTTCAATCATTTCATCGTTCGTTGTTATAATATAGACCGCCCCATTTCTCCTTGGGATCTAACTTTAGTTCTTCAGACCCTTATTATGAACCCTTTCGAACCATCAGTGGCTTGTGACTTAAAATATTTGTCTTGGAAAACTTTATGTTTGGTGGCTATTACATCAGCCAGAAGAGTATCTGAACTTCAGGCCTTATCCTACAAACCTCCCTGTTTAATATTTAACAAGGACAGGGTTGCCCTTAGAACAAATCCAACTTTTTTACCAAAGGTTGTTTTGGAATCTAACATTAACAAAACTCTAGAATTGCCAGTCTTCTTCCCTAATTTTTTTAATAAAGGGAAGTATTCCCTTCACTTACTAGACATCCAGACAATTAAGTTTTTATCTTCACAGAACAAAAGATTTTAGAAAATCTGACTAATTATTTGTGCCATTCTCCCCTCTCTCCTTAGGTAATCCAGTTTCAAAGATTACCTTGGCTAAATGGCTTAGAGACTGCATTACTTTCATTTGTCATTTCAGAGGGCTCCAACTTTCACGTTCAGTTAAAGCCCATTCAACAAGAGCGATGGCAACTTCTGCAGTTTTTCATGTCAAAGCATCTTTGGACGGCATGTGTGCAACTGCCATTTGATCCTCTTCTCATACCTTTATCACTCGTTACAAATTGGATCAGGTCTCGAGGGGACGGGCATCATTCAGCTCGATGGTGCGTAGAAATAGTCTTCCCTGAGACCTCCCAAGACTAAAGTAGCTGAAGACTCTGTCTCATTGACAAGGACTGAGTGAAGATTGACAACATCAGATAAAGAAGTTATGTCTTACCATAACGTTCCATCTGTGTTGTTGATCTTCACTAATCCTTGACATCTCCAGCCGCCTTCCCCCAACCCGAGACTGTTAGTGGACCAGATTTTCCATAGCTAGCTTCATGTTAAAGACACTTATCTGGTCTCTGACTACTATGTCTATTATGTTGACTATAATTTCTACTTGTCTGTCTTCCACTATGTTGGGCAAACTTGATCTAAGGTGATTTTGACAGGAGCTTTATGGGTAGGGCCTGGCTCGAGAGTTTGGAAGGCGTGAGCTGGAGTAAATGTCCGAGTCAGTTCCGAGGCTCAGAACTGAGCCCCATTGTCAAGGATTAATGAAGATCGACAACACAGATGGAATGTTATGGTAAGACATAACTTCTTTTTTTTTTAATCCGTTCAGAACAGTATTAACTTATGGTGAACTTGAGATATTCGTCATTTTATCATATAGGTAGCCTTTTAAAAGTTATATTCATTCATTCATTCATTCTATTTTTGTCTCGTCTGGTTTCTGATTCAGATTCTGGGGAGAGTGTGGATTCCTGACAGTCCCTATAAAGTATTCTGTTTTTCGTAACCATATGAAATGTCAGGA
Source organism: Protopterus annectens (assembly GCF_019279795.1). Lineage (NCBI taxonomy): Eukaryota > Metazoa > Chordata > Ceratodontiformes > Protopteridae > Protopterus > Protopterus annectens. The sequence goes on from NC_056737.1 coordinate 719,853,946, forward strand.
AAATTTAATTATGCTGTATGTATATTTATTATGTATAAAAAGTTTTTTTTCTACTTTTGTCTTTAGCAGTTTTGACCCTTTAAGAAGCACAGTATTTCTTTAATATCAGAAGTTTCTTATTAGGTACTGCTGTTTTTAGCTTCAGTTGATTTGGAGACTTATTTTGTGACAAAATGTACTGCTTTTGATTATTTATAAAGGAAGGTTTTGTGTGGGAAGTAGTTTACTCTGGTAGGTAAAGTCTGAATCTCTATATTTCTCTCTGACAAGGGATAGTCTGAGACATATGAGTTGTGAAGATCATTCGCTAGAGTTACAGATGGCAGTTTGATAAAATCCCTCCTTTCTAGGGGGGGTAATTCCTCATCCTCCAGTCCAGACTCTTTTATTTGCTCTGTGCTTCAACACCTGCTTTCCCAGGGAGTGATTCAACCAATTATTCCTTCCCAGGTTGGGAAAGGTTTGTATTTGAGGATGTTTTTAGTGCCAAAGAAAGAAAATGCTTAGAGACCAGTTCTTTTAGAGATCTTTCTGTTCTAAACCTGTTTCTAATAATGTCCATGTTCAAAATGCTGTAATTTCACAACATATTACCTCTTCTTCCTCATTTAAGTTTCCTGGTAAACACTAGATTTAAAAAAAATGCTTATTATCACATCCCTATTTATCCAGACATCAGGCATTTGTTAAGCATTTGTGTCTGGATCACATTAGCGGTTACCCTTTCAACTATGCACTGTCATGAGTGTTCATAAAGTGTCTAGCTCCAGTTATAACTCAGGATATCCACATTTTTCCATATTTAGATGACCTGCAGATTATTTTTCAAAGTGTCAGGAATCTCTTACTTAGGTGAGAGATCTATTACACAAGCTGGAATTCCAAGAAAACATTCAAATGTCTTTTTTGACTCCTTTGCACAGGACTGTGCTCCTGGGGTGTCAGCTAGACCTCAGTTCAAAGAACTTTTCTTCCACAAATAAATAGATAAATTAAAAATATAGATCTACGCCTAGATCTATTTCTAAGGTTTTTCACTAAGACTTTGGTCACTGCAGGTAAATACCTCAGAATTTTGTATCTCATGGCATCTTTGATTTTCATGATACTGCTGAGAAGACTCCACATGAGAAAGAAAGAATGGTATCTGAAGTCTCTTTCTTACCAGCGCCACTATCTCATTGTTTTTTCAAATTCCAGTGCTTGGATTTGGCAGAAGAGAAATTACTTGGTGGTGTGACATCTACACTCTGGGCCAGTAATCAAGGAGCTGCAATCCTCACCACTAATACTGGAGAGGGATGTTCGCTTGTAACAAAAGTGGATACACCCAGTATTTCCAGATGCAACTCTCTGCACCAAGCACAGTTTCCCCTTAAGAGCACATAGGTAACACATTCAGCCCTGGCTCTGGATTTCTCTCTCTGTCTCTCCCAAGGTCCCCAGTAAGGCTCCCCACTGGCACAGCTGTAGAGTTAAGTCCTCAGCTGAGTATCCAAGCCAAGTCCTCCAGCACCCTCTCTGTGAAACTAGTCCTTTGTGTTCCTGATCCAAGTAGCTGGCACACACACACTGTGAGATTTTTATTTACACACACACACACACACACACACACACACACACACACACACACACACACACACACACACACACACACACACACACACACACACCTTGGAAAAGATGGCACATATTTACCTGCTGTGCCCCCTTCTGCCCAGACTGTAAGGTAGTTATCACTGCCACCAAACACAACAAAGTCAGCTACCTAAGGCTCTTGCAAGGGTACCCAATTATGCTGAGCGCAGTTAATATTAATACAAATAGTAATGCTGTCCAAACAGCCAGGCTTCAGGAGTGGCCACAGTGTCACCAATAGATATAAGTACTCTCAATGGTTAAATATTTCTCTAAAGGACCATCCACAATAAAAAGCTTAAATATATTTAATAATAAATAATAACAGAACATGAAAATACAAAATATTTATTTACAGTAAACACCAGAGTTTCAGTCACAGGAAATATTAAAAATAACACACCTGGAAAGATTCACACAGTAACAGAAAAACAATACTTAACTATTCTCATTATATTTTCCTGGCTGATCTAGAGAAATACTGTCCCTACTTTTTTAATAGAGCAAGGCAAGATGAAGTAGGTGAGGGATCCTGCTATGTCAAGTTCCAAATAACAGACTACAATGAGGCTTCAGTCTCCTCTACTATTAAAACATTATTTTTGTACAGAATAGCATCACATATATATGGTCATCTGACTTTTGGTTCCCATGCAACCCCCATTGCTAGAAACTGAATTTATAACATACATGCCATTAGTACTCTGTCAGAAATATTGGGTGAGCAAATGTCTGTAAGTAAGGATATAATTCTTTTGAGCCAGGATACAGGATCTGATTTGCATTCTGCTGGCTGCCAAAAAAGCAATTACTAGAAAATGTAAAATCTGAAGTAGGAGATTCATTTGTCTGCAACCTGTGGGTTATGGATCCGATATCGGATCCGAACCGGCATGGTTTAAAAGCTATGGATCCAAGCTCTCAGCTCCTCCCCTCACCCATAATGCCCTGCTCTACCCTCATGACCCCAGATCTCGTTTGCCGCGCATGGTGACCGGATTGTTTCTCAAGCTCTCAAGCTAAGTGCTAGTTTTCAGTGTTAAATTTCAAAATTTAAAAGATTTTATTGTTTTTTTGTGTGAAAGTGTAGGTTTCCCCTTTTATATATTTACTTTTTTAGAGTTAATCTAAAAGTTATATCCCTCCCCTCGCTGTTAGCGTAGTGTGTGTGTGTTGGGCCTGTGAGTGTTTTTTGTGTTCTTTAGTTACTTTTAGTTTTTTAGTAACTACTGTTATAGATTGGGATGGCAGAGCAACCCAAATCTATCTTTTCTAAATGCTCCGAGTGTGGCCATAAGCTTTCCCCAGCTGATGGCCACACTCGGTGTGTTAGATGCCTGGGGGTTGAACACCTCACATCTGGATGTTCCATTTGTGCAGGGTTCAACCCCAGGGCATTGAAGGAGCGGAGGTCCAAGCTTGTTTTGGCGGGCCTTTTACCGCCGGACTCGGCTCCAACCTCCGCTCCTTCGGGAGTAACCGTACCCACGGTTATTCCTTCTGCGGCGCCCCCTCCTCCTGCTGGGACTCAACCTCCCTTTTCTGGTTCGGAGGAGAGGGATGCTAAGAAAAGGACCGGAGGAGAAGCACCATAAGCGGCGGGCCGAGACCTCTGTTTCGGCCCGCCAGCCAAGCGGCTTCTCCCGGCTCCGTGTCGGCTCCATTGTCGGCTCGGTCTCCTCCTTCTCGGCTCCGGTCTCCAGTGTGTTTTCACGGGACCTGAGGAGGAGGTGACCCGATCTCCGTCGAGGCTATCGAGGAGGCACTCCAGGCCTACCTCGGTAGCCTCGTCGAGATCTACGTATAGCCTTTCGGATGCTGATCTGGACCGGATGATGAGAAGGTTCATCCAGGCCCAGATGCAGATGGGAGTGCTCTTGCCTCTCCCCCCTCTGGGGAGCTCAACACCCTTTTCAAACCGATTGCTCCTTCTCCGACCCGCTACCGGGTTCGGAGCAGCTGGAGCTGAGCAGCCGGGCGGGGTGGGTCGGCGCCGATAGTACTTTGTACTTCGGATCCGACCCTGCCCTCGAGTGCATCGGATCCGACCTCTCGGAGCCTGGATCGGAGCCTTGGATCCGGGGGGATCAGTGCTCCTTCGGCGCCGTCTGTGTCGGGCGCACTGTCGCCGGATCCGAGCGCCGGCGCCGGCTCCGATCCACTCTTCGGATCCGAGGGGGAGCCGATTGTTGGATCCTTTGGTCGAGGTCGGCTCCCTCGGCGTTTGATGTAGTGGAGAGGGCCCTGTTGAGGGTCTCCGGACCCCGGCACTTGTTTCGGCTCCGTCCGCTCTCTGCACTGGGCCAGGCTTCCACCATCCGGCCCTTGGGACAGCCCGCTTCTGTGCCCCAAGCTGCTCCAATGGAACAGGTTGCTGCTGCGGAGTCCTCTGACAGCCCCCAGAGGATGTTCCTCGCAAGCATACGTGCAAAAGGAGGCACATTGACTCCCGAGTCTCTCATGGAAGACACGGACTTGGAGGAAGGGAAGGCTCCCCACGGTCACCCCGAGGATGTCTCATTTGGAGACATCATGGAAATGCTCCGTATAAGGGGGTGGTCTGCCCCAAGTCTTCCTCGGATGAGTCCGTGTTCTTGGAGGCATTTGAAGCGGGCCCGTCTACCTCTTGGGTGTCCTCCTGCCGACCCCTGGTGGACCTCATTACCACCAGGGCGTGGAAGGAACCGGACACCGTGGAGCCAATCCCTAAGAGGCCCGATAGGATCCTCAGCCCACCGTCCGACCGTGCCCATTGGAGTAAGGGGCCTCCGGTAGATGCCATGTTGACGGCGGCCACCAAGAGGGAACTTGCTCAGGAGAGTCCTCAGTCCATCCCCGAGCAAGGAGTCTCGGATGATGGACCGCTTGGGGAAGCGGATGTTTAGTTCAGCGACCTTCTCGGTAAGGGCGCTGAACTACCTGGCACACGTCATTAGGATGCAGCGGGATCTCATTAAAGAATACGCTGCATCTCCCCCAGAGTCCATGTCGGAGGAGGACAGGATGCTACACTCCACCCGCATGGCCACTCTTAGATCAGTTACTAATACCTCTATGCGGCTACTCTCCCATGCTACGGAAGGCGCCACTAGAGCCGCAGGGGCAGGCCTAGTCACTAGACGTCAGGCCTGGCTCCGTCACTGCGATTTTCTGAGCCCTTCAAAGCGTCGTTTGCGAACGCCCCCTTTGATGGTTCTGCCCTCTTTGGCAAAACCGTTCGCGAAACCTTGACCCAGAGCGAGAAGGACGGGAAGATGCTGTCTGCCGTCGGAATCCGCTTCTCTGCACCCCAGAGGCCCTACTCTAGGAACCAAAAGGGTCAGAAGAAGATGTGGTTCCGGAAGTCGCAGCAGTCCCAGCCTGCTCCGGACAACCAGTCCTTCCGTGGCAGAGGAGGACAGGGAGGACGCCGCCCTAGAGGCAGAGGGGCTCCCAGGAACTTCGGGTCCAGAGAACCTTTCTCTGAACGGCCCACGCAGCAACCCTGAGGGGTTGCCCGGCTGCTCCACTCTGGAGGCAGTCGGGGGACGTTTCTCGGGGCACCTAGCGGCATGGGAGTCCATAACATCAGACCGCTGGGTTCTCCAAATCATATCCAGAGGATACCGCATCCCTTTCCTTCACTTACCAAAGTTGAAGTCCCTCCCAGACGTTCCACCCGGTCAACGGGAGGCCGCTTTGGCAGAAATTGGCCATCTGCTAGAGAAAAGAGCCATCCAGCCCGTCCCCCCAGACCAGATCGGATCAGGGTTCTACTCCAGGTTCTTTTTAGTGCCAAAAAGACGGGGGAGCTAAGACCAATTCTAGACCTTTCTCTCTTGAATCTGGCAGTCCCCAAGGAAAAATTCCGAATGGTCACTCTGCAATCTATTCTCCCCCTTCTGGGAGAAAATCACTGGATGTGCTCTATAGACCTCAAAGATGCGTACTACCACATCCTGATGGACAGGCACTCCAAGAGGTTCCTCCACTTCCGGCTGGGAGCCAGTCACTACCAGTTCCGGGTCCTTCCCTTTGGTCTCACCACAGCCCCCAGGGTGTTCACCAAAGTATTAGCAGTGGTAGCGGCCCACCTGAGGCTTCAGGGGGTGCAGGTCTTTCCCTACCTGGACGACTGGCTTCTTACCGCCCCAACAAGGCATCTACTATTATTGGCGCGAGACTCCTTTCTCCTTCTTGCTCCCTTTCTGGGCATTACAATAAATACAAAGAAATCCAACCTGGCGCCCACACAGCTCTTAGATTTTATAGGGGCCAGGTTAGACACAGGAGTTTACGAGCCTTCCTCACTGCGGACAGAGTTCAAAATCTGCAGCTCCAGGTGCGGGCCATTCTCCACTCAAGTTCTGTTCCGGCGGAGTTGGTCCTGAGGGCTCTAGGGTCCATGGCGTCTGCTATAGAACTTCTTCCTCTTGCCAGGCTCAATATGCGCATCCTCCAGTGGACTCTCTTAGTACAATGGTCATACCTTGCTCTCCCTATGCATCATCCCATTGCGATCAGCAAGGCTTGCAAGCGGTCCCTCCTGTGGTGGCTTCACTACCCAGATCTCCATGGAGGCCGCCCATTTTGTGCTTCTCCCCCTCTCGCCACGGTGACCACGGACGCCTCCCGCCTCGGGTGGGGGGGGGGGGCATTTTGCGGGCCGGACCGTCCAAGGCACGTGGAACGATACAGAGACCTTACTGCATATCAATGTTCTAGAGATGAGAGCAGTGCTCTTAGCGTTGCTAGCACTTCAGGACTTTCTTCCCTTGGGAACAATTACGATTCAATCGGACAACATGTCTGTTGTCTGGTACATCAACAAGCAAGGGGGAACGAGGTCTTACCCCCTTTGTCGAGAAGCCATGAGAGTTTGGGAATGGGCAATCTCCACCAACCGCTTTCTAATAGCAACGCACATTCCGGGTCGGTCCAACATCCTGGCGGACAAGCTCAGTCGCACCATTCTGACCCCTTACGAGTGGTCTCTCAATTTTCAAGTAGCGGAACGCATATTCGCACGGTGGGGAACTCCTTCATGCGATCTTTTTGCCTCTCCCTCAAACACCAAGTGCGACAGTTTTTTCGCTCTGATACCCCCTCCAGGAGGTTCTCCAAGAGACGCTCTGGTGCATGCTTGGCCACCCGGTCTTCTTTACGCTTATCCACCCTTGCCTCTGATGCTCTTCAAAAAGCCTCTCGGGTGGGTTGCAGAATGATTCTCATTGCTCCGTTTTGGCCTCGACAGATCTGGTTCCCTTTTCTAAGGTCTCACTTGGTGAATCCTCCTTGGAGTCTAGATCCCATTCCGGATCTGATATCCCACCCATCCTGCATACCTCCTCCGAACCTGGACAACCTGAAGCTGACCGCTTGGCTGCTCCAGTTCCACTCTTGATCAGGACTCCCGGTATTTCGTCACCTGTTAAGGCAATACTGGTGGCAGCTCATAAACTGTCCACTAGGAAAGTCTACCGCAGCAAGTGGAAACGGTTTTCTTTGTGGGCGGAGCGGCAAGGCCTGAATCCCTTCACGGTTCCTCTCCCTTTAGTGCTTGACTTTCTAACCACTCTTTTTAACGATGGTGCCAGCAGTTCCACAGTCAAAGTACAACTTGCGGCAATTTCTCATTATCACGTTGGCCATGACTCTAATCCACTTATGTCAGCCAAGTTGTGTAAAATTTTCCTTAAAGGTACTTTTCTTCTCAGGCCCCCTGTAAAACAAGCGGTTCCTCCTTGGGACCTCTCCTTGGTTCTCCAGGCCTTGACCCCCCCCCCCCCTTCGAACCAGCGGCTACGGTGGATCTCAAATTCTTGTCTTTCAAGACAGCCTTTTTAGTAGCCATTACATCGGCCAAGAGAGTTTCAGAGCTTCAAGCATTATCAGCTAAACCTCCTTACTTGGTATTTCATCCGGACCGTGTTTACCTCAGGACCAACCCGTCCTTTCTTCCTAAAGTAGCTTCTGAAGCAAACATTAATCAGTCCATAAACCTCCCTGTTTTCTTTCCTAAATATGAAAACAAAGGTGAATACAAGCTTCACTCTTTAGATGTTCACAGGCAACTTAGATTTTATCTAAACAGAACGGCTGGTCATAGGCAATCCGACCAGTTGTTTATTTCCTTTGCTAAATTTAATTTGGGCAAGCCAATTTCTAAAGTTTCTCTGTCTCGCTGGATTTCACAGTGCATCTTATTGGCTTATCAAGCTTCAGGAAGGCCCGCACCGGAGGGTGTACACACCCATTCAACCCGGTCAGTATCTACCTCGGCAGCCTTCAAGGCTAGGATTCCTCTAGATGATATTTGTGCAGCAGCCACGTGGGCTTCATCTCATACTTTTATTTCCCACTATAAGTTGGATCTTGCATCTAGGGGTAGAGCATCATTTGGTTCCGCGGTGCTCCGGAATATCCTTCCATGATGGCCGCCCAAGATTCAGGTAGCTGGGGACTCTGTCCCACAGGTTGCAGACAAATGAATCTCCTACTTCAGATTTAGAAGTTATGTACTCACCATAACGTTCCATCTGAGTAGGTGTATTCATTTGTCTGCAACCATCCCGCCCTCCTATCCCCCTGGCCTTTCAGTTTCCTGCATATTATGTGTTACCCTTTTCAGGGTGTTTTTGCTGTTGGCAAACTCGATCTGAGGTCATGAGGGTAGAGCAGGGCATTATGGGTGAGGGGAGGAGCTGAGAGCTTGGATCCATAGCTGGTAAACCATGCCGGTTCGGATCCGATATCGGATCCATAACCCACAGGTTGCAGACAAATGAATACACCTACTCAGATGGAATGTTATGGTGAGTACATAACTTCTAATTAAAGTGTACACCAACTGTATTTGAGGTATCGGATGTTATAAAAAAGATAAAAGATTTGGATGAAGGAACTTTAGAAAAGAGAAGGAGCAAATTTCATAAAAGTAAATGGAAATTGTGGGAGCAATACATGCATAATAATGTTCAGGAGGAGGAGTAAGGTTTAAGGGAAGGGAGGAATTCAACATTTTTTGTAATGTTGGAATGATGATAGTAGCAAAGAAACTAAATGTGATGTACATTATATTTAAATTGAAAAATGTTAAAATGGTTTGTTTTGTTTTTAATTTATGTTAAATAAAGGTGTTTAAAAAGATCATTGTGGTGACTCCCTTCTAACCAGGCAACAGTGGCTCTCCTTTCTTTTAGAAGTGGCCAGGGGCAATTGCCACAAGCATCCTCGCACAATGAATCTATTCACGCAAGATCAGTAGCATTTGATACATCCCAACCATAATCACCTTCATTCGACTGCCTGGATGATGGGGTGTTAATTCCCTTTAGACACCTATTTACTCAGGATGTGCAGCAGGTACTAATGGAGGCAAGAAAGCCTGCTACAAGAAAGTCATATATTATTGTATTGAAAAATGTTTTGGTTAGTGCCAACAACATAGCCAGGACCCATTAAGGGCTAGGATTTCTCTGGTTTTACAATATGTGTGTGAGTTACTATCCTATGACCTTTCTTTCTCCTGCATCAAGGTTCATGTATTGGCCGTTTCAGAATGTCTGCCCATGGATCCTCCTTTCAGTGCATTCCCATGTCAAAATGTTTTTGAAAGGGGTTTTTGCATAAATGGCTTCTCTTTGTGATCTTAAGTTTCTGTTAGGGAAGCTAGCACTGACTTCATTTGGACCAGCTAATCTGGCTGACTTCAGGTTCTTATCATGGAATACTGTTTTACCAATTGCTCTGACCTCTGCAAGAAGAGAGAGTGTCTATTGAGTTGCAAGACACCATGGTGAGTCAAACCTGTTTCATTTCCCATAGAAACAGGGTTTCTTTGAGAACTAATCCTTCTTTTAGGCCTAAATTGGTATCAGGTTTACTTTAAGTAAATTACCGCATCTCCCTATTTTCTTTTCTGAACATAAAAATGAGAGAGAAAGGATTCTCCATACCTTGGATGTCCATAGACAACTCAGCTAGTATCTTGTCAAAGCTGAATCTTTCAGATCTAGGGATCAGTTGTTCATTTATTATGAAGGCAAGAAGAATTGGCAACCTGTGTTAAAACAGACTGTTTTAAATTGGTTGTCTCAGGCTATTACTTTTTTGTTATACTAACCACAACAGAACTATTCTAGACAGGGTCAAGGCCCACTCTGTCAGGGCCTTGGCTTCATCTATGGCTTTTTGGAAAGGGTTGGATTCTAGAAGTATTCTAAAAGCAGCAACTCGGTCCTCTATACATATGTTTAAAAGGCATTACATGCTTGATTCCTTCTCTAGGTCTAGATCAGGCTTTGCTAGGACCATTCTTCAGGGACTCCTGGACCTTCTACTTCCACATTCTAAATGTAGTAAGTTAGGGCAATCTTCCCATATAGCTATTGCTAATGCAGCAGTGATCAGTATGATGGACATAGTACAAATTTTGTGTAAGTAAACTTACCATAACAATAGATATTCAAATGATCACTGCTGCAGTACCTGATTCCTCCCTCCATCCCTCTTATTTATTTTTGGTGTTTTGTTTATGCCAGGGTGCGGACACTTATTTTTTTCTTGTTCCAACCATTGTCCTTTCAGGGCTAATGCTTTCACACACTCTCTCTCTGTTGGCATGAAAGCCGTGAAAGGCTTAGTGCTCAAACCTGTCTTTTTAGTCAGCTCATCTCTAGCAGACTAATGGTTTGGGCACATGGTAGGTGCCCTGAAGCTTTGGAAGATGTAATGGTAAGTTTACTTGCTGTACGTTCTCCCTTCATGTAGAATTGACCAATGACAATTACCACAAGCTTTCTCACAAACTGGACTTACTCACACAGGATGGTGGAGTGTGATAGAGCCCATTCTCAAACATCTTCACCTATCTACCTAGAGGATTCTAATACCTTTTAGGCACCTGTCTCTAGAGGATGTGTAGCAGGTACTAAAGGAAGCAAGAAAACCTGGTACTAGAAAATCTTAGACTGTCAAGTGGAAGAGATTTTTTACTTGGTGCCTAGCCAGTAATTAGGCCCCTATCTGAGATCATGTGTGTACCACTGATGCTCAAATATTTGTGTGAGTTACTAACCTCTGTCTTTTTTGTACTGTTCTATCAAGGTACATCATGTGGCCATTTCAGCATGTCTGCCCACAGCTCTTCCACGTTCTTCATTGTTTAGTAAAACAGTTTTTGAAAGAAATGTTATACCTGAGATCACTGTGCAATCGGGTTGCTTCTTCTTAGGAATGTAACTTTGTGTGGGAAAAGTTAAACACATCTCCATTTGAACCTGCACATCAAGCAGCTTTATGGTTCATTATATGGAAAACTGTTCATCTGAAGTAGGAACTTCATTTATCAGCAACCTTTGGGATACAGATCCGATCTCGGATCCGAGCCGGCAACTTCTACCACAACATAGATCTGAGCTCCTAGCTCCTCCCTTTACCCATAATCCCCTGCCAACCCTGACTGACCTCAGATCTAGTTTGCCGCGCTTCAAGCTACAAGCTGGATTTCGAGCTCCTAATAGTTGAGTAAACTTTGTGAGAAAAACTTTGCTTTTTTTTTTCCTTTTTCTTGTGTGAGTGTGTACGAGTGTTCAGGTATCCTATATTTATATCTTTTTGTGTTTAATTTTTCCTCCCTGCCCTCACTGGTTCGTAGTGTGTGTTTGTGGTGTGTGTAGGGGCCTAGTGAGTGTGTTTTTCTGTATACCATGTCGGAGGCCCCTAAAGCCATCTTTTCAAAATGCACCGAGTGTGGCCATAAGCTTTCACCGGCGGATGGCCACACCCGGTGCGTTAGGTGCCTTGGGGTTGAACACCTCTCTTCGGGATGCGCAATTTGCGCAGTGTTCAACCCCAGGGCACTTAAGGACCGGAGGTCGAAGCTGATCCTGGCTGGCCTTTTGCCCCCGGATTCGGCTCCAGCCTCCGGTACTTCTGTGGCCGCTACCCAGCCCTTGGTGGTAGCCACCCCTGTCTCCCTCCCTCCGCTCGGGACTCAACCTCCCGCTTCGGCTCCGGAGGAGAGGGAGGCCGGGAAAGCCAAACGGAAGGAGAAGCACCATAAGCAGCGGGCCGACTCCTCCTCAGCCCCGCCCACCAAACAGGCTTCTCCATCCAGAGCTTCTGGATTGCCTCCTCCTCGGCTCCAGTCCCCTTGTTTCTCACCGGGACCCGGGGAGGAGGGGACCCGGTCCCCGTCGAGGTCATTGAGGCGACACTCTAGGTCTGCCTTGGTGGCCTCGTCGAGGTCCACCTTTAGTATGTCAGATGCAGACATGGTCCGGATGATGAGGAGGTTCATCCAGGCCCAGCTGCAGATGGGAGTGCTCTTGCCTCCCCCCCCCCTCCGGGGGGGGGGGGGAGCTCGACCCCATTTTTTGCTCCAATCGCTCCTTCTCCGACCCGCTTTCTGGGTTCGGAGCATTCAGAGCCGAGCCGCGTTGGATCCGGGGGTGGGTCGGAGCCGATAGTACTGGTTACTTCGGCTCCGACTGGTCCCTCGAGCTTGTCAGATCCGACCTCTCGGAGCCGTGGGTTGAGCTTCGGATCCGAGGGACTCTTTGTGACTTCGGCTCCGTCCCGGTCAGAGCACACGGGTCCTTCGGATCCGAGGGTCTCGGCCCCGGATCCGGTCCCCACTTCGGATCGGAGTGGGAGTCGACTCTTGGATCCTATCGAGAGTGGCTCCCCCTCGGCTTTCGCAGTGGTGGAGAGGGCACTGTTGAGTGCATCCGGACCTCCGGTCCTGGCTTCGGCTCCCCCCTGCACTCCCTCTCAGCTGGTCCGAGCTCCCATCACCCGGTCTTCGGGGCAGCCTGCTTCAGCATCTCTGGGTGTTCCTTTGGAACGTGACATTGCTGGTGAGTCTTCCTCGGACAGCCCCCCCGAGGAGGTCCCTCACAAAGCTAAGTGTAAGAGGAGGCACGTGGACTCCCCCGAGTCCCTTACGGAAGATACGGACTTAGATGAAGGGGAAGGCTCCCCAAGGTCACCCCCCGAAGATGTCTCCTTTGGAGACATCATGGAAATGCTCAGGATTAGGGGAGGGTGGTCTGCCCCCAAGGCTTCCTCTGATGAGTCCGTATTCCTAGAGGCGTTCGAGGGCCATCTACCTCTTGGGTGTCCCCTCCCCCCGACCCCCTGGTGGACCTTATTTCCACCAGGGCTTGGAAGGAGCCGGACACTGTAGAGCCAGTCCCCAAGCGCCCGGATAGAATCCTGAGTCCCCCTGCTGAAAGAACCCACTGGAGCAGAGGTCCCCCCGTGGATGCCATGTTGGTGGCGGTGGCCACCAAGAGAGAGTTGGCTCAGGAGAGCTCCGCGGTCCAGCCTCCGAGTAAGGAGTCTCGAGCGATGGACCACATTGGGAAGCGGGTCTTTAGTTCAGCAACCTTCTCCATGAGGGCGCTGAACTATATGGCACACGTCATCCGGATGCAGCGAGATCTAATAAAAGAATATGCTGCATCCCCCCCAGAGTCCATGTCGGAAGGGGACAAGCAGCTGTACTCCTCCCAAATGTCTACTCTACGTTCAGTTTCCAACACCTCTGTGCGGCTCTTGTCTCACGCCACTGAAGGAGCCGCTAGAGCTGGCGGAGCCGGCCTTGTAATGAGGCGCCAAGCCTGGCTCCGACATTGTGACTTCTCGGAACCCTTTAAGGCGTCATTCGTGAATGCCCCCTTTGATGGTTCTGCACTGTTTGGCAAAACCATTCGCGACACTTTAGTCCAGAGCGAGAAAGACGGGAAGACGTTGTCTGCCGTCGGAGTCCGCTTCTCTGCTCCCCAGAGGTCCTTTTCCAAGAACCAAAAGGGTCAGAAGAAGATGTGGTTCCATAAATCGCATCAGTCCCAGTCTGCTCCGGACAACCAGTCCTCTCGTGGCAGTGGAGGACAGGGAGGATGCTGCCCAAGAGGCAGAGGGGGTCCCAGAAATTTTGGGTCCAGAGAACCTTTCTCTGAGAGGCCCACTCAGAACCCCTGAGGGGTTGCCCAGCTGCTCCACTCTGGAGGCAGTCGGGGGGGGGTCTTTTGAAGCACCTAGTAATGTGGGAGTCCATAACAACAGATTGCTGGGTGCTTCGCATAATATCCAGAGGCTACCTAATTCCCTTTATTGTAACCCCCAAAACCAGAAGCCTCCCCGACATACCACCCAATCAGAGGGAGGCGGCTGCTAAAGAAATTCAGCAGCTTTTGCAAAAAAGAGCCATCCAACCTGTCCCTCCAGATCAGTTTGGATCGGGGTTTTACTCCAGGTTTTTTCTGGTGCCAAAAAAGACGGGGGACTTGAGGTCCATTCTCGACCTCTCTCTCCTGAACCTGGCAGTACCCAAAGAAAAGTTCCGAATGGTCACGCTACAATCTATTCTCCCCCTATTACGGGAGAACGACTGGATGCGCTCGATAGACCTCAAGGATGCGTACTACCACATTCTGGTGGACAGACGCTCCAGGAGGTTCCTCCGCTTCCGGCTGGGAGACAGTCACTTTCAGTTCAGGGCCCTCCCCTTCGGTCTCACCTCAGCCCCCAGGGTGTTCACCAAAGTCTTGGCAGTTATAGCGGCCCACCTGAGGCTTCAGGGAATTCAGGTCTTTCCGTACCTCAACGACTGGCTCCTCATCGCCCCAACAAGGCATCTGCTCTGTTCAGGCAGGGATTATTTCCTCAATCTTGCTCCACGCCTAGGGTTGACTATCAACATGGCCAAATCCTCTCTGGTCCCTACACAGGTAATAGATTTCTAGGGACAAGATTGGATTCCAGACTAATGCTTGCCTTCCTGACTCCCGATTGGCTTCAGAACCTGAGGTTGCATGTTCAGGCCATTCTCCGACTTCCTGCTCCACCGGCGGAATTGATCCTGAGGGCTCTAGGGTCCATGGCGGCAGCAATTCCTCTGCTGCCCCTAGCCCGTCTAAATATGAGGGTCCTGCAGTGGACCCTCCAGGTACAATGGTCCCTGTCTCGCAACCCCCTGTCCCATCCTATTCCCATAAGCAGGGCTTGCAGAGGGTCGCTCCTGTGGTGGCTCCAGTCCCTGAATCTCCGCACGGGACAACCATTCTCAGTGCCTTCCCCCGTCGCCACAGTGACCACGGACGGCTCTCATCTGGGGTGGGGGGGCACTATTCAGGCAGAACGGTCCAAGGCACGTGGAACGACACAGAGACCTCCTTGCATATCAATGTCCTAGAGATGAGGGCAGTGCTTTTGACGTTGCAGGCACTTCACAGTCTTCTTCCGATTAGGACTATTGCAGTACAAACGGACAACATGTCAGTTGTCTGGTACATCAACAAACAGGGGGGAACCAGGTCTTATCCTCTTTGTCGAGAGGCCATGAGAGTGTGGGAATGGGCGATATCCACCAACCGCTTTCTCATTGCAACGCACATTCCGGGACGGTCCAACATCCTAGCAGACAGGCTCAGTCGTTCGATTCTGACCCTGTATGAATGGTCTCTCAATCCTCTAGTGGCAAAACAGATATTTGCCCAATGGGGGAAACCCTGTTGCGATCTTTTTGCCTCTCCCTCAAATACCAAATGCAACAGTTACTTCGCTCTAATCCCCCCCCAGGGGGAGTCCCCGAGAGACTCTCTAGTACATGCTTGGCCTCCCGGTCTCCTTTACGCTTACCCTCCATTGCCCATGATGCTAAAACTCTTACAGAAAGCCAATCGGCTGGGGAGCAAAATGATCCTCATTGCCCCATTCTGGCCTCGTCAAACGTGGTTCCCGTACCTGTGGTCTCATCTGATTCATCCATCCTGGATTCTGGATCCCCTTCCGGATCTCATTACTCACCCTCTGGGTCTTCCAACCCCCAACCTGGTCAACCTCAAGCTGACTGCTTGGTTGCTCCAGTTCCACTCCTGATAAGGACTCCCGGAATCTCCTCACCAGTCAAAGCCATCCTAGTAGCAGCACACAAACCTTCCACCAGAAGGGTTTATCAAAGTAAGTGGAAACGTTTCTCCATTTGGGCGGAGCACCATCACTTAGATCCTTTCACGGCACCTCTTATGTCGGTTTTGGATTTTCTAACTACCCTTTTTCATCACGGGGCTAGCAGCTCTACAGTCAAGGTACAGCTAACAGCGATTTCGCATTATCATGTAGGGCATGAATCGGGCCCTCTAATCACTTCCAAGCTTTGTAAAGATTTCCTCAAGGGTACCTTCCTCCTCAGACCCCTGGTCAGGGAGGTAGTACCCCCATGGGATTTATCTTTGGTTCATCAGGCCTTGACAAGCCCCCCCTTTCGAGTCGGCGGCTACAGTTGATCTCAAATACCTCTATTGGAAGACGGCCTTCTTGGTGGCCATTACTTCAGCTAAAAGGGTCTCTGAGCTTCAGGCTCTATGTGTTAAACCGCCGTACGTAGCCTTCCATTAGGATAGAGTTTACCTCAGGATCAATCCGTCCTTTCTGCCTAAGGTATCTTCGGAAGCTAATATTAATCAATCTATTAATCTTCCCATGTTCTTTCCCAATTACCAGAACAAAGGAGAGTACAAGCTGCATTCCTTGGATGTGCACAGACAATTACGCTTTTATATTCATCGAACTGCTGGTCATAGACAATCTGACCAGTTGTTTGTCTCCTTTGCCAAAACAAGTTTAGGCAAGTCAATCTCTAAAGTTACACTGTCACGGTGGATAGCTAGTTGTATCCTCTTGGCGTATCAGAGTTCGGGAAGGAATGCACCTCAAGGAGTCCGAGCCCATTCTACTAGGGCCGTCGCTACTTCGGCGGCTTTTAAATCTAGGGTTCCATTAGATGATATTTGTTCCGCAGCCACTTGGGCCTCATCTCATACCTTTATCAGCCATTACAAACGGGATGTTGTCTCCAGAGGTAGGGCGTCCTTTGGCTCTGCAGTGCTCCGGAATATTCTTCCATAAAGGCCACCCAGGATTCAGGTAGCTGGGGACTCTGTCCCAAAGGTTGCTGACAAATGAAGTTCCTACTTCAGATTAAGAAGTTATGTACTCACCATAACGTTCCATCTGAGTAGGTATCTTCATTTGTCTGCAACCACCCCCCCCTCTTTCCCCCTGACCGATAGGATCTGTCTTAGATAAGCCCCTTCTGGGGCACAGTAACTATGGTTGTATCGGGCAAACTTGATCTGAGGTCAGTCAGGGTTGGCAGGGGATTATGGGTAAAGGGAGGAGCTAGGAGCTCGGATCTATGCTGTGGTAGAAGTTGCCGGCTCGGATCCGAGATCGGATCCGTATCCCAAAGGTTGCAGACAAATGAAGATACCTACTCAGATGGAACGTTATGGTGAGTACATAACTTCTTATTTTCATTGCTCTGATATCTGCAAGAAAATCATCTGAGTTGCAAGTGTAATATTATTATAAATGAATGTGTAAGGAGTTGATCAACCCATATATTATTCACTGCATATCTTAATTGGTTACATGGGAGATTTCATAGTGTTAGAACTAATTCATTTAACTCAAACTGAGTGCACATACTCAGAGCAGTTCCATAGGGTTCTGTTTTAGGACGCATGTTATTTACTGTTGTCTTCTGTATGATACCTAAATCTTCCACTGTATGGAGAGTAAATATGCTGATGATATTAAATTTGTGTCTGTTGTTACTTCTGCTGTGATATTACTTATTTTAATTCTTATTTAAGTTCATTTGCTTCTTGGTTGAAATACGATGGGCTTAATATTAACAAAGATAAATGCAAACTCCTTTTTTTTCTTTTTTCTTTTGGAAACGTACCACGTTATTCCAGCTGTACAATATGGACTTTCTAATTATTTCAAACTTTTGGTTACGTGAAAACATTTAGGTATCCTTGTTTATGGTACTCTTAAATTTAAGTCTCACATTCAGATTATAAAAGCCAAATTGATTAAAGCAACAGTGTCAGTTTTTAAGAATTTTACATTATCTAGTACAGAATTAAAAAAAAAATGTTTATAGTATATCTGCGTCCTATCATTAAATATACTGCTTTGTTCTGTATATACAGTAAAAGCGATTTACTCATTCTTGAGAGCATTTAGCAAAAGTATTTCAAAGTACTATTAGAAAAAGTTTTGCATATTATTCTAGATTAGAGCAACATGGACTTTTTTTCTCTTTGTTGTAGATATTTGCATGGTAAGTTTTGTTTAGTTTATAGAGACTTATCAAATGAGGAACTCCGCTTGTTATTACATACTGAATTGATGGATTCATATGGTTCCACTAGAGGTGATGGTTTTAGTTTTAAAATTGTTGAATTGTAGGGCAGTAATAATATCAAAATTTCTAACACATTCTGTGGTACGTTTGTGGAACAAAATACTCTTGTATATTCATGAATGTGGATATTTGCAATTATTTAAAAAAGTCGTGTTATTTGGGTGGGAATCTAAAGTATTTTCATTTATTTCAGAATCTATGTTTTAATTTGGCTTTTGTCCTAATGAAGCCACCACATGAACTATGAACTATGAAGCTCTCATGGTATTCCATAGGGATAGGGAGTCATTAAAAACAAATTTCTCATTCATGCCCAAGGTTTTACAGATTAAATCAGGCCATCAGTCTCCTAGTGTTCTATCCTGACCTTTAGAAAAAGGGAGAATCTGGACGTTCATAAGCAGCTTCTTCCTCTCAGGTTTGATAGGGTTTGGCAATCAACCCAAATAACCTAAAGGCTACCGCAGAACTGGTAGTGATGAACATAGTGCAGTAATTCCTCACTGCTGCAATAGCCACATTGACCTTCTACCCCCCTCCCATTATTTTATATTGTTATTGTTTAGAAATAGATTTGGAGGTTATTCCTTGTTTGTCTTGTTCAGGATGAGTATGCTACTTCTTAACTTGTGGGCAAAAATGTCCTGAAGATTTTCCCCACTAACTACTGATTGTCTCACCTCAGGGCTGACCAATCAGTTCTCAAAGTAGAAATGTAGTAGGCAAAGTAGAAATGTAGTAGCCAATTTTGGAAGCTGGTTGGTTGTTGTATATTGGGCAAGACAAAACCCATGTAGCCTAAAGGCTACTGCAACAGTAAGGAATTTGGACAGCTGCTCTTATGGGTAAATGCAGCTTACACAACTGTACTTTCCAGAACATACTCCAGTTCCTGCTGTTCTTTCAGCATTGAGGGATGTTTTTGTCACAACACATAACTTGCCTGACAACCAGCCTGCTGCTTCTAAAAAAGCAGATGGATTATATAAAGTTCCTCAGTCGTACAAGTTTCTATATACTAATCCCAGATCAGCTCCAGCATTTATTTATTTTGTGAAACCAGCTGCTGTTAAATATCAGGTTAATAGCTTCCCCTCTCTTCTGACAAGTATGGGAAAGCTTTTACTAGATTTGGGGAAAATATTGTCTTCTTCAACACTTATTTTTAGAATTCTCAGCTGCCAAGCTCGTATGTTAAAGTTTATGTTTTCCTCTTTTGAGAACACAAATATTATAGTATCCATTTCCTCTCCCAAGGAAAAAAATATTTGTATAATCTAATTGCTTCTATGATTCAGTTGGTTGCCCACTATTTGAAATGTGCTTTGATTTTACTGAGGCCAATTCCAAGGCTGCTACCACTGAAACTGTCAATTGGAGGTTTGCTTGGTTGCTTACTCAAAACCTTCCAGAAGATGCCAGTGTTAAAATTTTGAATTCTTTCTTAGACGGACAGTTGGTGTTGGGCCATGTGCTGCAGAGGTCATTAAAAAGTGTGATGAGAAAGGTAAACTAATTCAAGAAATTTCTCAAATTTTCAAGTCTTCCTTCTCCAAGTTGGTGAAAGGATTTAATAAGTCTAATCTGCAAGACTCCCCTTCCCATTCTCACCTGGCAAACCCTTAATCCCTTCAGAAAGTTTGGACCTCCATTTCTTTCTTTGGTGACAATTTGAGGGAGATGGATTTCTGAAAGTAATTCATCAAGGTTATAGATGGCAGTGGGACAGACTCCCTCCCTTTCGAGAGATCCCCTTTCATCCACCAGTGCAAACTTCTATTTTCCCTCCTGTCATTCAGCATCTGCAACTTAGGAAGTCATAATTGCAGTCCATCCTCCTCAGTTAGAAGAAAGGTTTCATTTAAGAATGTTTCTGGTGCCAAAGAAAGAAGATTCATGGTGACCAGTTCTAGATCTTTCCTTTCTAAACCTGTTTGGGCTAGTGCCCATGTTCAAAATGTTATTCCTTCAAAACTTGTTATATTTCATTCCCCATTTCAGTTTTCTGGTGAACTTATACTGAAAAGTTGTACATCATCACACTGATCCAGATTTCAGATTTTATTTATTTATTTATTTATTGTGTCAGGATCATATTGTTAGTTGTTTGCATTACCCTTTGGTCTATCCACTGCTCCAAGGGTATTCACAAAGTGACTGCAGAGTATATACATTTTCCATTATTTAGATGAATTGCTTATCTTTGCAAAGGCATTTTCAAAGTGTCGGGAATCTCCAACTTTGGCGAGGAATCTCCTGCACATACTGGCATTTTAGGAGAATAAAAAAGTCTTGCTTGAATCCTTTTAACAGGATTGTTTTTCTGTGTGTCTCCTTGGTACCTCAGTTCATAGAGCTTTTCTTCAACAAGAAAAAGTAGATCTGAATCTCTATCCATGAGTTTTTCCACTCAAACTCCAATCTTAGACCAGTAATTTTTCAGGATTCTGGGACTTGGCGCATCTGTGATTCTTAAGATTCCTCTGGCAGCACTCCGCATGTGAAAAATGCAGTAGTACCTATAATCTGTATAGTCCTAGCATCAACATCCCCTGACATTCCAGATTCCATTTTGGGAGGGTTGTGAAAAGGGAGATGTTTTGGTGTAGTGATCAGTATCTAGGTATCCCCTTTTCCCTTCCAACTCCAGCACAAATTGTAACAGCAGACACCTCAGACTTTGTTTGAGGAGTAGTGTCTGTGGGGATAAAAGTGTAGGATCTTTTGAACAGAAAAGAGAGCAAAACACATAACATGAAAAGATGTTGGCACTCATAAATGCTCTGAATCATCTATGATCCCCAGAAGCATTACAGGTGTTTACAGACAACAACATAGTGATGTTGTACATAAACAAAAGGGAAGGGGAACTAGATCTTTTCCTCAGTACAGACTAGCCATGGTAGCCTAGTATATATATTTTCATCACAGTCTCAATCTATAGGTATCTTACAACTAACAGAGCAAAATTATGTGGCAGACAAGCTAAGAAGGAACAGCATAGACTCTTCTGAGTGAAAATTATATCCAGCTGTGCCTCCACTCATAACAATCGATGTTAGTTAGTCCGATCTCACCTTCATTTTTACATATGGGCTCGGAGCCGATCCTCGGCTCCGACTCGGCCGATTTACAAGCTGGAAGACTTCTGGTTGGCTCGTGACTAAGCAGGTATCCCATGGTGCACCAGTACAATCCCCAGATCTCATTTGCCGCATCAACAAGTTCGGTTGTGCTTCTCTTGGCTCTGACTAAGTTTTTCAAATTCTTTATATTAAATATCGTATTTCAATGCTTTATTAAAACTTTTATGGTATATTTAGTGTTGCTAATATATTAGGCAGTTGTATTGCTTGCCCTTTTTGAGTGCAACTTAATTTACTAGTGGTTATTGGTATCCTGTATGCCAGTTAGTTTTAGGCGCCGTTGCGCATTTTTTGATTATTTAGGTAGATTATTAGTTTTTGGCTGTTTCCGCTCTTAGTCAACAGGGGCTCCTGTTTTCTTGTATGTTGTTATTCTGAACTTTTTGGTCACTGTTGGCAGTTAGTTTTCTGCTAGATTGAGATTGTTTGTTTTTGGCGGGGATCAGCTTGTGAATTTATTAGGATTGCAGCCTCCCTAGTATACTACCTGTTATTAGAAGTATAGAAATTTATTGTGTCATTTACAGTTTCTCTTGTGTGAGTGGGCTTTCCTTTCTGGTCTCTTTAAATTAGAAGACCTAGCTTTCTCTACACTGGGCTAGGCCCGTTTAAGTTAGAGGACCTAGTCCTCGTGCAACTCCTTTAGAAGATCTAGCTTTCTCTACACCGGGCTAGGCCTGTTTAAGTTAGAGGACCTAGTCCTCGTGTAACTCCTTCTCAAGGCTAGGCCCGTTTTAGTTTGAGGACCTAGTCCTCCTTCTTTTTCTCTCTTTCAGTCTCTCTGGGTTTTGTGTGTGTAATAATGCCTAAGGAAAGTAAGGAGCATAAACCCTCGGGGTTCAAAAAGTGCATGAAATGCTCCCAAAAGATGTCTTTAACGGATGGCCACAGTAGCTGTGTCTACTGCCTAGGGGTCATCCACTTGCAGGAATCGTGCTTGTTCTGCCATGCTTTCTCTCCTAGAGTGTTACAGGAGAGAAAGAACAAACTCATACTCAGGGGTCTATTGAAACCATGCTTTGAGGAAGCACTATCCAGTTCTTCGGCTTCCTCTAAGTCTGGGAAATCAAAATCCTCAAAAAAGCCTTCTCCGGCGCCGGCTGGTGTCTCGGAGGCACCTCCTAAACAGTCAAAACAGTCCAAATCTGCCTCCTCGTCTCCTCAGCCTTCGGTGCCGAAGGAGAGCATCATGGTGGTGTCAGAGTCGGTTACAGGTGTTTCGGAGCCGATCTTTGAACCTATTGATACAGCAGTTGACTCTGCTACTCAGAGCCGGTCTGTAAGCTCCCTACTGGTTTCCGTAACAGAAGCCATCTACGTTTCCGGCTGGGAGCCAGTCACTATCAGTTTCGAGCTTTGCCCTTTGGTCTCACCACAGCCCCCAGGGTGTTCACCAAATGCGTGGCAGTAGTGACAGCTCACCTGAGACGTCAGGGATTCCAGGTGTTTCCGTATTTGGACGACTGGCTCCTGACCGCCCCCACCAGGCATCTTTTCCTCCAAAACAGGGACGCCACGATTCAACTTTGTGCTCAGTTAGGGATCTCCATAAATTGGAAAAAATCTGCATTATTGCCCTCTCAATGTGTGATTTTTATAGGCGCAGAGGTAGACACAGTGAACATGACAGCTCGTCTCCCTGCCGGAAGGGCACAGAACTTAATCTCCCAAGTTCGTTTTCTTCCATTGCGAAAAGTCAAAGCGAAGTGGGTTCTTCAGCTCCTCGGGACTATGGCTTCCACAATTCTATTAGTACCATTAGCCAGGTTGCACATGAGAATTCTCCAATGGCTTCTGTCTTCACAATGGTCCTTCCAGTATCTCCCACTGAGTCATCCTATCCTGCTGACGGAATCATGCAAGAAGGACTTTCTTTGATGGATAGCTCCCAATCTACTGATCACGGGTGCCCCCTTTGTTCCAGCCCAACCTATTGCCACTGTGACCACGGATGCCTCCCAGATCGGGTGGGGGGGCATTATCTCGGCAGGACTGTCCAAGGCACATGGCGAGAACACGAGGCTCATCTGCATATCAGTGTTCTGGAGATGAAGGCGGTGCTTCTGGCATTGCAAGCACTTCAAGACCGTCTTCCTCTAGGGACAATTGTGATACAATCAGACAACATGTCGGTGGTTTGGTATATCAACAAATAGGGCGGTACCAGATCTTACCCACTCTGTCGAAAGGCCATGCAAGTTTGGGAATGGGTGATTTTTTCCCAGCGCTTTCTGGTTGCAACACACATTCCAGGGATGACCAACGTGATAGCTGACAAGCTCAGCCCGGCAATCCTAATGCCTCACGAGTGGTCTCTGAAACGGAAAACAGTGGATCAGATTTTCTGGAAATGCGGACAGCCTTGCTGCGACCTTTTTGCCAGCCCAGTCAATACCAAATGAAGCAGCTATTTTTCCGTCATTCCCCCTCCGGGGGAGACTCCCAGAGACGCTCTGGCTCATGATTGGGCCATGAGACTTCTGTATGCCTTTCCTCCAATTCCTCTCATTTCCAAAGTGATTCAGAAAGCCAGTCGGCTGGGAAGCAAGTTGATCCTCATTGCTCCTTACTGGCCTTGTCAGGTCTGGTTCCCCTTCCTCGAGCCTCTCCTACTGGACGATCCTTGGATTCTGGACCCAGCTCCAGATTTATTAACTCACATGTCGGGTTCGCTAAACCCCTCAATCCACACCCTCAAATTGACAGCGTGGCTGCTCCAGTTCCATCCCTAGTCAGGCTTCATGATGTATCATCCTCAGTGTCACATATTCTTATGTCTTCCCATAAACCTTCAACTAGGAGGCTGTATGGAAGTAAATGGAAAAGGTTTTCTGTTTGGGCACAGAGAATGAATGTAGATCCATACACTGCTTCTATCCCTGTGATTCTGGATTTTTTTCCGAGCTTTTTCAGCAAGGAACTGCCGCTGCCACTATCAGAGTCCAATTGGTGGCAATTTCTCATTTTCACTTAGGTTTTCCAGATACCAATTTAATGTCTCATAAACTATGTGAGACCTTTTTGAAAGGGGCCACTCTATTGAGACCACCTCTGCAAGAACCATTGGCTTATTGGGATTTAAATTTTGTGTTGTCCAAATTTACATCTTCCTCCTTTGAACCTTCCCACTCATCTTCACTAAAATTTTTGTCTTGGAAGACCTTGTTTTTGGTAGCTATCACATCAGCTAGATGGGTATCAGAGCTACAGGCCTTGTTTGTTAAGCCACCGTATTTGATTTTTCACAAAGACAGGGTGTCATTGCGTACTAATCCCTCCTTTGTCCCCAAAGTTTGTTCTAATGCTACCTTAAACCAATCAATAGAACTCCTAGTTTTCTTCCCTAACCACTGTAATGCAGCTGAGTACCGTTTTCATCAGCTAGACTTTCATAGACAACTACGTTTTTATCTACAGCGGACTAAGGTTTTCAGGAAATCAGATCAATTATTCATTTCCTTTTCTGACTCTCGATTGGGTTTACCAGTTTCTAAAGTGACACTGTCTAATTGGATTTCCAGTTGCATAGCCTTTATCTGTAGCTCGGAGGGCAAACCTTTACCCTGCAGGATCAAGGCTCATTCTACCAGGTCGCTGTCTACCTCTGCAGCCTTTCAAGCCAGGGTACCACTTGATAATATTTGTGCAGCAGCTACATGGGCTACTCCTTACACTTTTATTACACATTACAAATTGGATTTGGCATCCAGGGGTGGAGCATCCTTTGGCTCCACGCTGTCCCATATGTAAAAATGAACATAAAGAAGTTATGTACTCACCGTAACATTCCATGTTGGTAGTTCATCTCACCCTTCATTTTTACCAACCCGCCCTCCTGCCCCCATCCTGGATGATATGGAAGTAATCATTTGTTTGCCCTTGGTTGGAGACCCTTTAGTATTGGTTGTTTTTATGGTTGATATTCTAGTGAGCAGCAAACAAGATCTGGGGATTGTATTGGTGCTCCATGGGATACCTGCTTAGCCTCAAGCCAACCAGAAGTCTTCCAGCTTGTAAATCGGCTGAGTCGGAGCCAAGGATCGGCTCCAAACCCATATGTAAAAATGAAGGGTGAGATGGCCTACCAACATGGAACGTTATGGTGAGTACATAACTTCTTTTTTAGCAAAAGTCTGCTCCAGGACTTCTTGCAAGAAGGCTTGGAGGATAGATGCTTTTTTCTTTTCTTTGGATAGGAATGATCTTGTATGCTTTACCACCTTTTCCACTAATATCTAGGGTCATTCTGAAGATTCAGAAGGACTCTCCAAAGGTCATTGTGGTGACTCCCTTTTGGCACAGGCAGCAAGTGGTTCTCCCTTATTTTAGAAATGACATGGACAGTTGCCACAAGTTTCTCACAGATTGAACCTACTCATACAGGACAAAGGGTATTTGATACATCTCGACCCCAAATAATGCTACTTAATTGCCTGTGTGATAGAATTTTAATACCTTTTAGGCATCTATTTTCAAGGATGTGCAGCAGGTATTAGTTGAGGCAAGAAAGTTTGCTAGAAGAAAGTCTTATGTAATAGAAAGTTTTTTCTAGTTGGTGCCAATATAGTAACTAGCATCCTTTCAGGGCTAGTGTTTTTCTGGTTCTACATTATTTGTGTGAGTTGCTATCCTCTGGCCTGTCTTACTCCTCCATCAAGGTTAATTTGTCAGCCATTTCAGCTTGTATGCCTATGGATCCCCTTCTTTCAATATAAAAATACTTTTGAAAAGGGTGTTGCATACCAAGCCTGCTAGTAAACAGAGGTGGCTCCTCCTTGAGATCTTAATTTTGTCTTGTTAAAATTAACTCTTTCTCCATTTGGATCAGCTCATCAGGCTGACTTGAGGTTCTTAATGGGGAAAACAGTGTTACTGATTCCTCTGACCTCTGCAAGAAGAGTATCCGAGTTGGAAGCTTTTATGGTGGGTCATCCTTCTCTCATTTTCCAGAAAGATAGGATTTCCTTGAGAACTAACCTTCATTTATGCCTAAAGTGGTATCCGAGGTTACTTGAAATCATGCTACCAATGTCCATGTCTTCTTTCCAGAACCTACAAACAAGGGAGAAAGGATGCTACATACCTTGGATGTCCACATATAACTCAGGTACTGTCTTTACAGAGCCAAATCTTTAAGGAACTCTTGAACATCTAATTATCTAGGCTGCACATTTCACATGTTTTTTCATTGGTTAAATTGTCTCTTGAGTGATGCTTAAATACCCAGCAAATTTCTGGGCCTTTGTCTTTTCTAAAAATATTTCAAGCCTGCATAATATAAAGTACTGCAGGTGATTCCCTGCTGGGTGAGGAAAGTAAACCTATAATTTTTTTGTCTGCGACTTGCTGATAGAGTTGTTTTCTGTTTTACCTAGCCGTTTTGTTTTCTGTTGTAAGAAATCTACTTAGCCTGGTGTTTTTGTTTGATGTGAAAGGTAGACACTTAAATTATCTAGGCTGCACATATCACATGGTTTTTCATTGGTTACATTGTTTCTTGAGTGATACTTATATACACAGTTAATTTTGGCCCTTTTTCTTTTCTAAAAAGATTTCAAGCCTGCGTAAACTAAAGCACAGCTGGTGATTCCCTCCTAGTTTTTCCCCACTCACCCTCCCATTTCTGGATCTGCTTTTTAAACTTGGCGATATTAAGCTGTCCAGCCCTAGTGTAAATTGAGCTTAATAAGCTCCTCCCTTTTTACACTGCTGTTGATATCTTAAATTATTTGCCTTTCCAAAATGCATTTTGCCCCATCATTGTCTATTCTACTGATTTATTTCCTCTGAATTCATTATCTAGCTAGCTGTTGGATAAACCATTTTGTGTTTACACTGTAGCAAGCACTATTTTTACATCAAGCCATTGGATTTTCCATCTAGTACACTGAGAGGTAGCTTGCTCTGTTTAGGTTGGAGAAACACTTGAGATTTCTACACTTAGTTTTATTGGCTTGATGGCTTATTAATCAGCTTATCTTGTGTTTATTGTCTTTACAAATTCTGTGCAACTGAGTGGCTCTTGGCTGATTTATACAAAGTGAAGTACTTTTATTGAATAATCACACTTTTACAAGCTGTTTAAAGTACACTGCTGTATCCATATCTTTACGTTTGTTTGTGGTAGCATTCCACTCCAGACACTCCTTTACTCTGCTTTTGCATTAGGAGGACTGGGATTATTCATCTAGTAGCAGTAGGTGTTTACTTCGTCTGTCTGAGTTGGGAAGCACACAAAAGGGCTCTAAGTATTTTTTCCACTTCTGTTATATACTGTGACTGTACTTTAAAGTTTAAAAAAACAGTAATGTCTGCTTCTTCTTTAACTAGTTAATTGCATTTTATTACATTGTATCTGTTAGTTGTAAGACTGTTGTAGGTAGTGTGTGTGGTATTGTTACACTTGGGCTCCAAATCAGCTGTTCTACATTAAGAATGTGTTTTTCTGCACCCTTGTGGCAGAAGTGTGCTGATCTAACCTGTCTGAGTTGGGATTGCTGGTGGAAGGCTTATTGTGTGCTTTCCTGATTGGTAGTTAGCTTAAAACATGTTTCTCTTTGCTCATATTTAAGCCTCGTGTTTGTCTGGTGCTGCTCTTTGGGCAGAGGTGGTTAGCAGTACCCTGTACAGACACAAAAGCCTAGAAGCTCAGTTTTTCTGTGAATAGCTGTCAGTGAAACCCTTCCAAGATTTTCTTCTGCTCTAGGAGCAGCTCATTCGCACACTGAGCAGCGTTGCCTTATTGATCATCTTTAGACGGGTACAGGATGTTTGGACCCCGCCGATTCGTCCCAGATGATTTGCCCCAAACCGATTCGACCCCGGACGGTTGGATCCTAGTAAAAAATGTAACGTAAGTGAATCTGAAGCACATCAAAACAGAAATGAAAGACTGTCTAAACATTCTTAAAATTGGTTTAGAAAGTATTTCTTTTCTATTTATGTGCTTTCACTACACTTACTTTAAACTAAGTGCAAATTGGAACTTTAATTATATATACAAAAACAGTAAGTACCAAAAAAAACATTTGCTGACTAATTTGGAAGTTCACAGCATTAACTAGTCTGGAGTTTCCATATAACGATAACATCATTATTACATAAAAATAAAGAAAATTAGCGATAAAACAACAGTTAAGGATTAAAAATAAATTATATTTAAAAATGAAAACATAATGGGCAGTCATTTGATATCTGCTTTGATGTTCTGTTTGTTTCCTTGCTGAAGATAATGGGCTGTGGGTATAAGCTGTAGAGGCACTGAGCATTGTGATAGTGAAATGGATGTTTGGCCCTAGAATTGCACTTCTAAGCTTTGAACTACTTGTTGATACTTTTTACAAATAAATTCTTGAGTCCTTAAAAACAATGTTTTACTTAGGAATGTTTGTGCACTGTAGATGGATTAGACTGTATTGTGTGTATGTATGTCTTTGCACTCTACAATCAAGTCAAGTCCTCTGCAGCACTACACACTGTCACTGTTGCCGGAAATCAAGAGTGTTTGCATTTACTCATACATCCATATCCACTTTCCTGAGGTTCTGATGTGCTTTGATGGTAGACGGTGGGAAATGGTGAAAATTCCATGTTGCTGCTTGAGCTTTGGTGGTAGTAAAATGTTCAAGATGAAGAAGGCATATTAACCAGAATAAAAAAATGATTTAATTTAATTTTAAAGAAATTATTTATAGTAGATAATAGATTAGTTAACATATCAACATAATATAAAATAAAATATATTTAATTGATGGAAAACATATGTTATAAAGTATGTTATAAAGTAACACTAGTCATAATATGTTAAAACATAATGCTAGATGTTCTGTAGTCCTATCTCACCTTCATTCTTACATATGGATTCGGAGCCGATCCTCGGCTCCGATTCGGCCAATTATAAAGCTCGAAGTCTCTAAGTTGGCTCGTGGCAAGGTAAGTATTCCATAATGCACTAGCGAGAATCCCCAGATCTCTTTTGCTGCGTCTACGAGTTCAGAAGTGTTCTCTTTCTTGGCCGTAGCTAAGTTGGAATATTTTCTTATTCACATATTTTTTAGTGATCTTTTTTGACTATAATAGTTAGTTTAGTATTGATAGCTTACTGTTTTTAACTTGTAGTAGTTAGTTAGTGTGTTTTTTTAACTTTTATTGCAAATTGCTGTTCTTAATTGTTGGCAGTCACTTCCGCAGGCTTTCCTTAGTGGTATCCCTTTGTTTTTTCTGTGTGCTAGTTATTGCTAATCCTTTTTTAGGCATAAGTCTGGTTTTGGTTAGGACCTATTCTAGCCTTTGTCTGTTGCTTGTTTATTCTCTGTCTCACCTACCCCTCTGTTCAGGGCTAGGCCCGTTTAAGTTAGAGGACCTAGTCCTCTACTGCCTTTTTCCCTTGTGTGTTGTTTCCTCAGCAGGGCTAGGCCCGTTTAAGTTAGAGGACATAGTCCTCTGTTGTTTTTTCTCTTTTGTGTTGTTTCTTGAGCAGGGCTAGACCCATTTAAGTTAGAGGACCTTGTCCTCTCTTCTTATAGTCTGTGATTGTTATTGTGGTAGTATGTCTAAGAAAACTAAAGATCATAAACCTTTGGGTTTCAAGAAATGCCTAGAATGTTCACAAAAAAATGTCCCTGACTGACGGGCATATTATTTGTGTTTATTGCTTGGGAGCCATACACCTACAGGAGACGTGTACTTTTTGCCATTATTTTAGTTCCCGGGTCCTCCAGGAAAGGAAGAACAAACTCATTTTGAAAGGTCTCCTTAAACCTTCCTTTGAGGAAGATTTAGCTAGCTCTTCCTCTTCTAAAAAAGAGAAGGTCAAGTCGTTGAAAAGACAGTCTCCTACACCGACTGCTAAATCAGGACCTCCAGAGAAAATTGTCAAAATTGACAAACCTGCTACTTCTTTGGCTCCTATGCCTTCGGAGCCGGTTGAGGTTATTGACATAGACCTTCCAGTTTCAGCCCCAAGTTTTTTGGAGCCGATAGCTGAAGCCATACCTCGGAGCCGGTCAAGAGATTTATTATCAGTATCCCAGACACTTAAATCTCCGATTTTGCAAAGATGTTGATCCCCTACCTTGTCTTCCAGATCCTCCAGGAGTCTTTCTGAGGAGGATGTCGAGAGGGTGGTGCTTAGACTTTTAAAGTCGTTGGTGCTAGCATATTTGTTGTCAGCTCCGACCCAATCAGTTCTGGAGCTGTCTAAGGCCGTTTTACCTGCTTCTGTTCCTCCTCCGAGCCATGCTAGTCTTTTGGAGCCAGAGCTATCGGTGCCATTTGTTGTGGAACCGTTGGTTGCAGCATCCCAACTGTCTGTCTCAGAGATGAGTTCTGCTACGACACCCTCGGTGCCATCCCTGGTGTCTAGGAGCCGAAGCTCACTAGTCGGGCCCGATGGGAACGCTAGGACCTGAATATCTTTGGTTCTGAGCCTACTTCTCAGTGCGTTGGGCTCGGTTGAGCTCGGATCCTACATCTGTCTTGGAGTCGATCGCTCAGGAGCTGGGGGCTACTTCCACTTCCTCGGAACCGTTGGTGTCCTCGGAGCCAGAGAGATCTGCCTTTGAGATGATGAGGAGAGTGCTGTCTAAATCTTCAACTCTACACAAGGGTACCGATGCTCTTCCCCATCAAGCTCCGACCTTTGTCTCAATACCATCTCTCTCTCTTGACAGCAGAGACCTGCGGCCTTAGAAGCCCGACTTGGGTGGCCCCCAGTCTTCTGAGACCTCCTCAGAATACCCTTCTGAGGAGCCTCCTTAGAAGACAACTTGCAAGAAGAAGCACGTAGACTCCCCTGATGAGTCCATCACCTCTGACACTGACCTCGAGGAGTCAGAAGGGTCCCCGAAGTCGTCCTCTGATGATATCTCCTTCGTAGATATCCTAGAGATCCTGAAACAGAGAAGTGGCTGGCCCACCGCCACCCCTTCTGATGAGGAGTCATTGTACCTGAAGGCTTTCGGGTCTCAACCTTCAGCCTCTTGGGTGTCTTCACCTTTCGATGAGCTGTTAGATTTTGTGAGTCGAAAGGCGTGGGAAACTCCTGACGCTGTGGAACCAGTCCCCAGAAGGCTGAACAAATTTCTTTCAGCTCCTAGGGGAAAAGACTTTCTGACCAAAGGTGTGCCTGTAGATGCCATGGTGGTGGCAGCAGCCACAAAGACGGAGCTAGTAGAAACTTCCTCATCTGTCCACCCACCGAACAAAGACTGTTGAACGATGGACAGATATGGGAAGCATATTTTTTCTTCAGCGGCTTTTACACTCAGATCGCTGAATTGCCTCATCCATTTCACTAGGCTTCAACGAGATCTCCTAAAAGAGCTAGGCGATACTCTCCAAGGTACTTTAACTGAAGGAGTCTCTGAGAAGGTTACTGCTCAGTTGTCCACCTTAAACTCTGTTGTTAACTCCTCCATGAGGCTGATATCTTACGCAACAGATGGAGCGAGCAGGGCAGCGGGTTCAGGAGTTTCCCTTAGGAGACACTCCTGGATGCGCTTATGTAACTTTGCAGAGCCCTTCAAATCTACATTTACCAATGCCCCTTTTGATGGTTCCTCTCTGTTTCGACCAAAGGTAAAAGACACACTCACCAGATGTGAGCAGGAAGAGAAGACTCTTTCTGCCATGGGAGTACGTTTTTCTGTTCCTTCTAGACAATACCCTAAAGGTCAGAGAGGCAGAAAAATGTGGTTCAAGAAATCTCAAAAGATTTTTCCCAGATGCACAAGGTGATTCCTTCTCCAGAGGCAGAGGAGGAGGAAATAGTGGTAGACGTCGCCCTAGAGGCAGGGGGGGTTCACAAAACCAGGGTGACCCCGATTCCTTTCTTGGAATCACTATCAGCGCTCCTGAAGTGGGGCACAACTGCGCTTCTCTGGAGCCAGTCGGGGATCACTTATCTTTGTACCCAGAAGTCTGGCATGACATCACACAAGACAAGTGGGTACAAAGTATAATTTCCAGAGGATACTCCATAACCTTCTCTTTCCCACCTCATCTAACCAAGAAAATCCCAGATGTTCCACCCAATCACAGGGATCAAACAACTATAGAAGTGCAAAAGTTGTTTCAAAAGAGAGTCATCCAAATCATCCCCGCAGACCAGATAGGATTCAGAACTTACTACAGATTCTTTTCAGTGCCAAAACGAACAGGGGACTGGAGGCCCATCTTGGATCTCAGCAAGTTAAACGAATCAGTGAAAAGTCCAAGTTCCAAATGGTAACACTGCAGTCTGTACTACCTCTGTTAAGGAAAGACAATTGGATGTGCTCCACAGACCTCCAAGATGCATACTACCACATAAAAATGGACAGAGCATCAGGGAGTCATTTACACTTCTGGCTGGGAGCCAGTCATTACCAATTTCATGCTGTGCCTTTTGGTCTCAGCACAGCCCCCAGGGTGTTCACTAAATGCATGGCGGTAGTAACGGCTCACTTGAGTTGTCTTGGATTCCAAGTATTTCTGTACCTGGACGTCTGGCTCCTGACTGCCACCACCAGGCCCCTACTTCTACAAGCCAGGGATTCAACCATCCGAGTCTGCACTCAGCTAGGCATTAGTATAAATTAGGAAAAGTCTGTCTTGTCGCCCTCTCAATATGTGACTTTTATAGGCGCAGAAATAGACACAGTCACAATGATGGCTCGCCTTCCTTCAGACAGAGTGCAAAATCTAAGACAACAAATATACAGCCTGCTTCCCCAACACAAGGTCAAAGCGAAGACAGTGCTCAAACTTCTAGGAACAATGGCCTCTACTATAACTCTAGTATTACATATGTGAATTCTACAATGGCTACTCTTTTCCCAGTGGTCTCTTCAGCAACTGCCTCTGTCTCAACCCATTTTAATAATGGAATCTTGCAAAAAGGACCTTCGTTGGTGGATCCAGTCCAATCAACTAATGATAGGGAGACGATTCATTCCTCACCAACCCATTGCTACTGTGACCACGGATGCACATGGGGGTCATTATCTAGGAAGGACAGTCCAAGGCACATGGCAAGAACACAAGGCTCACTTGCTTATCAGTGTTCTAGAAATGAGAACAGTGCTACTAGCATTGCAAGAACTTCACGACTTTCTTCCTCTGGTGACAATAGCAATCCAATCAGACAGTATGTCATTGGTATGGTATATAAACAAACAAGGAGGAACCAGATCCTACCCCCCCATGTTGAGAGGGTCTACATGCTTGGCAGTGGGCCGATGTCTTCCCAACACTTTCTAGTTGCAACGCATATCCCTGGGAGAACCAGTATGATAGCCGACAAGCTCAGCAGGGCAATCTTGATGCCACATGAGTGATCTCTGAATCAGAAAGTCGCAGAACAGATTTTCCACAAATGGAGACAGCCTTGCTGCACTCTGTTTGCCACCCCAATGAACACCAAATGCAGCAGCTACTTCACCCTTATCCCCCCCCCCCCCCCGGGGGAGACACCAAGAGACGCACTTGTCCACAATTGGCCTGCGGGACTTCTTTATGCTTTTCCTCCCTTTCCACTAATAGCGAAAGTGATCCTGAAAGCAAAGACTTTGGGAAGCAGAATGATTCTCATCACTCCTTACTGGCCTTGCCAGATTTGGTTCTCCTTTCTAGGGCCTCATCTTCTGGATGATCCATGCAGTTTGGACCCAGTACCAGACCTTCTGACACATATGTAAGGCACGTTCCATCCCTGTCTCCACACCCTCAACTTGACAGCGTGGCTGCTCCACTTCCATCCCTAGTCAGGCTTCATGATTTCTCCCCTGCGGTTACACATATCCTGACATCTTCTCATAAACCTTCTATGAGAAAATTGTATGCTAACAAATGGAAAAGATTTTATCTCTGGGCACAAGCTAGGAACATAGATCCATACACAGCCTCCATCCCTTTAGTGTTAGAATTTCTAACCAAACTTTATTATCAGGGATCAGCTGCTGCTACAATCAAAGTTCAATTAGCAGCTATCTCCAATTTTCATTTGGGACAACATGAACCTAATCCTATGGCTTACAGATTGTGTAAATCTTTTTTAAAAGGCACTACCTTTCTAAGACCTCCTTTTCAAGAGCCTATATCTCCCTGGGATCTAAATTTTCTTCTTTCGAAACTTACCTCACCACCTTTTGAACCTTCACATACATGTGATTTAAAGTTCCTATCATGGAAGACCATTTTTCTGGTAGCCATTACGTCCGCCAGAAGAGTGTCAGAGCTGCAAGCACTCTCAGTCAAACCTCCTTACCTGATATTTCACAGAGACAGAGTTTCCCTTCGCACTAACCCTTCCTTCGCCCCCAAGATTTGTTCACAATCAAATATTAATCAAACTATTGATCTGCCAGTCTTTTTTCCAAATCATACAAACAAAGCGGAATATAAGATGTCCTTCAAGGATGCATCTGCAGTCATAACATATGGGTCGTCCTGCCTCAGGCAGCCCTTCGGTCGGCCGAATTCCAAAGTCTGGGTCTGGCCTCGGCTGATGTCGCACCTTCCCCGACGTCAGAACGTCTGGGGTATAAAAGCATCAGCTGACGCCATTTTCCTCAGTCTTTCTTGCCGCGCGGTGCCCGAAGCAAAAGCTGTTCGCAAGTGCCGGTCGGTCAGATCCAGTGATTTCAGCTACCGAAAACTTCGAAAAAGCTAAGTACCCCGTTGGGGACTCTTTCTTGCCTCAGCCGATGTCAGATAAAGTAAATAATTGTTTAACTTGTGGGAAACAAATACCTCATAAGGATTTCCATTCCTACTGCCTTCCTTGCTTAGGCCCAGACCACGACGTATCGTCCTGTTCAGCCTGTGCTTCCTTCAACCGACGAACTCTTAGACGTCGGTCGGAGTTTGCAGAGGAATTTTTGGGGGCTAGTTTTGCATATAAAATGCCGTCGGAGACTCTGACTTCACATTTGGTGAAAAAACGGAAGGACAAGGACCGACACTCGCGGCCCGCGGTTTCGGCTGAAACCACGGTAAGGCCTACCGCGAGTGTCTCGGTTTCGGCCGAAACCGAGTCCTCGGAAATTCCTTCATCCGAATCCACTCAACCGACCACCGCGGCCCGGGAGGCCCCGGCTGAGTCGGCTACCGAGCTACCTACCGAAACCAGTGCCCAGGATATGTCCGACACCATACCTTTGGACATATCTACTCCTGCACGTGGGGCAGCTAGGCCCCCTGCTTCCATGTCCATTAAGGCCTTTTCTAGGGCTAAAGCTGCTAAACTTTCTAAAGCTTTGCCTCCCAAGACTACATCCCAGAGGCCTTCCTCTAGTTCTCAGATCCTCAGCCTTGCAGAGGACCTTATTTCTTTAATTAGAGGTTCACAACCTCACCCGGACAGGGCCTCTCACCCTCCACCAGACAAAAGGCCCAGGACTGAGCCTTCTGACCCACACTCTTCAGATGAGTCCTCGGATGGTTCTGAGTTGTCAGACCACCAGGAGGAGGCTTATTCGCCCTATGAGGATTCTGATGCAGAAGAATCTATCCCTTCGGCCTCCCCTCCTGAAGAGTTTTCCTTTGGTGAGACTTTACACTCCATGAGAGAGCATTTTCAATGGCAAGGTCAGGATTTCTCTGATTCTAGAAAAAGATTAGGACCTTTTTACATTTGCCTCAGCATAGGCCCTTAGCTATAC
Source organism: Protopterus annectens (assembly GCF_019279795.1). Taxonomy (NCBI): domain Eukaryota; kingdom Metazoa; phylum Chordata; order Ceratodontiformes; family Protopteridae; genus Protopterus; species Protopterus annectens. The sequence continues at coordinate 719,889,576 of NC_056737.1, forward strand.
CTCCTGTTTTGAGTGTAATTGATGATGTGTACAATGATGTCAGTACAGCCCCTGATACTCTCCCCCCGGCCCCTGCCAAACCTGATAGATACTACAGGGTCCCGGATTCTCATTTTCATCTGTATAAAGCCCATTCTGCAGACCCAGAAACTATTACTCTGGTCCCTAAAGGGGTTGCGGCTGCCACTGCCAAAAATCCTCTTCCTTCTGAAAGAGAGTCTAGAGCTTTAGAGAGATGGGGAAAGAAGGTATATACTTCTGCAACTCTTTCTGTCAGGGCACTAAATTGTCAATTTCATATGCTACAGTACCAAGAGTATTTGTTAGATGAACTGAACAAGAAGCTTTCTTCTCCTGAGCCCCTTGACCGTAAATCCCTTCAAGATTTGGTACACAACTCACAGCAGGTTAGTAATCATTTCTTAAAATGTGGTTATGATGCATTGGAGGCTTCATTTAGGTCAGCTATGACTGGGGCAGTTATTCGTAGGCATGCCTGGCTGAAGGAACAATCTTTGCCAGACCATGTCAAAGCTAAACTCCTGGATGCTCCAATGGAGAAACAAAATGTATTTGGCTCCTCTGCTCAGGAGGTCTTAAAAAAGTATGAAGAAAAGGCAAAATCTGTGCAAACAGTTAAGGATTTCCTACAAGTACAACCACCGAGATTCAGCAGAAACTGGCCTACTAAGAATTGGTCCTTTCCAGACTCGGACAGAGCCCAGAGAGGCAGGAACAGACGCTCCAGAGGCAGAGGCCAATCTAGGGGCTCTTACAGAGGCCACCAGTGGCAGCCTGCCAACCAGAGAGGTAGTGCAACAGCAGCAACAACAACTACTACACCAGGACAGGCTCAATGACTTTACTCTGATTCCGCCCACCAGGGCTCAACTGGAAGCACCCTTGGGCGGAAAGCTTGCTTTATTCTCGGAAAATTGGCATTATATTACAAGGGACACATGGACACTGCAAATAATAGACAAAGGATACAGGTTCCACTTCCACACTTTGCCAAAAAGAAACGGAATGCCAAACCTACCACCAAATCAGAGGGTAGAGGCTTTCAAGCAGATCAACAACTTGCTTCAAATGAAAGCTATAGAAAAAGTACCACTTTCAGAACAAGGTCAAGGATTTTACTCCAGACTATTCCTTGTACCAAGAAAAGAAAATCAATGGAGGCCTATTCTCGACCTGTCCGCACTGAATACTTACCTCATTGTGCCAAAATTCAAGATGCTGACCCTACAGCAACTTCTTCCCATGTTGGGCAAGGAGTCTAGGCTGGTGACTCTAGATCTCAAGGAGGCATACCTGCACGTCCCTATTCGACCAAACTGCAGAAGACACCTCAGATTTCTTGCAGGATCAGAGCATTATCAATTCTCAGCATTGCCCTTTGGCTTATCTACTGATCCCAGAGTATTCACGAAATGCCTGGCATCAGTAATTGCACACTGCAGACTTTAGGGGATTCAAATCTACCCTTATCTGGACGACTGCCTTATACAAGCGGACAACAAGGTAAATTTGATAAAAGACTTGGCTTATGCCATCCACCTACTGCAGGCATTGGGATACACAGTCAACATCCAAAAATCAAGACTAGTTCCATCCCAAAGGATAATCGTTCTGGGTGCGGATCTAGACACAACCACCCAAATGGCCTTTCTCACAGAAGAAAAACAAAAACAACTTCCGGATTACTTCATGAATCTGACAAGACAAGCTCAGCTTACTGCAAGGAAAATCCTACAGGCCCTGGGCTACATGGCATCCTGCATAATTCTGATACCACAGGCCAGGCTGCATATAAGAAAATTACAATGGTACCTAAGGAGTGTATGGTCTCAACACAGTCACAGTTTGGAAACTTTGATACCAATCATTCCTTGCCTTCAAAAGGAATTCCTGTGGTGGGCTCAGGCCTGCCAGTCCAACAGAGGGTTGCCTTTCAACAAACCAAAAGCAAAACAAACCATCACCACGGACGCTTCAGACCGAGGATGGGGAGCACACATGGAAGGCAACTGTATCCAAGGCTTATGGTCTCAAGGACAGCTACACATGCATATAAACCAAAAGGAAATGCTGGCAGTGATGCATGCAATCGAGGCTTTCAAACCCTTCCTCCATCAAGGCCACCTGTTAATAAGGACAGACAACACCACGGTCATGTGGTACATAAACAAGCAGGGAGGCACACACTCCTACCCTCTATGCCGGCTGGCTATGAATCTATGGGAGCTATGCCTGAAACTCAATATCCAACTGCAGTCCCAGTTCGTGCCAGGAAAGGAAAATGCACTGGCAGACAGCTTAAGCAGAACTACCATGGATGCACACGAATGGATGCTGCACCCAGACATTTTCCAACTCATAACAAAGGTATGGGGAACACCGGAAATAGATCTGTTCGCCTCCCCCCTCAACCATCGACTGAGGACATTCTGCTCAAGGACATACCACCCACAAGCATGGAGGGTGGACACTCTCTCTTTCAGCTGGAAAGCTCTAAAAGTATATGCCTTCCCACCTCTTCCTTTAATGTACAAGGTTCTACTGAAGATCAGGGAGGAACAGCCAAGAGTGATACTGATAGCTCCAGACTGGCCAAGGCAACACTGGTATCCACTATTGAGGAGCATGTCACAGGCAAAACCATGGCCTCTCCCCCTATGGCCTCTTCTTCTGATGCAGAACAATTTCAAGATCATGCATCCCAATTTGAAAACATTGCAGCTAACTGCCTGGAAAATCCCTTAAATCCAAAACAAAATGTTTTATCACAGAGAGTGAAGGACATTATCATGGAAGCTTCGGCCTTCCACAAGGAAGACATACTCAGCTAAATGGAAAAGATTTTTCATTTGGAACACATCAAAAGGCTTAGATGTGACAGTGGCAAGCATGACACATATTCTGGAATACTTAGCAGAACTGTTCCACAATGGCCTTTCCTATTCTTCCATTAAGATTCATGCCTCAGCAATCTCAGCAGAATACAATGTGGATCCACCTATCTTCTCACACCCTCTCCTCAAGCAATTTCTGAGAGGGATCAAAATATCAAACCTCCAAGAAAACCCCCTTTACCTGCTTGGGATCTCAACTTTGTCTTGGAGAAACTAACACTTCCTCCCTTTGAACCAGCAGCAACAGCGGATCTTCAGTTTCTGTCTTGGAAAACTGCATTCCTTCTGGCAATAACTTCAGCAAGAAGAGTATCTGAGTTACAAGCATTAATGGCAGTACAGCCATTTCTTATCTTCCATCAGGACAGAGTTACACTAAGAACTAATCCTACTTTTATGCCAAAGGTGGTATCTAGGGTATCCTTGAACCAAGCTATTCACTTGCCTACGTTCTTCCCAAATCCACAGAATAAGGGGGAAAAATTTCTGCACACCCTGGATATACACAGACAACTATGCTACTACTTGGACAGAACTAAAAGTAGCAGAAAAACTGACCAACTATTTGTAGCACATGCTGCTGGGGTGCAAGGAAAAGCAATTTCCAAACAGACAATTTCAAAATGGATAGGAAATTGCATTCGATTTTGTTACTCCTTTCATGGAAAGTCAGTTCTTGCAAACATCAGGCCTCATTCCACAAGGGCCACGGCCACCACTACAGCCTTCCTACGAGGGGTGGCTACCAAAGACATTTTAGAAGCTGCTACTTGGAGCTCCGTGCATACATTTACCAAACATTACAATCTACCTTTATACTCCAGATCCAGAGCAGGTTTTGCTACTGCAGTCCTGCAGGGGATCTTAACTACACCATATTTTTCTTAGTACCTCCTCCCCCAGATTGGCTATGGTATTCTACCCATATGTTATGACTGCAGATGCATCCTTGAAGGACATAGTACAGTTTTGTACCTACCATAAATGTAGATGTCCGATAGGTATGCATCTGCAGTCAGGTTTACCCTCCCTCCTACCCCTCTGTGGTATTCCTAGGGTGTTTACCCCCCTTTTAGCTAGCTGGGGGAATCTATTATGGTGTATTTGTTTGTATATACATGTATATATATATATATATATATATATATATATTTGCAAATGTTTGGAATTCTGTTGCATTTATCCAAATTTAGCCTTCCTAGAGGGCACCTGGCATCTGGGGCAAGAAAAACTGAGGAAAATGCTGTCGGCTGATGCTTTTATACCCCAGACGCTCTGACATCGGGGAAGGTGCGACGTCAGCCGAGGCCAGACCCAGACTTTGGAATCCGGCCGACCGAAGGGCTGCCTGAGGCAGGACGACCCATATGTTATGACTGCAGATGCAAACCTATCGGACATCTACATTTATGGTAGGTACAAAACTGTACTTTTCATCAACTTGATGTACACAGACAGTTAAGGTTCTATCTACATAGAACACAAGAGTTCAGAAGATCAGGCCAATTATTTATATATTTTTCGGAGACGAGAAAAGGAATGTCAGTCTCCAAGGTAACGTTATCAAACTAGATTTCAAATTGCATATTTTTATTTACTCTTGCAGTGGCAAAGAACTCCCATTTAAAATTAAAGCTCATTCCACCAGATCTATATCCACATCTGCAGCTTTTCAAGCCAGAATTCCAATGGACAGTATATATGTGTAGCAGCAACTTGGGCTACCCCTCATACCTTTATTACTCATTACAAATTGGACTTGGCCTCCAGGGGTAGAGCCTCCTTTGGTTCCTCGGTTCTTAGGAGTATATTCCTGTGAGCCACCCAAGAAAAAGGTGCTAGGGACGCTGTCCCATATGTAAGAATGAAGGCGAGATAGGACTACAGAACATAAAGAAGTTATGTACTCACCATAACATTCCATGTTTGTAGTCCATATCGCCCTTCATTCTTACGAACCCACCCACCTACCCCCATCCTTGTATTCTTGGAGGATCTGGAGACAAGATAATGTCTATCTTCCTTGGTTGGAGACCTTTCATCTTTGTTTTTCCTTGTGGAAATACTTTATATCACTTTTATAGACAGCAGCAAACAAGATCTGGGGATTCTTACTAGTGTATTAGGAGATACCTACCTTGCCACGAGCCAACTTAGAAACTTCGAGCTTTGTAATCGGCCGAGTCGGAGCCGAGGATCAGCTTCGAACCCATATGTAAGAATGAAGGGCAAGATGGACTACAAACATGGAACGTTATGGTGAGTACATAACTTCTTTTTATTATATATTAAAGATTTAAATGTTATATTTATACTAACCAATGTAATAATTAAATAAAATAAAAATATTAATAAAAAATATATTTACAATGAAAAATTAAAAGTGTTATTATTGAATAATTGATTAATTAATAACTTAATGATAAAGTACTTAAAAGAATATATTTGGGGTTAGATAGTCGGGGGTCAAATAGTCCATGGTTGAACTGTCCACTAAAAAATCATATATACAATACATATAAATCTATATATGAAATTGTATCGAAATGCATTGGGGTCGAACCATCCAGGGGGGGTGAACAGTCCAGGGTTGATTAGTCCTGCTTCCCCTTAGACTATGCAAGTAAAGTCCCTGTTGTAGTTCTGGCACTAAAAGCACTGTCATGTCAAATTAACCTATTCCCTTCCCTAATAAAACATACAATAAGAGCCTATTGTCATTTACAGGCAGTTTCCCATCATCTCCCTGGTCAGCCTGATACACGTGAACATCCTGAGGCAATGTAGCAATTGTCTCATGTATACTGACAACCACTTACTCCTGAAATAAACAAATACTTTATGTGAGAGATGTAGTTATACTGTAAAATTAGAGGCAAGGCTCTCACATAAGGACAAATCGAATGCCAAACAAGATGTCAGCATACACACACTCGCATGCACACACACATACAGACACACACACACACACACACACACACACACACACACACACACACACACACACACACACACACACACACACACACACACACTTCCCACACTAAATAAGGCCATAACACATAAACCCACATATGTGGAAGTACTCACTAGTAATTTACCAAAAGATCAGAGGCTTCCCAAATAGAAACCAGTTATACACATAGCAATGCAAAAAACAACAGCAACACATAACACACACACCAGTGTCATAACAAATAAGCCCATAGGATATAACACCACAAACCTAATCTATTGGTCATAGCTGACTCTATTGTGACACACGGATGTTCCCCTCACCAGGCTGGATAAGGAGCATGTTACAGTTATCTGCCTGTCAGTTGCCAGTATCCGTCAAGTCACCCAAGCGCTCAAGTCACTCAGTCACTCAACTACAGGTACTGGTGTGACTCTGTCATAATACATGTGGGGGTGAATGACTTGAGACGTACCTTACAGGACTATATAAAGAGAGACATGCCTGAGCTCTCGGATTTTGTGTCACAGGCAGGCGTAAGCTTAGCGTTAAGCAGCATTTTACCTTCTCCAAGGGTGATGCCACAAGCAAACAAAAAATGATTGACTTTAACAATTTTGGCTTAGCTTCTGGTTTCAGTCCAAGGGTATCCACTATCTGTCAGCCTGGGAAGACATGATCGACAAGCCTTGTTGCTTTCCAGAGATGGTCTACACCTGTCTCCTCTAGACTTTCGGATACTGGCAAAGGCATTAGCCACCCGTATTGTGCCTTTTTTTGCAGTGTCAGGATAACCAACCTCCCAACATAACAAAATCCTCTCTAGATAAACTCAAAGTACTGCTGCTTAATGCTAGGAGTCTAAACAAGAAACTGCACTCCCTGGAAGCACTCCTTACTTTGGAAGATGCTGATGTCTGTGCAGTCACCCGGGTATGGTTCAAAGGTGTGGAAAGCACCTTGGCCGTGCAGGGCTACAATGCCTTACATACATTCAGACCACAAACTGAGCATGAAAGAACCAAAGGAGGAGATGCATTCATTTTCATTAAGGATAAGTACACCTCTAGACTGGTAAAACATTATGACCCTCTTGAGCTACTTCAAGTCCAATTAACTATCTACTCCATGCCCAATTAATTATAGGCAAAGCCACCTATCACATCATAGCTAGTTATAGCTCCCCACCATGAAACAGGAAAAGCATACCTCATACCTGGACCTACTGTAGTCACTTGCCATACAGCCCAACACCTTACTCATGAGTTATTTTAATTATCCTACCATCAACTGGGGAACAAGTATGACCACAAACATGCTGGCTCAGAGATTCTTGGACTTTGTCAATGCAGATCCTGTGGAACAGCTAGTCAGCACATCCACAGGAGGCTGAAATGTCCTAGACATAATACTCACTAACATGAGAGAGCATCGCATCCGCCCATATGATATCCTTCCTGGTAAGACCGGACCATAAGTCAGTCTCATTTGATGTAATTATAAGACCGGATACCCCATCAAGCTCAAAACCGCTTAAAAAATTTTCAAAGGCAAATTACTTCCTACTAAATGATGGTATAAGAAGTTTCAAAGTCCCCTCAAATGCAGATAACATGGACTCCTATGCAGAGGTGTACAACTAATGCCCTGTATAACCATTTAAGGAGTTGTATAGAATTGGCTGTACCTGACTAGATTAAAACCAGGTCCTGCTGATAAAACAAGTGACCCTGGTGGACCTCTAGTATAAATAGGCTATACAACAAGAGAAAGAAACTAATGTCCAAGAACAAGAGGGAATTGGCTCAGCAGAGGTAGAAATGCCTCTCTAGCTTAAACAAACAAATTAGAGATCTTGCCAAGTCCTCTAAAGCTAAGTACGAAGTAAAAATAGCCTCCTTAGCTAAGGATAATCACAAGGCATTCTTTAACTACGTCTAAAATCTAAAAGGGAATAGCCAGCTATGAGCTGAACTAGTTGTGGATGGCACCACCCATTCTCAACCAAATGTAATAGTCAACCTGTTAGCTGACAGATTTGGAGCAAACCCCCCCCCCCCGTCCCCTCCAGTCATCCCCCAAAGTATGCCTGCCACCATTCCTCAGCCTAATATGTCAAGAGAGCAGATCATCTCAGCACAGTCCATGGCCAACACAGCATCAGTGGGACCTGACAACATCCCAGGTAGCCTTTTAAACAACTGAAAACATGACCTAGCAGACCCACTTGGATTCCTGTTTAATCACAGCCTGGAAACTGGCTATGTTCCAGTGGAATGGAGGACAACAACAGTAATCCCTCTGCACTAAGGGGGACCTTCAGCTGACCCTGGGAATTATAGGACCATAAACTTGACTAACCTCATCTGCAAGGCCATTGAAAGAATCATTATGGATCTTTGTAACATGGATATAGGTAATCTCCAAACTCTGGACCCAACCCAGTTTGGAATTGTTAAATGTAGAGCATGCCTGTTAAACATGGTTGACTTCTTCAAGAAAGTCACCAAGGCCCTGGACGAGGGAAAGACAGTGCATACCCCCTATCTTGAACTAGCCAAGACATTTGGCACAATGCCCCATTCTGGTATTATAGAGAAACTCTCCCAGTTGGGAATTAACCCCTACCTTACCAGATGGATAGCCAACTGGCTCACCAACAGGATGCATACTGTCAAAGTGGGCAACTTCCCCTCTAGCAAAAGACCAATCACCAGTGGTGTACCACAGGGCTCTGTGCTGGTCCCTGTACTGTTCAGAATTTATTTCTCAGCAGACCAGGCAACTTGGAAGGCTTGTGGCTGACCAAGTTCACTGACAATTGCAAATTGTGAGCAATCATTGAGTCCCCCAATGATGTTAATGTACTGCAGGTATGGTTAACACAGACAAATGATTTGTGCCAAAGTCACGGATTAAAGCTAAATGCAAAAAATGCACTATTATTCCCTTTGGGAAAACTGACATCCCTGCTAATTACATTATAGACAACTCCCCCCAAAGAGTAAAACCAGTGGTACATAATCTGGGTACTCAAGTTGATAGCAATCTGAACTTTAACTATCACATTTTCACAGTAGTAAGGAAATCCTTGTATGTGGCACATTTTATAAGTAAAGGCATCACATCTAGATTTAAGGATGTTATAATTCTATTATACTCGGCCGTCATCAGACCAATAATTGAGTACACATCTAGATCTAAGGATGTTATAAGTACATTATACTCAACACTCGTCAGACCAGTAATTGAATACAGTGCTCCCTTTGCATGTACCTCACCAGATACCTGCAACAATTGGAGAGACCACAGCGGTTTCTCACCAAGAAATTAGAGGGTACACACGACAAAGCTTATGCTGAAAGACTGAAAGCCCTGTCACTGTATTTTGTTTTCTAGGGCAGTCTGCAACCTGGCCCTGATGGAAATAGACAGTTTCTGACCTGGCCTTGATAGAAATGCTACACATTTGTAAATCAAACTGCATGAAGGTCACTTGCTTCAGGGATCTTAACCTAGCTTCTGACATGCCAGGTAAGACTGGAGAGATAGAAATATCTCCCAGAGACTGCCACTTCTCTGGAACAAGCTTCCAATTTATTTGAAACCGAGCCCCTCCCTGACCCTGTTCAAACTCAACCAAGATCAATGGATGGGTGACCGCAGGCTTACTCCTATGGTTGTGCATTGTCCCTCCAGGACAGAGGAAGTCGGTATTAACTACCGTAGACTCTTACCTTTGTGAACTTCACTCACCTAACCACCGACAATTGGGGAAACTCGGGATAAATATGGGTAGGCTTGTAAGGGCTTTATGGCTGTTAGACTAGTAACTTTCTATGAACCTATGTTCATTTCTTATGAAGGTAAAAAAAAAGAACAGCCTTATCAAAACAGAATATTTTTCAGTGGTTGTCTTATGATGTTACCCTTTGTTATACCCACTACAACAAGGCTATTCTAGGCAGGGTCAGGGTTCATTCTATGAGGACCTTGGCTTCATGTGTGGCTTTTTGGAAAGGTTTGGATTCTAGAAGTATTCTAGAAGCATCAAGTTGTTCCTCTGTGCAGAGTGTTACAAAGCACTATAAACTAGATTCCATCTTCAGGTGTAGGACAGGCTTTGTGTCAACCATTCTCAATGGATTCCTGGATCCTTATTCTTCTCCTAGTCTAAGCTACCTGATACTTTTATAGCTAAGGCTACTGCAGCAGTTATCACAACTGTGAACATAATACAGTTGTCTAAGTAAACTTACTGTAACAGTAGCTGTTCGAATAATCACTGCTACAGTAGCTACTCCCTCCATCCATCCACCTTACTTTGATATATTTTTGTTGCCAGGGTGATGGTTTATGTTTTTACTTTCCTAGCACTGATCTTTGTAGAGCTTTAGCCTCCCTCTCTTACTTGGCATGAAAGTGCTGAAGGGCTTGTGACCCAAATCACTCTTTCTTCAGCTCAAGCTCAATAATGGCTTAGGTCTTCCAAGATGGCTGCACATTGAGTAACATCTTAACCGTAGCTCTCCCAGTGTTAAAACAGAAAATCAGCAGAGAAGGCCAGTAGACTTTTGTGTTTATGGATAAAGTTCAGTAACTGGCTAGTAAATGTAATGACTGGATGCCAGGAAAAAAGAAATACAGAGCACCTGGGAAAAAAAGCAGCTACAGAAAAGTGAGGAAGAAACACTGACTGGGGAAAGTTCTGCAGCTGTTCAGCAAAAAGTAATACAACCTAGAGACATGGCTTCCAGTAACCTACAGAAAGATATAAGACAACTGCACACAGACCTGGTTAAAATAAATAAAATACTGATGGAGTATATAAACACAAACAACAAAAAGCTGGAAATAATGGAAGAAGCTTTAAACAGATATTCAGATGAGCTGATAAAGCTGAAAAATCAGAGGTTTAAATGAAGAAAAATATGTCTGAATATGAGATTGGTCAGGAAGAGATGTTTAAAAAAATAACGGATTTAGAGGACAGAGCATGTAGTGAAAACCTGAGATTTTCAGCTGTACTAGAAAAGCTGGAACACACTGCATTAATTTTATGAAAGCACAAATAAGCAACTGGACTGGTATTCCACAGCAGGAGTTGTTAGGTGAAAGGGCACTTCTTTTGTATGCTCCAAACCTGGCTATAAGAAAACAACCTAGACCTTTAATAGTAAAGATGCAATCATACCAGCAGAATGAGTTGATTCTTACAAAATTGTGGCAGAAGGACAAAATATTAAAAGTGGGAGACAGCAGAGTGTTTGTGGAAAGTGATTACTCATTGTACACCAGGCAGAAGAGGAGTACATTCATTCCACTATTCAGGGAATGTGGAGACACAGGTGTTAAGATTCAAATTGCTGTGCCCAGCTGTCTTCAAGACATTTTTCCCCTGGAGGGACAAAATCATTTTTTGATGAAGTACATGCTAAGGAGGAAATACAAAAGTTTGTCCAACAAAAATTGAGCTGTGAAACAAAAGAGATTCTGCGTCTTCTTCTTCTTCTGGTAATAAAGACCACAGAGAGACTGTTCCTGTGAAAGCTTTTCCGCCATTTCAATGGAAAATGTTGGAAAGAAGGAAGGGACCATGAGAGTTGACTGGAAGAATTGAAAGTAAGTTGGAAATGAAGCATACACTAGATTTGGGAGATGGAGATGAGCAGTAATAAAACCAGTAACTTAATGTGAGATTATTGCAGTGCAGCAGTTCTGTTTGTGAAATATAACCAACACAACTTCCGCTGCAATGATGTACTTCAGAACAATTAAAAAACTAAAAAATAACTAAAAAACACTGCACAGAATGCCACAGATAATATGTCTTAACGGTTTTAAGTGTTTTGTTCTATAAATTGTAGAACTTCATCAGAAATAAAGTACTACACATCCTTTCTCCATTTAATAGACCAAAGTGGTGCCAACCTATCTCTTAAAGAGACACTCCATAAAAACAACAATACTACTACAAATTCATTCATAAAACTGCACACTAAAAAGTATACACTTAAAAACTGCTCTGAATAGAAAAATTATTAAATAATTGATCTGATGTTGCCCTACTCATTCTGCTTCACTGATGGGTTATAGATCTGATCATCAGATCCAACTTGGCCGCTTTCCACAGAGTTCAGCTTCCAGGCTCGATCTCCTCCCTTACCATAATCCTCTGCCCCTAGCCCAACCTTCTCAGATAAAGCAGTTGTGTAGTTTTTTTTTCATATTTTCCCTATTTTCTCTATTTTTTTAGTTAAATTTAGTGTACTTAGTATATTTAAACTTCTCTTTTTAGTTTTCGAGGTCCGTTAAGGCTCTTTTTATCTGTCCTTAACCTCCTTCTTTCTCTTTGAACTTTGGCCCTTCTTTCTCTCCTTTTCTATATTAGATATAGATATAGATTTAGTAGTGAATTGATAGTTCTCTCTCTCTCTCTCTCTCCTGTACCATGGATAAGCCTACAGGATTTAAAAGGTGCGCCGAATGTGAAAGAAAGGTTCCACACTCAGACACACACTATAGATGCATTTATTGTTTAGTGCTGGCTCACCTGAATTCCCCTTGTAGAATCTGTGAGAGGTTTAATCCAAGAGCCAATCAGGAAAGAAAGCACAAATTAATTTTGAAGGGCCGTATGCCCGCTCCTCTTTCTTTACCAGGGGCACACCCTCCCTCTAAGGATTTGCTCAGCTCCGAGGCCAAGAAAAGGCATCACAAGGAGTTCAGGGCATCTTTGGAGCCTTCTGCCAGGGCTCCGATGGTTTAGGATCTGAGGTAATTAGCGCTGAGACCTATGTCAGCTCTGTCAGATCCTGTTGATTTAATGGCTCCAAGTGATCCTTCAGTGCCATCTAAGTCTCTGCATCCTAACTCCTTGAATCCGTGCAGTCTTCCTCCCCTTCAGACGCGTAGATCTCCGGATCCACATTCCTCTTCTCTGTCTCCAGCGAGATCCATTATCTCAGTTGCCCCCACAGTGCATTCGAAGATCTTGTAAACCCCCAGGCACTCTCATCCATCTTCAGTGGCTTCCTGCAGATCCTCTCAGAGGCTATATGATGACATGGACAAAATAATATCAATCATCAAGGCTCAGATTCA